>NC_087559.1:10708106-11011136 GCF_036250125.1 Pseudopipra pipra
ACAGGACTGAGCCTGTGCTTATAAACCTTGTCTCTCAGCAGGGGCTGCTGCTTGTTAGCAGATGGATTTCAGTTGCCAGGGAATGAAGGGGCCCTGTGAAAAGGGCATCAGTTGAGGACGAGTGCTTAAACTCCACTGTCAGTGGATGTGGCCTAGGCAGAAAGGACATGGGCTCCCTTTTGGAGTCCATGAGTGGCTCCCTGTGGAGCATGAAGAAAGACCATGCTGGGGGAAGTTCCCAAAATGTTGGATGCCTAAAAGGTGCTGGGTTCCAGGTGTTCCCTGCACTTTTCCTGAGAAAAGGGCTCATAGGACCACATGATAGTAAACCCATTTCTTTTGTATATGCATGAGGTGACTGAGTTTGATTCACAGAAACAACTTTGCCATCTCAGCATAACAATGTTCTGACTTTTGAAGGAAAAAGTCTCCCACCTATTTATTGTTGAACATAACAGAAAGTTCATGGTGATCACTACAGAAAGCTCATGTTTTCCATGTCTAGTGCAGCAAGTGCATATCTGAAGGCAGTACTCACTGGGACTGCACAACTACCTGGTCCCAGCACTGTTCCAGGGTTGGAAAGAAGGTCTGCTGAAGTATGTGGGACAAACATGCCCTCTTGAGTCTGGAAGCCTAATGAGGAAAGCTTGGAGCTGATAGAGCTAAGGGACATTTCATGTTCATTTTGTATCAGAGGCCTGTGATTTGGGAGACTTTCACCTTTATCTGCATACTAATCTCTAGGAAACAATAGTTTTCTGCAGTCTGGGAGCTCTTGGTAGTGGGTTGAAAGCTCCTCTTATCTAGGGGAAAAAGGATGCCTGATTAGCTCTTTTAACTTTGGTTGTTATGCCCAGACTGCCAAGAAATATTCTTGTGAGGGAGGCCTACTTCATGTTCCCCGGGTGCAGCCTCAGGCTGCAACCTCGTGGTACCTCATCCCCTAACAGTAGGCATGTGCCTCTCCCGTGGAGACCTCATGTGTGTATTTGCATCTGTCCCAGGTCAAACATGCAGCTCTCTCGCATGACTGTGCATTCCAGGTTGATATTGCTGTTAGAGGGATGAAATTCAGGCAAACCTACATTAGTGGATTTTGTCTGGACTGTCCAGAGCACAGAGCAAAATGGAGACTAAGGCTGCAGACTGTGACTTAGAAGTGGTTGCAGCCAATAAAAAGGGGTAAATCTAAAATATTATCCCCCCATCTTCCTGTTCACTGCCTTTCATCAAGGTGGCATGATCTTAAGGGTAACTCCAAATTTTACTACAGCCCTTAAACCGGAAACCCTTTACCTTAGAAGGGGAATAAGGGGACACTTAGACAGAGATTTCACATCTGCTCTGCTCTTCTATGAACTCTTTCTACTGCAAAGTTTGATTTATGATCTCTGCAGAAATCCTCATTTTAACCCTAATCTAGCGTTTAACCATGCAGTTCTTATTTGTTCATTGCTCTTTCTAGGAAGGATCAGTCTCATTTAGCCTCCAACAATCTTTCTTTGTTAGCAAAGTACTCAAGTCATCTGGATTTCAGCTGTTGCTCTTTTTTCCCCCCTCCCAAATTATTGGAGACATGACAATCTCCAGAAGAACTGAATGTATTGGCTGTACAGAGAGCCCATTGTACTGCCCAGTCAAAGAGAAACCGCCACCATGTGAAATGAAGCACAGCCTGGGGAAAGCATGAATCTGGTGTATGCTGGTGTTTGCAAATTTGCTCTTGATCTGCTTGAGCAGATGCAGTCTGTAAATCAGCTAATGATGCATTAGTGTCAGCTCACTGCCACATTTTGAAGTAAGATACTTGTATTTTGGAAGGATAGTGTGATTTGGTTGTGACAAACAGTGCAGGTATCTCTTTATAGATTGTTGGGGTTTTTGTTACTGTTGTTTATAGGCTGTCCCCTTTGAACAGGTAGTTCAAAGCGTCTGAGAGTTCATAACTGATTACTGTTTGCCTAGAGTTTGAAAGAAATTAGGAACAGTGGAAGAGATACCAGCATCACTTGCTTTTGTACAGTAACTGGGTTAAATAGCTGTGAAGAGAAGAAACTTCTTAGCTTTAGTCCTGGTAAAACTGGTTTGCCTAAATTTAAAGGCTAAAAATAAAACAATACACTGTTTTATAACCTAGCCTAGAAAGGCAAGGAGTAGTGCAGTGAGTCCAGCTCTTGCTGAGGCTGACAGACCAATACACCCTCTCACAAAAGCATCAGAAAAACATGCTTGCACCTTCAGAGTGCCAGCAGGGCAGGCTGGAGTTGGTGTTCAAAGGCACAAAAGGGAGATTGTAGTAAACTAAAGAGTAAAACACAAATGACAGGATGCTTACTGTTTCCATTTATTGATCTAAACATTGTGTAGCACGGGGAGAAATGATAAAACCTTCTGCTGGGGGAAAAGTCTGATTTTGAACCAACTTGTTCTTCCTGTTTGCCAAAGGGCCTTGATGGCTGTCACACCTATGGGTCCATAGTGCTCATGTGTGCAAGAAGGGTGGATGCAGCAGCCTCCAGGGCCCTTTCCAACAGTGAGGTGCAGAAAGTTTGGCATGTTCTCTAGGAGGGTCACTTGAGGGATCTAAAATAGATCTGAGGCACTGTTTGGTTTCCCTTGCAGACAAAAGAAGCAAGTGTTGTGTGTAGAAGAAAGGTCCTGTGGTGGATGTGGTTGCCAAAGGTTACAGTGAGGTGGCTAACTCGGTGTGGTTGAGTGGCAAGCAAAAACAGAGCAAGATGTGAGCTTCGACTTTATTTTGCAAAAATCTCTTGTCCTGTGCAAAGGTGAAATTTGGTGGGTATGGAAGGTGCAAAATGGAACAGGATAGAAACAACTAGAGCATTAGGAGTTTCATCATGGAGTCTGAGCTGCGTGTCTTCTGGTGTGCTGCTTCTGTCATGTGGAATAGGCTCTCTTTTGTGGCCCCTTCAGTTAATTAACAGCATTCAGAACTAAGTCTGCAAAAAAACTACAGCCAACAGAATATATCTGTCCAGACTGTTTTCCTGGAATGTCCCTAAACAAAAGCAAATTCCCTGGAGTGAAATGCTTTAGTGCCCTGTTGCTCAGAAATCATCAGATTTCAGTCCTTTCTGAAAACCTGTAATTGTGATGAAATTATTCTTTCCGAAAGATACTTGGGTTGTTTTCCACCCTGCTCAATGAGATCCATATTCCATGGCACTGACTGTAAGTGAATGGTTTGAAGATAAATGCGTGTCATGTCATGAATGTGTTTCTACTTTGTCATGGGGAGACACCAGCCAATTAAATTCTGAAACAAGGGACTTTTTTTTAGTATGAAAATAAATAAAATAAAATCAATTAATCCTTTGGAAAAAATTGCATTTTTAACCCTGCTTTGGTTATCACTAAAGTAGTCTGAGGTAGGAAAGGAAGTTGGTGACAGAAATAAGGTTTTATTTCCAACTGAGTTTTCTGAGAGTCTTAAGTTACTCTCAGTTTATTCATAACTTAGCAACAATTTGAATTCATTTAATAAGGTGCTTAAAACGCTTGCAAAGAAATGTGACCACTTCTTTAGATGAGATGGTGTGGTGTGTGCTGCTGTGTACACGTGAATGTCTAGTTTCTAATTTCCACATCCCACCCCAGCCTCTGGAACTGGGATGGAGGTTCAAGATTATTGCTTACAGTGCTCCTTGCTTTACAAGTTACTGTCCCTGTCATCTGGAAGAGAGGAAATGGAGACCAAAGGTGTGGAACAGATTCACAACCAAATAAACTCTACTGTGAAATACACTTTGAGTCACCTGCTTCCTGTGGGCACCACAGGGGCACTAAGACTGGATGGAGTCTGCTGAAAGAGATGGCTTTGTTCAAGGATGCTGATATGAGGGTGAACCTTAGTTTGAAGGGGGACAACAGAACAAAACCACTTGAGGAATGTGTCTGCAGAACAAGGAAGAAAGAGTCCCCAAGTCAGGCTGTTCTCAGTGCTTGTCTGGAACTGCAATGGATGTCCATGTAACTTTCTGAGACAAGTTGTCTGACTGGTGGCAGCAGCAGCAGCTGCACTGGGAGCTGGAGGGAGACTGAGAAACCACATCACATGGCAAAGACTGATGTGCTAATCAGTGAGTACGGGCTCAGGGATGATCTGTCCCTCACATCTGGCCTGACCCAGTCTCCTTTTCCTCTCAGCTGTGGCATGGAAGGGAAGAATGGAGAGGAGGAGAGGACTTCATCCCTCCTCTGTGAACTCCAGGATATGTTCTAGGACTTCGTAGAATCAAGGTCTTGAAACAATTTTAAGTTCAGCTCCAAGAGACCTACAAATAACACCTTTTTCCTTTATCCTCAGTAAATTGCTGTGGGATGTGAGTAATGCAAACTCTTGCATGGGTGTATTGGTCAGTGGTTCTGAGATCTTAATCCAGAGGTGCAAGAATATGAACTCTAGGTAATTTAAACCAGCAAGATTAAATCCCCTGTTTCTCTCTGAAAACTGGAACTTTTATATATTTGGCTTTCCTATTCCCCTTTGCCCTCACAGCTCCAGCCTTGCTAAGACACCCTCAGGATGAGGACAATTCCCTACTCTGGGTTCAGTTCAGTTCAAAGTCCCAAATGAGTTGGCTTTTTGTTCCATTTCTTCTAACCTGAATCAATCATGAATACTTTGAGTGATCACTTAATCAGAGGCTCCTTTGTGGTTCCAAAGGATTGTCTTCCAGATTTAGCATGTTTCCAGATCATTTCCTACTCTTTTGTTCTTGCTGCTGGATGATCTGCCAGCTTTGTCAGCCAGGGTGAAATGTGGATAGTGGACTCCAGGCATTTTTTCATCCAAAACTTTCGGATAATTACAAAGTAATAAGTAGATGATTTTCACATCCTTGGAGAGTTAAGTTTTTGCAATTGCTGGCCAGGCTTTTTGATGCAACAAATTCAGAAAAGAAAAACAAGTTTCCTCATGCTGAGGAAGGAAGATCTCTCTCTAGTTTTTGATGGCTAACAGTCTTGAGTAAGAACCGTGTCTGACAAGCATTGAGATATAACAGTCATGTACAAGCTACATGTTGTTCAGTTTGTAACTCTACAAATCAAGACTCTGAAAAAAGCTGCTAACAGCTGTCCAGATTTTATTCAGCAGCAGAATTGGAAGATGAGGAGATAATTTAATGGCAAACTCCTTTCCTAGCAGCTTGAGGGTTTCCTTTTGAATAGGATCCTGGAAATAGTTATTCTGGCCCTAGTAATACTTAAAGATAGACCAAATTGTAAGGAAATAAAAAAGAAGGGATTGAATTGGACTCAAATCTTAGATCGAAGCTCCCTGAATGTGAGGATTCTTTGGATTTGGATTCAAACTCTGTGTCTTGAGTCCATTGGTGATAGGAAAAAAGGGGTCCTAACAGTCACTTGTAAAAGAGAACAATCCTGTTTGTTAAATGACTGAGTTCTCACTGAGAAACCATTGTTTTATGTGAATTTATCCAAGTTATTCAAACACAGTTTTGAGTACTCTGCATTGACCTTTGGCTCATCACGCTCTAATTTACCTATCACCATGGTGCACTTGCAGTCCTGGGCTGCATCAGAAGCAGCATGGCCAGCAAGTCAAGGAAGGTGATTCTGCCCCTCTAATCTGCTCTGGTGAGACCCCATCTGGAGTGTCTGTGTCCAGCTCCGGGATTCTCAGCAGAAGAAAGATGTGGACCTGTTAGAGTGGGTCCAGAGGAGGCCATGAAAATGCTCAGATGGCTGGAACATCTCTCCTGTGAAGACAGGCTGAGAGCTGGCCTTGTTCAGCCTGGAGAAGAGAAGGTTCCAGGGAGATCTCTTTGTGGCCTTTCAGCACCTCAAAGGGGCTTATAAAAAGGAAGTAGAGAGGGTTTTTATACAGGCAGATAGTGACAGGACAAGGGGAAATGATTTTGAGCTGAAAGAGGGCAGGTTTAAACTCGATGTTAAGAAGAAATTTGTTACTCAGAGGGTGATGAGGCACTGGAACAGGTTGCCCAGGGAAGCTGTGAATGTCCCATCCCTGGAAGTGTTCAAGGTCAGGTTGGATGGGGCTCTGAGAAACCTGTTCTAGTGAACGGCATCCCTGCCCATGGCAGGGGAGTTGGAACTAGATGATCTTTTATGTCCCTTCCAACCCAACCATTCTGTGATTCTATGGTGGTTCACTATCTAGTTTGTTAATAATTTTTTTAATACTTAGTTTTTATTCTTGAGTTATGATCTGAAAGTCTTTAATCCTTTTTTCCTGGTGAACTATCTAAAACCACAGAGCCACTAATAGTATGGTGTGCTGCTGGACCTAAGTGACAGAAATGGGCCTTAAGGAAAATGAGAGTGTGTACACAGATGGGCAGGGTGCTCTGTGAGGCTTTTCTTCTTTGCCTGATATCTGATACTCCTCAGTAGGGGAAAACTAAAGGAAAGTACATCCAATGCAGGCTACTAACAAAGTTCATTGGCCTGCTAGTGTAGAGGTGCCCCTGTTCTGTCACTCTGGTTTCTGAGACAGGGTTTCCCAGCATCAGTTGAGTGAGCATGTTAGAGCTAAAGGAAGCTACTGCTGTGTTTTCCTGCTGAATTTGGAGTTGTTCCCTTGTGCAGTGGTATCCTGGTAGTCCCATTTGTCCTATTTGAAAACCTCTGCTCTATCAGGCTGGAAGGAAACTGGAACCAGGAAGGACCTCCAGGCCTATTCTCATGCAGATCCTTGGTACAAACCAGTGTGTTTGCAGTTTTCTGTGTGCTGCCTCAGCACTTGATATACTTAAGTATATCGCAATTTTAAAATCGTAAAAATAGCTGTGCTGAGAACGTGCCAAAGGGCCTTCCAGCTCAAAACCTCACCTCTAATAGTGTCCAAGTGCTTATGCAGGGAAGATCAGGAACAGGACAAACACATGACATTCTACCCAAGGCAGTCTTTCAACATTCAACTATTTTAGCTGAGGCAGTCTCATGAACCTTCTGTGGATAGCCTAATTAGTAACCCTTAATGAATCTTTTTCCCAGGTAAATTATTTCCATTGAGCCTTTGTAAATTTCTTGCATTCAGAAGATGATTTGACAGGGAATCACACAGATCAGCTACCTGTTGTGTGAGGAACCACATCCCCTGAACAGGTCTGCCTTCTTCAGAGCTAACAGATATCTGTTCTGTCAAGTCAGAGTTGTATTTTGGGAGATGCTGTTAGAGAAACAGTCTGATCAATTCCTCACTGATTCCACTTTTACAGATGAAGGAAAGGTGTGATGTAGCTCCACGCTCAGGAGCACTCTCAGTTCAGAGGGCTTACAGCTGGGACATGTGCAGCTGGTATGGAAATGGAGTGTGTCAGACATAATGAATGATCTGGGGAGTGAAAGGAATTGAAAGGGATGAGTTCTGGCAATACAAAAAGTTTGCATTAGGTTTTTAACTGCTTTCCTCATGTCTTCCAACTCTTTCTTGGTTTCTATTCACAGGCATCCTTAGACATGAAATCATAACTTTTCTGGTTGCCACAGCCAATTTTACATGTGTTCAGTGGCACTGAAGGCTGGACCCAGATCTACTGGTAGATAATTAGATGCTGGTAAGAAAATGGCTTTTACCAACCGTGGTGGCTTCAATTTTACAATTGCTGGTTGAAGGTGCTGACACAGCAGAGCTTGGAAAAAAATAGACCACATGTCCTCTTAGCAGGAAGGAGTGGTCCTATTGTTACAGTGCATCTTAAATTACCAATTTTAATACCTTACAAGGCTTAGGTGGGAAAACAGGACATAAACAACTGAGAGTGGAAAAAAAAATAAAGCCAGGAGAAGTAAATGTCTGAGAGAGACTTAGGTGATGCATGCAAAGACCTACACTGTGAAATTAAGCACAGATAGATTTAAGAGAGAAATTTTGGAAAATTTTTAACTCTGTGATCAATTAGAAAACAGAATTTTTACCAAGGAGGACACTGAGGGCTTGTTAGAGAAGTGTTCAGTTAGAGAAGCTGAAACATTGAAACCTGCTTGAAGTAACAAGATAATGTAGGACATTGTGAAAAACCACCTTTCTCCTCATCTATGTCCTCCTGATTTGTCTTGCTATTGCTAAGAAGCTACTTGCTGCAAGTCAAAGATAACATGGAATGTCTAAAAGAGAATATTATACAAAGCACTTATAAGCTACTTGGGGAATTCCCTGGCACCTTATCCCTTTTAGGGCTCCTTCAAGGAAAGGACTAGAATCTATTTGTAGAAGAGAATGTGCTGTGAAGAGTATGTGCTGTGTTGGGTGTTGATGTCCATACAGAAGGGTACATGTTGTTACTCTTTATGGTCATGGTATTGAACTGTAGAATGTGTCATCTCTAGGTACTCAAAGGTTCACCCTTCTCTAAGTGTTCTAACTGCATGTTTAGGTCAAAGCTGGAAATTTTTCAAATATTGGGCTGGATTTTGCTGACATGAATTGTGTGTTCAACAAAGCCAGGAGGATTTCTAGCAGCACCAGATTTTACACTTGTCCTCAGCAACTGCTTTGGGGTTCAGTTCTGAGCTTGACAGACTGAGTGGTGGCTCTTGTGCTCTTGGGCCCTTCTGCGAAGAGGTATTTTAAATTCTCCCAATTAATCTTCTTCCCTAGAGCTAGAAAAAACTAAAGGCTGACTTTCAGCCAGAAGGCTGACTGAAGCTATGGCATTTGTAAGCCAAAAAGAAACAAACCAGAAAAGAACAATCAAATCAGACTTCTGGTTAATGTAGGGAAAGAATAATTATGAACACTGAAAACTTGTGTACTAAAGTGTGCTTGAACATTGAACTTTTTTCACCTGTGTGCTCTTGAGCACACAGCTGTCCACATCCACAAGATATGAAAATCATAAGGGCTGCAGTTGACAGCCCAAATGCAGATGTAAATAAAAGAGAGGAGAATCGGGCCTTTTCAGTTAAAATATTTCTCTGGCCGAGATCACGCGAGTTGCCAACAAAGGACCTGGTGCCAAATTCAGTAAGCCTCTCTAAGAATGTGATGACTGTACTCTTCAGCCACTTACACTTCTGTAAATCAGCAACATCTGATTAAAAGACAATGAAGTTACTGCAGTATCAGCTTGACTGAAGTAAGAGAATTAGAATATTTTTCAGTTTTCATGAGTATGATTTCTACAAAGAAAATTCTGAAGTAGATTATGGAGAGAAGGAAGACACTGTTGCAGATAAGAAAAGATCTGATTGCAATTTCTTTATTATTATTATTATTATTAATTGCATCTTATCTAGTCTGAGTAAATTTTTAATTCATTAGCATCAGTCACTCTTCAAGTACATTTTTATTATTAGAATACATTTCAAAATTGTATGTAAGTGTGTGTGTTTGGTTTGAATCAGCAGTTTACAGTTTGTACAGAAGTAACATTTGCAATACCAAGTCCTAGAGGAATTTTTCAAGACAACAAAGTTATTTCATTTGAGCAGTTTAAAAAAAAAATCCAAAAAATTATAAACATCTGTATTTTCTCGAGGGAGACATAGATTATTGCTGTTATGGTGTGGGCTGGAATGTGCCTCTTTCAGCTGGATGAATCCATGTGCCCTTGCCAAGAAAGTTTTACATTTCCCATTTTTCCTTAGCTGCTGTATCCAGCCTTGGCACTGTATCTACTTATTATACTTATTTCTTGGATGTGCTGGTTCCAGCTTTGTCATTTACCACATTTCTGTATTTGTCTCCCTACCTCCCCGTCTGACATCATTCAAGTAGGATCAGGGTGGGAAAAAACCCACAACTTGGAGAGTCTAGTCAGGTATAATAGTAAAAATAAGAGCTTACATAGTGAGAAAAATGATAGACAGTTGGCTAGTTAAGAGCAGGGCTGTTCTCCAGGAGTTTTGCCATTGTTTTCAGTGAGATCAGGACTGGGCACTTGCCTGCAGTGAGAAGTGGACCTGGGCCATGTGGTGTTGCATCCAGACCTTCCCAAAACTCAGGAGTGTTAAAATCTGGCCTTCCCTTGATGAGAACATGCAATGCTTGGGTGTATGTGTGCATGAGTTGACTTTGAATGTCCCATGTAGGCAGAGCCCTGGATTTAATGTTCCTAAGCAGATGTTTGAAGAGGAATTGTGATCATCTTTAGACTTTGAACAAGATGCATAATGGTGCCACCTGCTTGTGTCTTCCTTTTTCCCAGCTGTGATTGTCCCATGTAAGGGTCAGAGACAGTGTGGGTCACTGTGGTTTTTTCACAAGGCTGTAAATATCCACCTGTTATATAAAAAAGTTGGTGCTTAATATATTTTCAGGAAGACAATTCCATGCCTATGCTAATTTCTTGAACCCTGCTCTGATGTAGCTTGTATTCAAAGGAAAGAATCAAGACACAAGGCTACTCTGTTAGTTGCTCCAGATCCAGAGCAATGCTCTTAATGCAATAATTATTCTTGATCTTGGCCCTTTCTAATCTTGATTTGATTTATTTAAACCACTGTGAAAAATCTGTGAGGCTGACAAACTTTATTTTTTATTCCCTGATTCATTCTCTTTAATTTTTTAATAGGAAAAAAATGAAAAGAAAACAATCCTGAGAACTGATACATGGTGTATTCCACAGCCTCTTTGGGCAGGCAACATGAATCAGGCACACACGCCTCAGATATAAATCACTCTGCACCACGGGGACATTAAGGCTCTTGGTACAAATGTACGTGTTGGGAAATTGTTCTGCAAATGCTGCATGTACGTGTGCAGTAGCTAATTTGCAAATCTGAAAAACTTGGCTTGTTTGCATCCTCTCTGAAGTAACCCAGGGTGCCTGGGCCATGTTGGGAAACGAGCTGCTTTGCCGAACGAAGCTTTAAAAAAAAAAAAAAAAGGAAAAAGAAAAAGCGTCTATTGGGTGGTATTGTAGCACAAAATGTCCCAACCTGATAAACTGTTTATTTAATTTTGAGTTTATTTTTAGCACTCAGGAATTGTTGAGACATCTTTTTCTCTCTGAGGGTGGAGCAGAGGATTCTCTATGTGGGCAAGAGAGAGCGAGTCCTGGCACCCCTTCAATCCACACCATGGGGCATGGGAGAGTGTGTGCCTTCTGCTGAGTAGGCACTGTAGAGATCTTTGCTCGGCCTCCAGAGGCTGTTACAGGCCCAGCTTTTTTTTCTTTAAACCCAGCTTAAAGAAACTGGACTTCCAGCTTGGCTCTAGTGACAAATTACTTAAGCTCTAAGAATCTCGCTTTGATCTCTCATCTGTTGGTTGAACTGAGTGTTTTACCAGTATTTTCAGCTAAGATTTCTGTAGAAATGTCTGCTTTTGTGGAGTTCAAATCTGCTTCCAGCCTGAAGCCCTGAATGCTAAGATTTATTTTGGTGAGATTTTTTTTTTCCTCCCCACAAAACTAGGATTAAATCAAATAGTTTCATTTGAGGAAAAAAATAGGAGGAGATGATTTTCCAAGGATTTCCTTGCCTTGAGGTGCATGGAACTAGTGGCTCATAAATTATGGTGTCTGTGGACCAACTCAAAACCTGGTTCCTAATTTCTGAGGGAACTGCTAAGCCAAAGACTGTCTCTGAGTAGACTTTCTGGAATATGAATTTATCTTTATTTGATGTGTATGCACACAGTTGAACATTCTGTCTGCAAATAAGAATGGCATATCTAATAATTATAAGGAAACATGTCTAAAAAAGGAGTCCAAATTCAAGGATGCAAAGAACGAATCAGTGGTTAATTAAAGTGCTTCTGAAGTATTTGAATGATTTGATGGGACAGTAGTTTAAAAGTGCTTTTGTCTGATCATTTCTATCTGCTTATTTACCTGGAAAATAAATAAATACAACTAGTATAGTAATGACATGATTACTTACACAGTACCTTCATGCTCAGCTACCATATCTGTAGGTTGAATTTTTCATCTCATCACAAATCATAGGGAAGACAGAGGGTTTAAATGTCTTGAGTTAACCTCTTGTGTGATTGCAGGCAGGGGCAAGGAAGCCAAATTGTAATGTGAGTACCAAAAGTGTAATGAGATTTTGAAATGTATTTCAAAGCCACATTTTCTGTTTTATGGGTAAGTGAGGACTAAGTTGGTGGCCCAATATTTTTGGCTCGAAATGTTGATAAGTTCAGCCAATAAACAATATTTTATATGCAAAAACACCCTCTTGTACAGTTCTATATGTTGATAAGTAGATCAGAGTTGTACTTGGCATGGCTTAAAGTTCAAGCCTAACATGTCCATAGGCTGAAGTAGTGTGTAATGTGATACTAGGAGCTGGAAAAGGGGGTTTTGAGAGAGGTTAAATTTCAGATTTAAAACCTTCATCCAGTGATTTAAAGTGATTTAGGCACCAAAGGCTTTAACCTTGAGTTATGCATGTAGCCTGTAGTGTTTGCATGAGAAAATATCATGTGCAGTTGAAACAGTTATCCTTTTAGACTTGTAGTCATAAAGGCTTACTCTGTTTGATGATGGAAGTTTAATAATATCTGAGCATGAATGACATGCAATTATGTTTCTGCTGTATTATTTGCATCAAGGGACTATCGTAAAATTGCAATTCAGTACCTGTCATTACAAAGAGAGAGCATGAACCAAAGTTGTAATAATAAAAAGACAATGAAAATTCTGATTCCAGCAGAAACATGGCAAATTCTGGCAGGCAGTGTGGTTTCTAAAGGATGGACATGTCTTAAGAGACCAGTGTACTCTGAGTAAGTACTGCCTTCCTCTATCGATCTACTGAAATGCCTACCTGTTAAAAAAATCACAACAATTTGGTTCTTGCCTATGAGCATCAGGACATCACATACAGATGACAGAGATATTATGATTATTCAAAATGTTGATAATGCCCCAGTGGGGATCTGTGCAATGAGTTGAACTTTAAACCAAAGGGAAATGTTGAAGATGAGGGAGAAACATACTGCTTTTGAGTAAAGTAGGAAGAGGAATGGAACCTGCACAGGAGTTGTTGGTTCAAGATTTCCTTATGCCCTTGCCCACAGAGGTGTTCCACAGCTCTCTCAGTATAGTCACTGTTTTTGCATAACCCAGCCCTTGTCCGGGCACAGCCATAGTGACTCCAAACTGCTAATTATGTTTTTCGCACCCAGTAAAATGCAGCTAAGCTCCTCTCCATTCCCCGTAGCACTGCAGATCCAATCTCTCATCCTTCGTGCTCCCAACACCACCTCACCCTGGTTACACAAGCCAGCCAGTGAGCCAAGAGAAACCTCTGAGCTCTCTGGCTGTAACAACAGTTGGTGGGAGCCAGGTTTTTGCTGTATCATCCCTCCGAGGGATTGGGCAGGCGGGAGAAAGAGCCAGGGTTGGGGCTCACAGGGGCTGCTCAGTTCCTGGAGCTGAGAGGGACGCCCTCTCCCCAAACCCTCCTGTTGGAGGAGGCTGTGTTGGCAGCCTTTGCAGCACGAGGCCACGGGAATGTGCTCCGAGTAGGATCTGTCATTTGGGACCTCAGTGGAGGGGACCATGTTATGTGAAAGGGAAGTATTGAGGTTTTTTTGGACGTGTGTGTAATACCCGTTCACCAGCCCGGGACTGATCTGTCTCCCTGTTTGGCTGGTTTGTATCCCCAGGTTTTCTGTCACGCTCCAAGTCACCGTTAACAAGTGTTTGTTTATGTAGTACTTGCTCTAGGCCACTATCCACCCAGCAAAGCGTAACACACAACATCTAAACAAAGACAGTAATGTGGGCTAATTAATTCCTGATTCAGGGAAACAAAAGAAAAATTCCTAAGTAAACTAAATTTCTCTGAACCTAAATAAATAACTCTTTGCACCTACTTTCTCTACTCTTGCACTCCTCCCTGTGTACAATAAAATGCCCACTCGTGAAACATGCAGCTCAATTAGAAACATAATGGGCTCAGTTGGGGTTTGGAGGAGCACCAAGAGATGATCTTCAGGTTGTGCTGAGGAGAATTTTGCTGGACACTGTGGTTACATGAACTCTGAGCAGGGATGCTCTAGTAGCACCAGCCGACTTGGTCACTGTCCATTGAGAGATGGTGTTTGTCCTGTGTGCTTGTCCTGTTTGCCGAGCTGGGGCATCCAGACTGGTGTGTTTTCAGAGGTGAGCTCCAGCCTTAGGATTTGGGTCTCCCTGGTCTCTCTAACCCTTCTGCTCTCAGTGATCGGAGAGACTTCTTCAGTGGACAATTCAGACTATATTAGTCACTGTCTTATATTGACTTTCCTATCAGAGGGGCTTATGAAAAATTTCCTTAGCTGCCTCAGTGGATATCTTCCCTTCTCCAGGATCAGTGTTTGCTATTGTAGGAACCCAGGACAGGGGATGGAATCAATTCTAACCTATGCTGTGTGGGATGTCTGTGGCTGCCTGTGTCCACACAGTGTAAAGAAATACCTGTAACTCTAAATCTCTTCTTTCAGCAGCAGCTGACACTAGGGCTTCTCAGAGAAAGACTTTGTCTGCCAGAGAGTAGAAAGATGGCTGGTCACATCATGCTCCATGTTTTCAGCGTGGGGTTTAATACACACTCTTTCCCTCTGCTCTACTTCACGGTTCCCTTTAACTCTGTGCTTGGGTATGGATTTGTATCCCCAAAGCATTTCTCCAGCTCTCTGAGAGAGGCCCATTGGGTAATCTTTACTGGGGACTGTAACATAACTGCATAAAACTGGGCCTCCTGGGCTCTTTCCATTTCATTCCCTATGAGGCAAATCCTAAAGGCCTTTCTTCTAGTTTTAGTCAGTCTGGGATTTCTCTTTCCCAGATTTGTTAATATCGCTGTTGCTGGGGGGTATTCATGAGCTGAACACAAGATATTGGGGTTGGTCCAGGGATGGCTGGGTGATATTATATGGGCTGGTTTATACTGGGGCTCAGAGAAGATAATTTTTTTTTTAAACTTGGGTTCAGTGGGAGTATCACCTGTTGGCATCTGGCACTGTAAATTGCCATGTCAGTTTGTTGGCAGAAACCACGAGTGGGACTAAAAGTGCCCCTGATTTGCACCACTCAAAGCTGATACTGTTTTTTGTTAGCATCACAGGGTACACAGGCACAGCTAAAAAACCATTCTGGAAAAAAAGTTGGACATTTTCTTCCTACTCATGGGAACTGAAAACTCAAACTTACTGTAAACAGGCTTGAAAAACATTTTATGTTTCCAGAGTTCTGAATCCAAACGTTTACATGAAGTAGCGACACAGTTTAACACACTCCTTTTATTTTTGTTAGTATATTTCTTGTAGTAGGTGTACAAGTTTTTTAAATACCCCTCTTGCTTTTTGGGATAAACATCCCCCTTCTCAGAGCAGATTTCGGTCAGAGGTGGGGAAAGGGAAATGTGTACTTCCTTAAACAAATACCTATATGTGGTTTTAGTATTTCTGGGTATTTTATTTTTTCAAGCAGAAGCTTGCCCTTTTTTATAACCATCGTTTAGTACTATGGAAAATGTACAAAGTTGTTTTGACTGGATGGAGCAAAGCAGTGGGTTAAATTTTAGCACATTTAGTAGCACAGAGATTTCTCTTCTGTGAAAGACAGGATTGTATTATGTAACAGTCCGGCTGCCAAATACTTCTGCTGGCAGTGGTTGGCCTTCTATGCACCATTGACATCAAAACCCAATGAGGTTTGATCCAGAGAAGGGATTTGAAAGGACGTCTTGTTTTTCTTCAATCTTTACAAACTGAACTTGTTTAAGAAGAGGGAGAAAAAAAAAAAAGATACAGAGTCCTGTTTGATAAATGAGGAAAAACAGTGTTTTTTCTCCAAAGTTTTGGATGTTTATTGGTTTAACAGCCATTGCTCAGAACAAGTCACTTCTATTTACGTTGTTTATCATATCAGCAAACCCGGTGGGATGGATCCAGGGGGGCTGGAGGTTGGGCCTGCGTGTGTTCACTCCAGAGGGGATTTCTGACAGCTTACCTTGGTGTCTGCTGGGCCCAATATTTACACATAGTCATATTGACCATTCAACAAACATAGGACTGAACAAGTGTCCTGCTCCCTATGATGTGCATGCTAAATAAAATGTATCAGCAAGTAAGTGGGGACAAGAAACACGGGAACGTAACAACATCAGGGGTACTGAGCTCTGTGGAAGCTGCCACAGTGCTAGAAGCAATATACTATGGTACTGTGCCAGAAGTAATGATCTTTTGCTGAAAAGCAATTCTTACTAGTTCACCTAAAAATGTAAGGGATATATTACCAGGTGAGAGTAAAGGTTTGTGTAAACTGACACTCTCTCTGACAATAACTGGCAACAAAGGCTGGTAGCAAGAGATCAGGGAGTAGGGCGTGTGTTCAGTGGTCTTTCCCTTGACAGAACACTGACTGGAAGGTTAACTCTATCCTGAGTTGGAGATTTTAATAGACTGAGACTGTAAATGTGTTTAATCCCATTTTGAGCTCCTGTGGTCACAAGCTCCACAGTTTGTGTTGTGTGGAAAACTTCCTCTGATTTGTATCAAACTTGCTCTCAGCTGATTTTGACTCAGGCTACTTTCTCTCTGTTGTGTACAGGAACACAGGAACACACTGACTCACACGTGTGGAGCAGTGCTGGTTCAGGAATCTCCTTTTCATGTTTCCATTGCAATGCAGACATAGCTGGTTTTGGCACAACACAAGAAGGCGTCAGCTTATGAGCTTGTCTCATCATTGTCATGTTTTAGGGTGATTTCATGGCAGAGTTAGTTTAAAGTAAGGATTTAAATAAAGAATGAGGTAGATTTACAGGTGTTTATTAGAAGCCCATGAGGGGCAGTATAGTTTGTGCATCCATGGAAAAAGGAATATGAAGCTTCTAATTCGAAATAAATAGCAGAGACAGGAATTAACATGCGGCTAACGTATTAATTATTTTACATAAGTAGAGTGCTTGCCTTGGGAATATATGGCAGAACACATCCACTTACCTTAGCCTCACTCAGGAATTTCAACATCCTCCTGTTCATTTGCCAGTGGGGAAAGTGGTGTAACCAGGGGTTAAATACCCCAAATGAAATCACTGAACAAGTCAGTGGCAGAGCTGTGATTACAGTCCAGGAGCCATGTCTTTCAGTTACACATTTAGTCTCATGCCTGCATTTCTCTGGAAAAGTATTTCTGGTCACAATGTTAGAGTGTTAACTCAAATGAAGTTTGACAGTTTTGCTTGTATTTCTGCTTTCATCTTGAAAGTGCCAGGACACTCCTGTCTGTTCAACAAGTCCTGTCAAAGCTGTTTAAGAGAAAACTACAGAGTCCAGGATTATTGGTACTTTTTTCTTGTTCATTGCTTTAGCTGCTGGCAAAGCTCTTTGATTAGGGTCACATGCGTAGGAACAGAAAAGTGCCAATAGAGTCCAACTTTGGTGTCTGTGCATATTACCAAGGGTGCAGGAGTGGAATGTGAATGATAAACAGCATTGCCATCCAAATGATGGACTGCATTTTGCAAGCAGGTCTCAGCATTCACTTCTCTCCCCTAGAGTAGCTCCCAATCTGCAGGATCCTGGGTAGCTACAGGGAGCTGGTTGCTTATAAGGTAACCTGTTAGAGGAACGAGGTTGTCTTCTCTGCTCTTTTTTCTCTCCCTAGATATTCCTCCAAAGGCCCAGCATGTTTCAGGCCCAGCATCAATGCTGTGCCAATGAAAACATATCTGCATCTGAAAGTGGCATATGGTAAATGTAGTCTGATATCACAACACTGGGGATTTCTCCCGTTAGAAGAGAGTAATTCTGCTGGAAGTTTTCTGGTCCACTCAGAAAGAACCAAGTAAGACCTTCAAACCCTGATGTGATTTGGATTTTTTGAAGCACACAACTTCATGTGGCTTTCAGAAAAGTCTCAGCACCTGTGAAGACAATGTAAATTAATGAAAAATTCTGCAGATACCATCTTGGAGGAGGGACTCTCATGATAGGTCGTGGAACAATGGCTACAGGGGCAAGAAACTACGGAGTCCCTTGGAAAATTGTGTGCAGTTGTATCCATTTTGCTATTGCATCCATATCTACTTTGCTATCCTAATCAAGATAGGGATAAACAGAGGGATTAGCAGGTTTTGCTTTTATATCCTGAAAATAGTGGGTGTGCCCTTATTTCAACAGCTCCTGCATTTGTAGGGACGAGTAGTTTTGACAACAGCTATGTCTGAAAACCAAGCCAAATTTATTGATCTAAAGATCGAATTGTGAAGTTTTCTTGTCCTTTGAGAAAGCTGGATGGGAACACAGTTCTTAAGCTCATTCTCAGTTTTCAGGCTGCATTCACAGCAGAAGGTCTTGGGGTAGGGAGGTTTGCTAAACTTCATGCCCTGCTTGCAGTTTGCTTAGGTTTGTGTGTGGGTTTAGTTCAGTCTCAAGGAATCCACACTTGGATTTTGAGATTTTTCATAATAAACATCTTGGAATGAAATAATTTTGTAGTTCAGTCTTGTCATCTTAGTAGAAGTAGGAACTGATTAGAGGATGGACTTATTAAAAAATGTGTTGCTGAAAAGCCTGTTTTAGAATCCCAGTTTGGTCTGGCTCCACTGATTGTGGAGGAGTTGTATTCATGTCAAAATGCAGTGACAAGAGGATGAATCATGTTCTGGAATTTTTAATGCAGAAAATAAAATCACAATTTAAGTTGGAGTGATTTATAGCATGAAAATTTGAAGAAATAAGGATGTCCTCTTGCTTACAGTACATGGGCCAAAACCAGAGAGCATGGTGTCCAAATTGTTTTTCACAAACCTGGCATGACACCCTATTTTTGATGCCTCTTGACAACTAGACTCTGCTAATTGGTTATATTAATGTACAGTGACACAGGAAAATGGTTGGCTTTTTCTTGGTAATTGATCCAAAAATGTTGACGTCTGTAAAACCTTTACAAGATATTATTCAACACATGTATTACAGCAGAACATGAGAGGATATTTGTATAACACCTTGAATACGCTCAAACTTTTCTCAAATACAAATATTGATGTGGCTACCATGGGCTTGGGAAAGTGAAGGAAAAGCACCAGACTTGGCAAAGCCCAGAATACAGGTTTGGCTTCCAGTATCTGCAAACTAGCTTTAGTCAGTGCCCAATTTTCAAGGCAGGCAGTGTGCCTAGGCCCCAATATTTTGTTCTGCCCTCGTTCTGGGAACGTGGCATGTCCCAGAAGCCAAGGCAAACATGGTGTTCACTTTTGCATGGTTATGTTTGGCTGACATTTCCTGAAGGAAAGAGTTCAGGCAAATAAATCCTAATTTTTATTGGGCATCATAATAATAATAGGAGCTCATTAAACAGAGCAGTTGGATTTACCTTACTTCTGAGAGGCTAGTGGGAGAAACCTGCAGTGCACTTTATAATGGAGGACAGAGATTAGTGCTTCATGTACCCATCAGAAAGTAACAGCTCACGCAAAGTTGTTTTGGGAACAGAATTTACTTCTGTATCTAAAACCCTGACTAGGTAACCCAGATTTTGTGTAGTTTTTAAGGGAAAAAACCAGCTTTCCATTACTTAGTTCTGCCCTTCAACCATTTAAAATGGTCACTCCGTAGCATGTGGCTTCCACAGGGAGCAAAATGCTAGGGCTGTTTCCAGTATCCAAGGAATTCAGTAGAAGGACACCATTTGTTGTTGATTTGAGCCTCAGACAAAGCAAATGAGGGGGTACATTATGTGGCAGTGTGGCATCTAGATTTCACGGTGATTTGTTTATTATGAGTACTGCAGAATAAAGAATTATAATTCTATATATAATTAACAATAACTGCAGGTGAATTCTGTGATAGCTGTAAATTCACCTCTTTCAACAACACGGATGCAGTAGAACATCTGGAAAGAACCATGTGTTCCACAAGCAAGACCTGCTTACCTGAATCAGAGGTACAGTATATGAGTCAGCCTACACCTCATCAGTTGAATTCTCAAGATCAGTTTAGCAGCTGGAATTATCTGCCCCTTCTCCTGGATGTGCTCTGTGTTAGCTTCTGTAGTGGTACCTTTATAATTTAGATGCCACCAGATTTTACTTAAAAGACTTAATTCTCTGAGTCCTTTGTGCTTACTATGTGAGGAACTCTGGATGAAAAACAGGAAAAAAAAAAAAAAAAAACAAGACAAATGACCAAACAAAAGAGGAAAATTATATTTTGGATAATACATGTTATTTATTGCTATGGTGGCTCTAGGAGGGTTTACACAGAAAAGGGATCAGGAGCTAAATCCTTGTATAATTGTCCTTGTAGCTATTTAAATCCAGTATTAACAGCTCTCTAAGGGACAAAAATTAGGTACTTATGATTTCCTATGAGCTAACACAGACAATTCTGCACTGATCATAGTGGCTTTCATGAATCTCACTGTTGTACGTACACCCATTTAACATCTACGCAATGATAAGCACTACAGAGATGGCCTTTGTTGTTGGCAAACAACAACAAAATGTTGGTAAAATCTTTGTGTTTAGCAAATGTGTAAATAGGTAGGATAGTAGAACTCACACTGTGCCTTCTGAAAGGGATCACAAATTAGGAAAGCTGGTTTTTTTTAATTTTTATTCTGCGATTCTGCCTTTAACAGTACTATGTGTTTATTCTTGGAAAGTTTGCCCTCTTACAATGTTTCAGGTTAGATGCACTGAAATTAAGTCACACTTCCCTCAACTGTATCTTCTGAATTCCAAATGAAATCCTGATGTATCTATAATTGGGGTGTGTGGGGGGAGCCCAAACCCAGCTATGACAAATTGTTCCCTTCATGATACCACGAAGGATAAACTTTTATTGGTTTATGGGTTTGCTTCCCCCTTGTCACTTGGCTGCTTCTCAGGGTCGTAATCAGTACCTTTTAACACCAGATTGAAGCAGATTTGCTCCATATGTTTCATACTGAATATTGCTACACTATCTGCTCAAGCTGTGCCCATAGCCCAGTGACTCCCCTGTCAGCGCTGCAAGAGCCAGTGAACTGCAAGCTCTTGGCAATAGCAGCAACTATCCCCCCTGAAAATATTGCATTATATTCCCTGGCAAAAGAGAACATCTAATGGAGTACAGATGATATGAATTAATCTTTGAATAACCATTTAATTTGTTGGCCAGGATCTGATTATCCTTTTTTTTGTAGTATCCTCATAATGAACATAAAAAGATTAGAAGATTTGTGAATGTAGTCAGTCCTCTGGAAGCTCTGGCAGCTGGCTAAGCTTCGACTTCATTTTTTTTCCCCTTAGTAATTAAAAACACTTCTACAAACTCAGAACCCAACTATAATTAAGGGCACTTCCAGAGCAAGTTGTAAGATTCAGAACTAAATCACCTCACTTAGTCATTTCTTGCCAGAGATGCTGAAGAAAAGTATCCTACTGAGAATTTGTTTGAAAAATTTATTTCTTGCACAGGCCATCAGAATTGAACAGGTTGGCTTGTCTACAAACATGAATTAAAAGTATTGCTATAGCTGAGATACAAGACACTTAAATTAATCCCTCCTCTTGGGAAAACCCTGCTTTCATTAGGCTCAACACAGAGACCACTGCCATGGCCTAGAATCAGTCTTGCCCCCAAACCAGTTCCAGAATGATGAACAGGATAGCAGAGAATACATGCTAGTAATCACATAAAGCTTTGGTTAAAAATAGTTGGAATGTATTTGAGTGTTCACAAACTCATTCTCAAAGAAGAAGAGGAAGACTCTGTGGCTTTTGGGCAATGGAAAGGTCTTGCACCATTTACGTCCTGATGGAGAGGAATTGGGAATTGAGGGGGCAATGAAAGAGAGAGGAGTAGAAAATCCAAAATGTTTTTTTTAACTGGATCCCAGAAACAAATAGGATATAGGTAAGATATTGTAGGCAAGGCTTATCTTGGATAAAAGACTTGGTGGTGATATCACAGGGCTGTGGGTGCTGGCCTGGATCCCACTAGCACTGTATGAGACTCCATCCTATTACATGTAGAATCTCATATTCCTGATGCAGTTGCACCTACAAGGCTCTGATTGGGGTGGGGTTGGCCTCATTTTGCCCTTCTGTGTGGGGCAAGGAGGTGGAAAATTACGCTGCACCTGGTAGGGTCAGTGTCATGGGCAACTGGGGAGGGTCCATGGGAGAAGTGGAGTTTGCTGTTCTCCGTGGCCAGAAGTGATCATGGCCTGCAGGAATGGGGCTGCAGTCCAGATCTTGGCACTTAAAAAAGGAGGTGGTGACAGGAAGATTTGCAGACAACAGATGTGAAAGGAGAAGGAGAGTTCAGGGACAAGAAGGATGGTGCAGTTGGTTCAGGTGCAAAAAGAAGGTGGCTGGAGACAGGGTGGCAGGCACTGGGCCACGTTTGAAAGTGTCTTCTCAAAAGGCTGCAAATTTTGTTATTTTTTTTCTTATTATTAGAGCATGTGGCAGGTTGGCAGAGTTCAGACCTATGTTTACAGCCAGGGGTTCTTAGTTGCAGGGGAAGGTTGTCTTCTTGAGCATATTTCTGCAGGACTTGTTTTAAGAGGTGAAAAAATATGGCCTTGGGCTAAAGCCAAGGACTGGAGCAAAGATAGCTGAGTTTTATATCTGATCCCAGCATGGGTGTAAAGTTTGCAGGAATCATTTAATCTCCTGTTTCCCTTAATGTAAAATAGATTAGCTAAAAGGATATTTTAAGGCTTAATTTCTTAGTAAAGCACTGCTAAGGTAAATGATGCTGGTGAGAGGTGAAGAGAATTGAAAGCAGTGTTCACACGTCCGGGAGTCTTGTCTCTGACTTTTAACTCTGCCCCAGAGGACATCCACGGTTTGGCATCTGTACGCCTGTTTTACAAAGTTTGTGCCAGTGTTGTGTTTGCTGTTTTCCTGGTTAAACTCACGTGTCAAGGTCAGATAACTTCTTGTCAGATCCAGAAATATCAGACTGACTTTGACAGCAAACTGCAGCAGGGCCCAACCATGGACATCAGGTGCCTTCTTATGGATTTCCCCACTTTGTAACAGAGTGCTCAGTATGACACAACTAGGTCTGGATTTGGGGCAGTTCAGCTGGCAGGTGACTGAAAACAGTGAGGAAAAGGAAAACAGAGCAACTCGTTTACAGGAGGTAGGGTGACAATTTACCCATTGCCCCTGTGAATCTCTTAGGTCAGAAAAATTCCCAGAACATATGCTGCATGATTTTCAAGGATGCTGAGCACTCGTGTTTCCTTTTCTTTCCAATGGAGAATCAATCCACTAATTTATTTACTGGTAGACTGACTTCTAGCAAGAAACTACAGAAAAATGCAATGGCAATATGATTGTCACAGATTGATATGATGCAGGAAAATCTTAAACCTTTTGAAGACCTCTTTTTCTGTCAAAATTAGCATTTTTCATGTTTGGCAGGGTCCTCATTGTTCTGCAGCATTTTGGGGAAGGAAAAAGTACACTCAGTCCAGTTTGCATTATGGACTTTGGTTTGTGTACCTTGCAATGGTACATTCACCTCATACTGGACTCTCACATGTCTGTCCTCTCCCAAATATGAAAAGAGGTTCAAGTACCAACCAGACACTGTTGTGTGTCAGGAGTGGTCAGTGTCCTGCTGGCTGATTACCTCAGTAGGTCAGAGAAGCAACCTGAGCCAGAAAGAAGCACTTCTGTCCAGTTGTATAAATGGTAAAGAGAGGCCCAAAAATTATGTGACTTTCTTGGGATTGTGCTGGATGTGTGTGGCAGAGCTCCATACTTCTTCTCCCCTGAGGCCTCGGCAGTGGCTGGTAGTTTTAAATCATTACTCAAACAGGTTGATTAAATTCCCAATATCAGGATCTATTTTGCTATTAGCAGAGCTGCTGAGTGTTTCTCTGGGACTCGTCTCCTCTCTCCACCCCTCCAGATTTGCTGTGTGCAGTTATGTATCCCTTAAGTTTTCCTTGAAAACTCAGACTCATTCAGTTCCATGAATGCACGATTCACAGTGGAGCTGACACATTTCATTAAGCTCAGCACATTGTGTAGAAGCTTGGCAGAGGGTCCCTGGGCTTTATTCAACCCAGACACACCGTGTGACCAGCTGTCACAGACCGGTTGTAAAATTAGAATAAAACCATAAAACACAGTTGAGGGAAGGGAAAAAATTGCCCCTCCCTGGGAACGACACTTTGAGCTGTGACAAAAGATTCACAGAGCACGTCAGACACAGACACACACAAAAGCTTTGTGCAGAACTCAGCTGGTTTTATTTTTCATGCTTGCACATTATACCGTGAGTAGGTGCCACAGTATAAAGGATTCACCTTGTTCCAGCTTCAGCAAGAAGTTCTGCTTTTAACTTTGCTGTCCAGAGCACGCACCATTTTTAGTGGAACAGTGAATCCTTTTAACCAGGCTGCAGGATTAAAAACAAGCTGTGAAAGCATTGGGTTTTGCTCTGCTACATGAGAAAACAGCACAAGAATGGAGAGTTGTGCAGCCCTTTTCCATTAAGGGACTGAAATCTGTTTGTATTCATTAGATCTGCCAGAGCCTGTGCGAGGTAGACACGTGCACTGGTTGTGCCTGTTTTGCAGAGCTCTCTTTTCCCTCCCTTCTTATAAGGCAGCACACTGTGGGATTCTTCACAGATGCACCTGGGTATGTTTTTTTGTGGCTCCTCTGGCCTCAGGGCTCTTAAGTGGCCCAACCCCAAGCAAAGCTCTGACTTTTCCTCTTGTCTTCACATAAGAAGTGAAGCTGGGTGACTATCACAGTGCATTGAGTGCATGGGGTGCTGGATGAGGAGAGAGGGATCTGCACTGCAGCTGTTCCAGGCATCTTTTGAGTGGAACACCAGGCAGTAATCAGCTGGTGCATGAACCTTCTTGCATCTGATTATATTGCTAAAGTACCATTACAGAGTTGAATTGTAATTCTACTGCATTTGAGAGCTTGCTTGGAGTCACTGAGTATCTGTATCTTCTCTTGGTGTCAGATGGAGATCCTGATTGTAATAGGACTCCCCAGATTAGTGGATATGAAAAGACTGTGGCCTAAATTGGCACAAACAAAAGTGAGTAACAGAGCTGGTACAAAATTTCTATTTCCTGACTTTCACTGTTGCAGTTTAACTACCTGGTGTTATTTTTATTGCCATTGTTAGGTAATTGGATAATGTATAAGTAGGTCATAACTTTGGCAGAGAAATAATTCGAGACTTCAAGCCCCTGATAGGTGACTACTGTAGATGCTAACAAAATTAGTTAATTAACAGTGATGAAATTATATCATCATCCAGTAAGTGAAGCGTGCAACACCATGACTGGAATCTGTTCAGTGCCTGCTGTTTACCTTGACTTGTGCCAATTTATAAAATGGGTTAAGCGATTTCCATTCCAATATCTTGTTCTCCATGTGCTTTGTCTAATGAAATGCTTTCAACTGAAATACTATTTTTTGAGGCTCTTTAATCTCTTTCCTCTGTGATAAGGAGATGCAGTTCTATGTCCATGCTGAATTCTGACCTCTCTGGAGCCGAGAGGGTAGCAAAGTATACAACGTGGAAATTAAATGCATGTTAAGTTCTCATTTTTTGAGTGCCACACATAACCTTGGATAGAAGAACAACTTTTTGAGGATGTTAACAGGCATCTGCAATGACTTTTCCATGCAATGTTACAAGTTGCACTCATCTCTTAAAATCAGGTCGGTATGTTGAAAAGACAGAGAGATGAGGCTGCTGAGATGTGTCAGCACAGTAAATGAAGGTTTGGGTTCAGGTCTGTTCTCTGTTGGACTCAAGAGTCACATCAGGTTCCTGTTCTGAACAGTGACACAGCCCAGTATTGGAGATGGAAAGCCCCCACATGCTTCATGATAGCGCTGGTTCTGCTCTGGGATGGATGGATAGATGGATGTATGGATGGATTTGGGTTTGGAAAAGGCCAGGCAGCTCTGTTTCTGTAGGTACCCTGCATTTTGTTCTTCCTAGGCATAGTAAGATGCTTTGAGTCTGATTTACAGCAGAATTTATTAGGCTAATCCTGCATAATTCACTGTGTGGGAACAGATGTGGCTTTTTACAATATTTAGACAGAGGTCCCACTTGCAGCATTATTTTATCGATAAATGTGTTAAAAAAACCCCACAAAACAAACAAAACACCTCTGATATTGGGCAGCAATAGGCTGGTACCTCGATCCAAAAAGAGCATCTTCAGTATGAGTATAAGGCTACTGTGAGGAAAACTAAATTATGATATTGATGTTTTAATTGCCATTTTAATAAAAAGATGGCAGTGTTCAGCATCTTATAGGATTTAACCCAAGAGGGGATATCTGGCATTTCTCTTTATTTCTACTGTGTTTCTATAAATCCTAAGCATAAGATTTTTTTTTTTATAAAAACTTTTTTTAATGGCTTTTATAAAAACAAATTTCAGGTACAGATACACTTTTGCCTGATGAGTTCTGGGATTTCACAGCCTTTTTTTCCTCTTTTTTCATTTTTTTTTCCCTTGCCCCCCCCTCCCCCCCTTTATTACAGCTGAGGATCTGAGGAACAAGGCTGTTTGTCAGGCAGCATTTTTGTCTAAAGTGGAATGTGACCAGCCTTCCCAATGAAAGGCTTTCAAATGGGCTGCCTGTGGGATCTCACAGCAAACTCACCCTCACTGCAATAGTAAAAGAGTGGCTCTGCTTTCGCTGGCCTGGCAAGATGGATACACAGGAGTGAAGGCCCCTCAAGGGAGTGAAGCCAGCTGGAGTGTCCTCTTGACTGAGCAAATCATAAAGGGAGTCCTTATTCTGCTGGGAAGAAATTGTGAGATTGGCTTTACTCCCAGCCTCTGGCAAGAGGGACATGTCTATGGTGGTGCTTTTGTCCCTAAGCCCTGTGTGGCTTCACTCTGTCTTCAGAACAGGACTTTCTTGCTGTCTAAGGGGACTAGGGGAGACAGACTTGGAGGGAGAGTGGTCCTAAAATAGCTTCAGTGGCAACATGAGCTCAACTAGGCCCCAAAAGTATGGATGTACCTTTATGATACTTTTCCTTCTCTCCTTTGCTTGCTCTTCTCTCTCACAGCATTTGCAGAAAAGCCCTCAGGGTTTTTTTTACCGTCCATTTGCTGTCCTTTATTTTTCCTGACAGGTGTTTGTATTGATTTAGACATGATCAAGTGGTTAGTGTCATTCTCAGTCCTGTTATTAGGCATTTTAAGTGCTTTAAACTATTGCACTGTGTGTAGATTCAGATGTTGAGTTTTCATCTTCTGAAGCATCTTACCCAAGAAGGTAATAGATGCACTTTTACCTTTAAACAGATAATAGCTCCAGAAAAAAAAAAGAAAATGTTAATGCTGCTGTTCCCTTGAGGGTTCATATCCTGAAGGGCCTCTCACCAAATAAACTGCTGCCAGGCTGGGAAGGAGGGTTGGATCTTCAGCTGTGTGATGGCTTAGGCCTTTTAAATGCAAATCCATGTTTCTGGGATCTGATTTAACAGAAAAAGATTGTGTGAAAGCAACATCTTTAAGTATATGCAGTTTTTAAAATCTGGTAGTTTAGCTTTGGCAACTGGCTGTTCATATGACAATTAATTTTTCATGGTAATAGCTACTTTCTTCTAACTGGAAAAAAAAAAAATTGATGCTTTGTTAAGCAGGGATACCACAGACTCTAGTGTGTGTGTACTTTTTGATTTCTAAGGGACATCTTGAGAATTGTCACTAGCATTAAAGAATACGTAAGATGAAATTCTGCTTCCAGTATATTCAGGGTTTGAATATAGAGGATGACTTATCAATTGCTGTTTAAGTAATAATCCCACCGGGCAAAAATCACAGGCACAAAAGCATTTGCACAGGCCTGCTGTGAGAATAAGGTATCCCTGGGTGTGCAAATACCCCCCTGGCCCCCTAAGGCAAGAACACAGATCAAAGCAGGGCAAGTGCATGGGAAGCCATGAGCTACACCTGTCATTTGACTTTCTGTTTCTGTACCTCAGTGTTTCCATCTGTAAGCTGGGAACGAGTAGCTCCACACTTCTCAAAAGTGTTGTGAAACTTCATGCATGGGAATTTATAGAATGATTTGAGGTCCTCTGGCAGTGAGGTGGCATATTATTAGATCGAAACTGGGCCAAATACTGAGTTCATGCATGGACCCTGGGGACCATAGCTTGAGTCAGATGCTGTAGGTAAATTTAAATCCATGCCACAGTTGCTATGTCTGCAAAGAATGGCTGTTTTCCTTTTAATCTGGTGTTCTTCAATGGATTTCCAGCCTTTGCTAGCCTGTCTTTGTGAAATGAATTTTCACCATTCAAAAGCAGCAGTGTTTTATTTTTGTTTTAGCTGTGCTTGGGAATGCAGAGCAATTCAATCAAGAGGAAAATACACCATGAAAAGCTCTGAAAGCCCTGAGGTCAAGGATCTGAAGTTACCCACAATATTAATGACAAACCAGTGGCTGCACCATGGCAACGGACAGAAGAATATGTGGCGTGGAAACCATAAGTAGTGTGGGGCTTTGAAATAGCACAAACGGGAGAAAAATGGAAATTACATCATGTTCTCTCTGTTCTGTGCTAGGACAGCCATGTACAGTCTAATCCCTAATGCTGGTGAGTCCAAGACTTTCAAGAGGGCCCTGTGAGAGACAGAGAAAGGAGCTGGGGCTGGACTGCTGAAAAGTTTTATTGAAAGGGGGAAAGGTTTGGATGGGAGCAAGTTAGATGAAGTTACTTTAAAAAAAAAGGATGCTGATGCTGTGGGATCTCCATTCTTGGGTTCTCCTCTGGAATTCCCTGCTGGGTCCAAGTGAGTCACTGAAAAACCAAACATGGGTGGTGGAGCCGATTAGCCGTATGAACCTCAGCATCTTACGTTGCATAAATGCCTTTTTTTCCTCTTTTCTTCAGCTGTATGAGCACTTCAACCATGTAACTATTCATGGAGCTCTCTATACATGCGGGGTTTTTCTTTTTTAAATCAAGCCCCTACTTTTCAGAAAGCCAGTGAGATAGATGGTGGCTCAAAACCAGGTCATGGTAAACTGGATCACTGAACAGCCCACAACTCTGTGTCGATGTAACATCTGTTGCTGCAGGATTTGTTGTGTGTGCTTGCAATCAGATGACCTAATTCTCTTTGTGTGAGCAGGGAGGGCACTTGGGCAGGGAGAGGGCTGAGATTTGAGGACAATCCTGTGCAGGAATCACTCCATTCAGTCTAGTTGGCTAGAGGAACTTGGTTGCAACGACTGAATGAGAAGAGAAGCATTTAAAGCAGCAAGACTTACAAGGCTTTGTGGAAGAACATTAAACATCAGTGGGGGAGTGGGCAGGGGAAGGAAAGCCATTTAAAATCAGAAGAGAAAGATTTTAAAGTTAAAAAAAAAACAACTTCCTTGCATAAAGGCAAGAACCGAAGAAGTGCTGAACTTATTGCAGTAAATGCTGCAAAGGATCACTTAGTACCTAAAATATACCCACAAGACCCTTTTAATGGTATGAAGGGCAGTAGCTCTGGAGGTGTTAAATTTGAGAGGGGAGGACTTTGTTGCTTCTGGGCACTCTGGTGAACAGTTTCCTTTGAAGCATTCTGATGACTTGGGAAAAGCAGGGATTAAATGACAGAAGAGGACACAAAGTTCAGCTGCTGGGACATGAGTCTGAGAAATGTGACTGTTTTCTTCAGTTTGTTGGCATTTCTTGAGTACTTTTTAATTTCTTGTTCAGTGTATCATTCAGTGGCTATTCAGCTGACCTTGAGTGTTTTTCTTCTGAACACCAGTTACATCTTTCCATATTTTCTAATGCTTTGTGGTGTTGTAGCTCCAACCACACAGCGAACATAAATGAGATGAAGCTGCCTAGTCGTTAGCACTCTTATTTCCTGAGGGCATTCTGATTTCCAAAATAATCCTAATTTTACCAGTTTAACTATTTTTAACTGCCTCCCTTGCATGGATCCTTTTTTCCTCATAGCTGGTTTAAATATTTAAAATGGTTGTGAATAGCTGGAAATGGCAATGAAGAGCGAGTGGAGGAGGAAGGGTGAAATGTGCATGTGTGCAGTCAGGGTGATCCAGTTTCTGTGGAATTGTTTTGCTGACTAGTGTCTCCAGGGCAGAGGCATGCTCTGGATTCCCTTTCTATGACTAGCCAGGACTGGCTGGCAGCAGATTATAGTCCCAGAAAGATCTTCAGGAGCTCGTCATCTGCCTTAGAGGGTGTGAGCAGGACGAGACTGATGGCCAGGTTTGGGGCAGAAAAGAAACATTGTCTTTGCTGTTTACTACTGGAGGAACCTGTGTGGCTTTGGGCTCTTGTTGCTTCCAAAAACTTTTAATAAAGGGATCTTCTAGGAGAATTTGCTTCCATACAGGGTGGCTGGTGGAGAGGAGCTGGGTCCATCCATGCAAGACTGATCTCTGTGCCACTGAACATGATTAGTGTGATGGATGTCCCTATCCTTTCGACACCCTTAATCACAGAGTCACAGGTTGGGTCAGCTTGAAGGGACCACAGTGAGTCCCCTGGTCCCACCTCCCTACTTAAGCAGCTCTAGGGTCATCCTAGAGCATATGGTGCAAGATTGCATCCAGATAGTTCTGGAATATTGCCAGTGAGAGAGACTCCACAACCTCTCTGGGCCATGTGTTCCAGTGCACAGTAAAGAAGTTCGCAAAATCACAGAATTGTTACGACTGGAAGGAACCTCTTGAGATCATCCAGTCCAACTCCTCTGCCAAGGCAGGGTCATCTAAACCAGATTACTCAGGAATGCATCCAGATGGGGTTTGACTGTCTCCAGGGAGGGAGACTCCATGACCTCCCTGGGCAGCCTGTTCCAGTGCTCTGCATTAAGCTCTTCCTCATGTTCGGGTAGAACTTTTCATTGAGAGATATTTAGACATCTTGGCTAAGCTGAGAGATGTACCAGTAGTTGGCTACACTAAGGTTTAGGTTGAAGGCTAAATGCAATGCTGATGTGACGGAGAGAGAAAGGTAGAAATAGTGGGTGCCCCATTTTAAGTGACTTTGTAGAAGGTTGCAACAGGTAACATGGGGAGAAGTTTGTGTAACATCCTTTGTTTTCTTGTGCTATTGCTTTCTCCAGGGGCTATTTTGCTGGTCAAACCAGATATCGAAAACTCTGAGCTACTTTCCCCTCAAAAATGGCACAGATGTTACACTTGGACTAAGAACTGCAAATCTGCCTCTCTTTGGCTGCTTACTTATCTCCCCTCATTAATGTCTTGATCTTTCTCAAGATGGTTGTGTGGCTATGGAGCCACAGCTGCCTCATAAGTACAACTCCTCACGCACTAACTATGTCACATAACCAGCAGTGGGGGGCTGTAGGGCTCTGGAGGCTTTTCTGTGACTTCAGATCTATCTGGAAATAAGCCAGGAAGGGGCTAAGCCTGCTATCACTGCATGTACAACCTGGTGCCAACACACACAAGAGCAGTGAGACCCCAGAGGAGCTGCTATCCTTGTCTCTCTGACATATTCCTGGGCTTGCAGAATGATGTCTTGTGGGTTTGGGCTGCACAAAACTTTCAGTATGCAAAGGAGGTTTGGCCACTGCTCCTCCAGCTGTTTGTGAAGTGTTACGTGTCAGTGGTAACCCTGTGTGTAATGTCAGAAACAGCAGCTACAGATGGAAAATCACCAAAGTGCAAGTCGTACTGACATGCTCGATGCCTGACATCAGATTCCTCGGAAAGGATCCTGAGGAATCTGGGAACTGTGGCACATGATGGATTATTTCTGGTTTGGCCTGTCTCCTCTGTGCAGCTTATTTCTGTCAGTCTCTGCTCCTCTTGACAGCTGGTGGGTTGTGGAAATGCAGCTTGTCTCTTGCTGCCTTTACTATTCCAGCTCTGCTAACAGGCTGGCATAAGTCTCGGTGTGACACATGCGAGTGGTGATCATATGACCTAAGGTGACAAAGTCCTGGAGTACAGTCTGCTCTGTTCTTTCCAGCAAGGATGCAAAAAATAATCATATGTGTTTGCTGGAAGCAGAAGACATGCTGAAACTCCAGCTGTTATGTTCCTTCAGAGTGTGTAAGTAATTAAGCACCAACAAAAACAGCTTACATAGGTTACAGATAAGAGGTACATTTAAAGTCCATTGCTATCTTCTGCCAATAAAACCCTCAAACTTCTTCCAGCTCTTAGCAGCTCATTGCAGGCATATTCCAAACTCTTCCATCACAGTTCTTTCACTGAGCCTGTTGTTGCAGTCAGATGTCAGCAGTCTGCCTGGGCAGCACTGGGCAGGGCTTGCAAACTGTGAAGCACAATGTCCCCTGTATGCCAAGCCCTCTGCAAGGCCCTTGTCACTGTGCAAGTGTGGGGTGAGACACAGGGAGAGATGTTGTTCTGTGTAAGCACAAGTTTAGGGCCCAGCCTGTCAAATGCTCCCAGCTCCTCAGTGCTGCCAGTGGGATTTAGGATATTCAGTACCCAGTGCACAGAGTGGCTTGCTCAGATATGACAAGAGAGGTTTTTACTCCAGGCTCTGGCAATCTTACTTTAGTGTGGGAGGGATGGCTTAGGCATTTTCTTTTCTTTCAGGCTGTTTCCAAAAGACTCAAAGAACAATGCTACCAACTCCCTGAAGTTCTTCAGCTTTCTCCCTTGAAGAATGTCCAACAGGAGGAAATATCCCAAAACTCACTCTCAAGCACAGATTCAAAAAAAATAGAGCCCAAGCAAAGCTGTGGGATGATCCCACATCTGTAATGGGTTAAAAACCAGGGTTGAAACCAAGATTGTAGTGGCATTTTCACTCCAGATCCAAGGTTTTTTAAAGAGTCTTATGTTTATATAACCTAAGTAAAGTTGTGGATGGACTCACAATACCTTACTGAGTAGCTATTTTGTATACTTAATGCTGGTGTTCGTATAGTTAATGCTGGTGACCAGTTAATACTGGTCAGTCCTTTTCAATAACATTGAATTCTCATTTCACTCTGCCTAGAAATTTATTCCACAGTCCAGGGCTCAGTGAAGGAGTCGTCCTATCTTTGAGCTCATTCTCTACAGGATGGTGTTTTTCTAAGAGATCCCAGGAAAATAATGGCACTTGTGGGAAGGGTGATCTTACCCTGAGGAATCCCACTTACACAGGTGGAAGGAACAGATCAAGAGCTTCTGTGGCTTCCTGCGTCAGAAGAGGAGGGGACATCACTGCAGAGACTGTTATTTTCTGGGCACTGGGGCCAAATTTTGTTCTGTCAGCAAATATGCTCTTGTAATGCACAAGACCTCCTAGGTATGCAAATGGGGCAAGATGAGCCATTAGCTCCTGTAACAGTTCCAAAAAAAAGAGCAAAAGTCCCATGCCGCTTGTTCACAACCTTCCTGGTGTCTGCAGAGGGGAAATGTAGTGCCATTCTCCTGCCATCTTGTTTCCCATGAGTATCTGGCAAAGAATGCCTGATGCAAAAAATAACTGTGGCAAATGCCGTCTGTTTCCATTACTGTATGGGGAATGACTGGCTTATGTAACATGCAGCGTGAAACCACTGCAGAGATCAAATATAAATATTGCCCTATTGTGGAACGTACTGGCGGCATAGCTGGTATTTTTGTGGCTGATGAAAAATCAAAGCTCATTATCGCTCCTGAGGTTTGCCCTCTCTGTGCGTGTTGGTGTGTGGGTCTATTTCTGTGTGTTAGAGGCGCTGGGTCGAATCCTCATAATTCCGAGTCTATTTTTACTTGGTTGCTACTCAGGCAAAACTTTCATTGACACTAATTGGAAAGCTGCCTAAGTAAGGGGCGCCGAGGGAATTGAGAAGCTGGCTGTAACTCAGCTTGGGTTTAATTTCTGAAAATCCCTTTCTTTAGATTTTCTTTATGTTCATGCAAGTTTAAAGTCGGTGCAAATTTACACTGCACCACTGGAGACATACATTGATTTTATGCAGCTGAGATCTCTTCTACTCTATGTTTGGGATATAGGTGTCTTGTGTGTCTGTGGATCTGTACTTTGTAGGACTTCACACATGGAAGGGGTGAGGATCTGTGAGTGAAGGCAAGCAGATGGCAGTGGAGCTGTACTGACTTGCACTGGCTGTAGGTCTGGCATGCAGGGTATTTATCTTTTTTCTTCTTTTCTTTTTCCCCCTCATCACTGGAAGCATTTGGAGTTTGATGGCAAAGATTCAAACAAGTCCACTTCAATCTCAAAGCTTTCCTTGCTTTTTTCCTTCTAACCTGCTGCTTCCAAGCTTGTTCTCTCTGAGCTGCCACCACTATCTCACACAAAGGTGGCAGGTTGTCATTTGGCATGGAGGGCCCCACATGAAAGACACTTGGGGAGAAAGTGGCTCGTGGAGTGAAATGCATACCCAGCAGATGAAACAATCCTCTGGCAGTGTGTTGAAAATATTTGCCAGGTGGGAACTCTAAACCAGAGGCAGTCAGAAAGAAAGATGGATTTTCTTTTATCATTCGCCTGGTTTTTGATTTTGGACTCGCTCAAATCATGCACTTGCTTCTCAGGAAGAATTTGGATTGAGGAAAAACAGACAAGTCCATTCTGGACAGATGGTGCTGTAGAAAAGGGTGGCAGAGAGGTGGCATGAAAGGGAATGGAGGGGTGAGCGTGAAACAGGGATGGAGAGAGTGAGTGTGTCTGACACAGGTTCAAGCAAGTCTGTGAGGGATGATGTAAACCAGCCCCCAAAGTGAACCGGGGAGCCTGTGGTACGTGAAAGTCATGTCAACAAGAAGAAACTTGTGTGAGTGCACAGGGGCTTCCTGTTTCCATCAGTGGCACCAATGAGAGTCATCAAGTTGCAGCTACTGAGTGGACACAGTTAAAGGTTTTGTTCTTGTCTTTCTCTCCACATCCTGAGCTTTCTTTTCCTGGTGCTACCACTCAAACTAGTTTGGAGTTTGGGAACTCGGGACCAGCCCACCCAATTCCATTCTTACCTCCCTTTGATTCATCCTGTGTTTTAACTAATTGGGTTATTTTCTAATTATCCCTGGAGAGTGTGGGTGAGACCATGCTTTGGACCACAGTGTTGGCCATGGAAAATAAGCATGGAAAATGTTCTGATCAATGTTATGTTCTGCTATTAAGGAAGTAATGGTAGGAGAGTTGGCAAGGGCTTACTGCTGTCCCTGTAGAGAAGAGGTTCCCGAATTGAACTGTGACATTTCAGTACCCACAGTCCTATTTACTGGTGTCAGGCCTCTGACAGATTCTGCTGAATCTCTTCAGCAAAGTGATATATCCACCCTATGTTCCCACAGTCAGGACATGCTTGCACTTGTACAGAGAGGCGACATCCTTCCAGAACAGCCTTTGAGAGGAGGTGATGAATAGATTAAACAGGTTGGTTATTCTCAGTGATACATTAATCTCTCTGGAGGCAGCAGAAGGAGGACCTCTATACTGAGAGATGCTCCTGATGAACATTTATCAGCACTAGGTTAATGTTCTGCAAACTCAATAAACTTTCAGTGAGCTGTATATAGTGCTCATTGTCTGGCTTGACTGTTTACCCCAACAAATATGTTGGGTTGACTGTTGTTCATTTCAATGTTAATCAAGTTTAACATAAGCTTAAAATTCACAGTGTGTTTGAACCTCAGCTTACATTGGTGATGACCATAGAACAAGAAATTTCTCCTTTATCAATCAGCTTTACTGTCAGACTTCAGGTTTCTCACCCTTTGGTATGACAGGTTATCCCAGCTATTGGCCCAGACAGCTGATTCCACTGCAAAAACATAAACTGGGCTTCAAATGCAGCCCTGGACTTCCAGGGAAACCATTCTGACTTTCCTGGGATATCTGTAGAAGCAGTAAAATGCAGAAATCCCTTATATTATGAGCCTTTTTCATGAGGTTGTTGACTGACTATTTAGGAAACCAGAAGGACTGAGTAATTTGGATAGTTTTGTATATGAAGCCTCTCATGTTTCTCATTACTACGCTTAATATGTAATTACAATCAGGTAAAATGCCATTAGCCATCAATTCCCTGTCACTGATGAAGATGAAATTGACTTGCCACATGTAAGTGTCTTATTTCATGCTTCTTAGTGCCTGAGCCTCCAGAGGGCCATCTCATTAATAACTCCGTAGTGTAGGCAGAGCAATACTTTACTAGAGCTGGGCTGGAGTTGTATTGCAACCTGAACAGTCAGTATTCAGGACTTTGGTTCAGTTTTTCATGTTTCACAACATTTGTAAATGTTTTGAAGCCCTCCAGAAGGCTTCCAGGATTAAATGAGCTCCCCAGACAGGCGGTTTTCCTGGTGTAGGGGTTGTCAACATGACTTTTTGTGTAGCTAAGGAGCTCTAAGGGCTTTTGCTGGTATATGTTCCTGCTCCCTATTTCAGAGAGGGAAAGAGGGGCACTCACTCTGTGCAGCAGAGAGCTGAGGCATTTGATAGGTCCCTGTCATAATCCTTGGCCCCCTCCCTTATCTTTCCAGGACATATCTGTGCAGATGGGAACAGGTAGAGCTATGCTCTGCCTTCTGGTGTCTGAGCTGGCCAGACACAAACTGGTCCTGGTCCAGGTGCTGTGAGCCCAATTTATCCAGAGTGCAGTGTCAGAATTAATACTCCCTGCCCTGTAGCAAGAGGATGGGCAGAGAGAGTGCTCTTACCTGTCTCCATAGACACTGACACGCTTAACCCCTCTGCAAGACACAGAACCACTGGAGGAAAAGGGATGTCCAGGAGTATGGGCAGCCCAGGAACATGCCCAGAACTACCTCTGCTCTGTGTTTTTACTGCAGGGTCCTGAAACATTCAGTGTGCAAAAGCGAGAAATTTTTTTGCTTCTCTTTAGGTTTTGGATCATTATGACCTACCTCACAGTAGTATTGTGAAGCTTCATTTCTTAATTTTTGCTGGCTGGGACAAGATTCCTCAAAGTATACAGCAGACTTCCTCCAAGTCTGTCACTGAGACAGAACAACCCAACTCTGCTGTAAGGTCACACTATTCAGGAAGGTACATTAACTACAAACTGACACTGGAGCGGAATAAATCCACTTCATCCAGATCTGGGAAAAAATCACCAGTTGTCTTTGGATAATGAGGTGTGCTTGATAACAGACTTGTGACAGCCTCTTCACTATTTCTTGGTGTTCTTGGCTTGATTTTCTATTCCCTCCATTCTCCAAGAGATGATGGACCCATTACTTTGTTTTGAAAAGAGATAGTGACCTAATGGAGACCAGATCACAGGACTAAATGAAATTATTCATAGATAAATAGATGTTAGGGCCAGAAGGGACCATTATGAGCAAATCCTCTGACCTCCATAACATAGGCCAAAGAGCCCAAAAATTCCCAGAGCAAGTCCTCTATTTGTATGGGAGCTGTGAGGATATATTTTAGAAGAAGGGTCTTAATTTAGATTACCACAAGTGATTGAAAGTTCCTCTGATTACAGTAATTACCATGAAATCATGATATCCCTCTGCCCCCAGACAAAGTGCTGAGGGGTCAACCATAACATGATTCTTTTACACTGCACCCTTCCAGGAGGAGAAGTTCAAAGCAAAAACAACAGCAGAGTTTCAGAGGAGAGATGGCTATGGAGTGACTATAGCTCAAAAAATCAATGCAAACTGCCTGTGGAAAGGAAGGAAAGGAGAGGGATTACACAAGATTTTACTGAGATTCAGGAGACTATTTCAAGTTACCTACACCAGGCTCTGCTATAAGTAGAGTAGCCTTTTGGTCTTGACTGAAGGCAGTGCAAGGAGCACTGTGAGTTTCCAGCCCAGTGTGTAGTATATGATCCACAGGAGTGCACTGAAGAGTAAGTGCATAGCTCTCTGCACTGAGAAAAAGGCCTGAGGGTATTTTGCCCTAGAGTGAGCTTGATCCTTTTTTTAAACAGATATGTGACATGTTTAAAAGCAAAGAAAGGACTGGACATCAAATACTTTAGAACCTGACCATGCCAGGGAATGTGTTCCTGCAAAATACAGGATGACCTCACGTCACTGATGAGTGTGAAAGCCAAAGCTCTCTAGCATGTAGCAAGACTACTGGTGCGTGTTGAGAAAACTTCCCCTTCCTGAGCCAAGAAGGAAAGCAAGCATCTTCTCCAGGCACCTCTTGCATTCTGATACACTCATTCTGTGTTTCTGTATGCACCTAGTTTGATCCTCTGGACAAAAAGCTTCAGACTTAAAAAAACCTGAGCATAAGCTCCCACAGTGCCTCTGTTCCCAGGCTGGTTGCTTTGCAAAATGCTCCTTCCTCTCAGGCTGCTCGGAAGTGTGGCTGATCACTCATTTACTGGGAGCGTGCCAGCACTTTAAAGGGTTCATGTTCAATTACCCCTCTATGCCACTTTCTGGTCACCAAGGAAATGTCTCCAACAATCAAGAAGGCAGTACAGCTGATGAGGATGTTTCCAGCCAAATCCCTTAGCAGGAGGGTAAAAAGGGACACAGAATTGCTCAGAAAGCCACAAAGTAAAAAGTGATCACTTTAGGAGTATCCATTCACACCTCCCCTCCACCTTGCCTTTAGGTCATATTGATGAAAGTTTTTATTACCACTGTTATTGTGGTTCGGGTAATTTAGCAATAACGAAGTCTTTAGAGCAAAATAAATCTAATTGTACCTATCGACCCCATTGTCTATCTTCATACGTAGCTTGCAAAGATATTGCATGAATGATTGATGGCATGATTCGTATTATGCCATTGATTAGTTAGCCACTGACTGAACCATTACCCAACCCTTTGAAGATGAGGGGCTGAATATTTATTGACGTTATCATAATTCAGGCTTTCAGTTCCACGGAGAAGGGCCAGCACTGAAACTTCAGCTCCAGCCACCCCAAACATAGGTGGTGTTAGAAAGCTGATCCACAACCAGGTTCCAAGTTTAGCAAATCTTTGTCATGGCATAAAACCCCAGGTGTGACCTTCTTGGGATCAGTCTCTGGCTTCACTTGAATCACTGGGGTTTTTGGCGGTGGCTAAATTGGAAACAGGAGTGCTGACTTGAGAAGTTCAAGATAGGATTGTGTTTAGAACTTGATCTTACTTTAAACTGGGACAGGAGAAGAAAGTGTTCCTTAGTTTGTACCCTATCCTAAGGACCTATGTAGAAGCAGCTAATTAAAATTGTTGTCTTAAGTGTCTTTTTCTCAGGCATTGGGGAAAATATTAGGGTCTTGTGCCCCATCTTCTACCCCTGTGGGGTACACATCCCCTTTGAGATGTTCTCACTACAAGTGGTTTAGGCTTTTAGTCCATCATTTCTGGAAACCTGTAATGAATTTTATTCTCTGAAGGACCTTTATCCCTTTAGCCATTAGTGTCCCTTAAACAGCAGACTTTCACTCTTTTGGGAAATGAATGAGATCAGATGAGTGTGGAAGTCCTTTATGGGAATGTGTTACTTTGAGGACCTTGGCCAGAACCAGCATCATTTATTGCTGTTTGTAGACAGCCTAATCTGGCAGTGTTGTCCTTCCTAGGGACAAGTTAGGTGTCTCTTTCTGAGGAAGAGTCTTGTATTAAGGTGATGATTTTATTCTTCATGTCGGTACCCAGATGTTAGAGGTGGAAGGAAAAAAGGACCTGCTTCTTTCAGTCACCCCTGTTCCTTTTGCACTTGCACTGTGGCCAAGCTTAGTGTTTGTCAGACACACACTGCCAAAACACTCTGAGTGGCTGTGCTTGGGAGCACTGGGAGCAAGAGCCAGCCCTGCACCAGCTGTGGAGCAGCTGCTGCCCACAGGCACGTTGTGTGCTTGCTGTGTGGCGATGCTCGCTGTGACCTCAGCGCTGGGCTCTGACATCCAGCTTGCTCTCTGCATCACCAAACCACAGTAATCTACCTCTTCCCAGCTCTGTATTCCATCTCCAAAGGTGAATTCTGGTGAATGTTGAGCTTGAGAACCAGTTTCTTTGGGCATAGGTAAAGGAGAAGTAACACACTGAAAAATGAACATGTTAAGAAAGTTTCTGTACTACTTGTGGAGAGGATGGGCTACCAGTAAATAGAGGTAGACAGAGAACCTTCTCCTGCCTGGAACAGGGCAGGATGTTGGGCAGATGCTGACTAGCAAAACAGCTTGTGACAAGGAAGACTGAGTGATCTATATTTTACTCTGACAAACTCTACCAAGCCACATCAGTATATCTCACAGAGAGCTTAGCTTTTTGCTTCCTCTGAAAGGATCTTCAGGAAATGAATGCTTAACACTCAGATTTCACTATGTCCTTGCACAGAATTTATTGGCATGTGCAAAAGACACAGTGAGTTGAGGCACTTAACTGTGTGAACTTTGAGGATTAAGATTGTAACGTGGGTAAATGCTGGGCAGGTCTCCCTCAGCTCTCCCAGTGTGAAAGAACGTATTCCTGTGAATGCAAACCTCCCTGCATAGCTGCCGGGCTGAGATAAGTAGTTATGCCACAAGACTTGTTAACCAGATGAGAAGAAATCCAACCCTGTCCTCAGGCATGAACCCTGATGAACTCAGAAGCCACTTGAATATTTTGGTCACTGAAGTCTGAGATAAAAACATTCCTCATTGTCCTTGTTTAACCAAGACCAGCACATCCATGTCCAAGCAGAGAGGTGGGAAGTATTGCTAGGCTTTGTTTACTTCTGAAGATTTCTTCCAAGATTCATATTGTCTGTTACTGCACCTTGAAATTTGGTGTTTAAAGCAGATTCCTTCAGTAGTCAGCAGAGAACGATGAGCACTTTTACTGGGTCCCATCTGAAGAGAGGTGTTTAAGATGGATTCAATGAATTGCTCCCTGAGTCTCTAACCTTCCTAATATTTAGTAGGTTTAATCCAGCCTGTTTCAATTTTGACATATGCAGTCAGGGGCTTTAGACACTACTCAGGTTCTGCTGGGTTAACAGTGCTCACAGCTCACATTTTCCCCTCTCATCTGTGAAAAGCAGAGATTTATGTAGCTCAGCTGATGTGCAGTAGCTCAGTAAACCAGAGTAACTCGATAGAGTGTCTGAGGGTGAGAAATGCAGTTTAACTGCAATTCATAAAATACCCAAGGATGTACCTCCAGTTGCTGATATTGGATGATTTTTTGAAAGCAGCTAGTCGATGTTTATCATAGTTAGTTAAATTGTGGAGTGGGAAGGGACCTCTGAAAGCCATCTCATCCCTCCTCTACTGTAGCTACCTGTGTGTAGACGTTTATTCCTGTAAAGATCTCCATTACTGGAGGCATGCTGGCCTAATGCTTCATTATCTCTGTAGTCTGAAAGCTCTTCCTAAGCTGAAGTCCAATTTTCCATGTCTTTCTGGATGCTAGTTAGCATTTCAATGTAGGCAATTAAACTAGTGTATTAATGAACAACAAAATAAACCAAAAATTCCCAGAGGATGTTTAAGTGGGCAAGAGATGAGAAAGGAGTTTACTAGTATATAGCTAGATTTTAACAGTGACTGTCTACAGTGTTCAGAGATGTGTTAGGAGGTGCTCTGTTTGTGGAAGTAAGGTTGGAGCATTTACATTTTTTAAGCCAGTTTGCTTGGAAAAACAGCAAAGGACTTTTGAAGGGCTCTTCCAGATCAAGTTAACGAAATATATTTAATTATATATTGATTTGAAAAGTAAGGAGAGCTTCAGCAAGATCTTTTTTTCACCTGCACAAGATGCTCTCTGACACCCGTGACCTGGTATTTGTTCAGTTAGAGTGATAGTCCCTTGGTGTTATAGAGGGGATGGAAGTTGTTTTAAAGCTCACTCACAGCCAGAGTTTTCTGGGAGGGTGCAAATTCTTCAGAAGCTCATTAAATTATTACCTTCACCTCAGACTGAACACTGCAAAACATTTCCCCCCTGGTCTTAATGTCACCGTCCGTTCAGGCTTATTATTACAGAGCACATCACAAGATGTAATGTACCAACAGACTGTCACAAATATGGAAAGCTCAGGGCCCACATATTTATTACGGCTCCCATTACTCCAAACCATTTTGGTGCCAGCTCAGAGTTTCCAGGCAGGGCAAGGCAGGGCAGAATTCATTCACCAGTGTCTCTTGTGGCACATTAAGCACATGGTGCTCAGCAGCCTTGCTAGGGAGGCTCTCCAAACAGAGAAACCTGTTTGTCTGTCATTTCAAGGACTCTGTCTTTTTGCTTAGCACACAGATACATAAATAGATCTCATCTTAAGATATCAAAGCTGGTTTGCATCCTATTTGTGGCAGAAGTTGAACTACTAATGGAATAAAAATCCATAAATGCATCTGCAGCTTTTTTCATTCAAGTGTTTAAGGAAGCTTTACCACAGATTATGCTCAGTTGTTAACTGTAATTATCCTGGTCGCATAAATGAGAAGCCTGAGGCACAAGAGACTAAAATGCTGCTCAGACTAGCAGCATGTGTAAGTGTAAGCTTTGCTTTGTCCCCTCCAAACTTGCTTTTCAACAGCTGGACTGTGCTGCCTCTGAAGTCAGCAGCAGTGCCAATATCCTTCAGAGTCATATCAGAGCTTTTGGTAAACAGATTAAGGAGCCACTTAGCATATATTATGTGCTATGACTTCTTTTTTTTCTGAACCAGAAAGGCTCTGCATCTGGTATTAACACTGCTGATAAAGGGAAGCAATAGTTCTCCCTATGGCCAGAGGCATATAGAAGAGTGGGTAATGTTGAGGGTACAGATTCTCGAAAAGCCAAGGCATGTGATGGCTACTCTCAGCATGCTGGAATGAGACTTAGAGGCGGCACATGGGTTGTATCCTGATGGACAGGCCCCTCACTGACAAAGCACTTCTTGCACTCAGGAACTGAGAGTTTCCCTGCACAGAATCAGTGGTGGCATGCAAGCAAGGACATGCTGTCTCTTCCCTTTGTCTAGGCTGCAAGCTAAATGGAAAAAACAAGATTTCCTAGAATTATATTTGCCTCTGGTGTTGTAATGTTACATATATACTCTAGTAATCAGATTTTCTAAGCTGCTTTGACAGAGTATCTGGGCTTGCCGTGACAGAACAAGATCTCCTGCATGGCAGCGTACATGAACCCTCCAGGTTAGGGTCTGAGCCTGGAAAGAGGCTCTTTGTTATTAGGAAGAAGGCACAGGAGAAGAAGAGATCAGGGAATAATAAAAGGTGATAAAGAGGTTTAAAGGTTATAGAGTTTAAACAGGGAAAATTTTTTTCTACTTTGAGTCTACTGCTGATATGCCCATAGTTTTGTGTTCATTAGATAAAGCTCCTTGTATTTCAGTTTCCTTAAATATACCACAAGAGGAATGCAACCCAAGTTGGAAAGGCAGATCTGTGTATATTTTTTTAGCCAAGTATCCCCAAAGTATTTCACAAATAGAAAGTCAGGTTCAAAACAAGCTGGTTGGGGTAGAAGGAAATACACAGAAATAGTGTCCCCTGCTCAGGAATGTGCTCATGTCTGGAACTGAATGTTACAGCAGTCCTTTTTTCACAGCCTGGCAAAGCAGCTCACAGCAGGGTAGAGAGATCAGGCACTGCATACCTTTGAAGAAGCGATGGTGAGGCAAATTTGAAGAATGTAGTTTACCCAGGCTGAAGCAAGGAGATCATGTGTGTAAGGAAATCTGTTCCTTCAGTTTGCACACATGCTTGACAGTCCTTCTCTCACGGTGTCCTTTGCCTTTGTGCAATGGTGGCAGAAGACTGATTCCAGAGGCACCATGTTGAGTTGGCAGAGCAGCTCTCAAAGCAGCTGTGAGAGAAGTGTCTGCCTGCATCCAGCTGTTGGACATCACAGCCACTGCATCGCCTCGCTGGGTGTAGCTGGTGAATTTCCACCCCTGGGAAATACTTGGACAAACTTACTTTGGGGTGCGTATCCCCCAAAAGATCTGATGCAGTGTTTCTAAACTTGCTGTTTAGATGTGATCATGCCCTTCAATTTGTCCTCAAAAGGCAGAAGTGATCTTGCTATAGCGTCACAGAACAGAGGTTCGTGTGGTACCGATGGCTGCAGCACAAAGCACCAAGAATGTGTTCAAATACTGATTTTCTTTTTCAAATATAAAATAAGACTCAGCAAAACCTTGAGAGTTACTGTCTTCTTTTCCTCTTGACTATACAATTCTAAGTCTGAGTCTTCTGACAGGTTGAGAATAAATTATCCCCTGTCTAAACAGTAAACAATTGTGCTATTGGACTCTAGCTCTGTGGAGGACTAGGCCTGGAAATACGGTAGGTGTACTAGCTGATACTCAAATAGAACCCAGCAAGTCCCCAAACCTAATACTACCAGAGTTAATCTGCTAGGAACACTTTCTGTTTCTAGAAACCATTTTTCCATCTCACAAGCCAGTTATAAACAAATACCTTTTCCTTTTTTTTTTTTTTTTTTTTTTTTGTCAGAAGAGCCTGGCATGGCCCCAGTGAGCCTGATCAGCCCCTGTTGTGGAGCTGAGTGACAGGCAGCTGCAAAGCTGCAGAGCAGGGACACAAGTTTTCCCCTCATTTCTCTCTACCTGTAGGTGAGGTGCTCTGAACAGGGCTGCAGAGGCTAAGGATGAGCAACGTCCCTTTCTCCTGCCTGTGGAGGAGATGGGGAAAAGAAACTGGACGCTTTGCTTGGTGTGTGGGAGCCTGGTTTTGGTAAGGGATGTGTCCATGCTCAGACTTCATAGTCCTCTTTAAGCCCTGAGTTTTCTGCTAAGACTTGTAAGCTTGGGCCAAGCTTGAGGCCATTTCTTATGGTGATCTCTGAGTCACCTCTGGGTGTTTTGTCAAAAAAACATTGCTTGGACTTCCCAGATCCTTTCTCCAGAAAGATTCAGCTTTTCTGAAAAGAGTTCAGGCAGGAATGTTTGCTGCTATTTGCAGCAGCAAACAGCCAAGAAATCAAGTGCAATGATTCATAATACAGATCAGCATAAGGTAAGAATGAAACAGTTTCCTGAGGAAATATCCTAACAAACCGGAAAAAATTTTCAAAATGATAATTTGTAAGTCACTCTATAAAATTCATTTCAGCACAACTGTACCCTAAGGATAAGCATCTATATTTAGTTCCTCTTGAGCAAGAGGCGTTTATCTGTAGAGAAGGTTTGCTGGATGAGAGCTTTGTTTGTCTTCCTTAGGGGCAATGACAGCTCCAAATACATTCAATGATGCCCAACGTTCTGCAAAACTGAGTAGCTTTGAAAGATGGTTTATTTTCCCAGTTATAAAGAAAATTCAGTAAAAGGATCACTGCCTTACTTGAAGATATCACTTCCAGGCAGAACTGAATGGAAGAAACGATGCTCATGTTGCCTACTTTTGGAGCTGCTACATCCCAGCAGAAAGGTTTCCTCCTGCCTTCTTCATCACACTCAGAGCACCTTAAAAATCAGAGAGTTGCCAGTCATAAGGCTGTGTCCTGTATCAAGACTCTGCAAGTGTATCATATTCTTAAATGGTTCTACGAGTTATTTTGAAGTGATGACTACAAACTGGGAACCCGAGGATGACTGAGTTCAGCTTTTACCTCACATTTTGGTGTTTGCTACATGGAACTAATTTTAGTGCTTAGCATAAATACATCCTCTTGTTTCTTAGCAAAGGTGCAGTTATACTAAATTAAGCGTGCTGTGATGACTAAGAATAATTATTCATCATGACATCTTACTGAATTTTCAGGGGTCAGGAAGATGACTCCCTTTTTAATAATAAAAATCACATTAGCTGAACAGACCATATTTGGTATTGCCATTAGTAAATTTGGAAGATGAAGCACACAGTGTAACTACTTTTTGGTGGCTAGAAAAGCCTCTGCCCGTGGCAAAGGCATTGGAAATAGATCATCTTTACAGTCCCTTCCAACTCAAACCATTCTGCGATTCTATGAAAACACTGATTTATTTTTTTTCTCTCCCTCTTACTCAGTAGCCTGAGCTGTCGGTGGTGGTGAGAAATGGACCCTGCAAGGGCAGCAAAGGACAGGTATGTTCCCGGAGAACAAGAAAAAAGGCTGTGCTATGTGTCACTCTTTGTGACAGTGCTATTAGTCAAAATAATGGAAGAATTTAGAGCTGACTCATGAATGAAAATAACTGGGTAATTAGCAGCAGTGAACATTTATTTAAGAAAAACAGGTCCCTTCAAATGAATCCGGTTAAGCTGACAGGTTACAAGCAGTGATCTATTGCTTGGCTGACAGTGACACTGTAATATACTGACAGTCTCCTGTTATACAGGCAAATACCCAACATTTTAGTTAGAAAAATCCACGGGCCAATGTGCCCATCTTTAGAGGTCTAGAAGGGCTAAAATGGTCACTGGATTGACAAAATCTGCTGCTGGTGCAGGTGGTTTCAGTTCTATCTGTATTCAGCACTACTGCCTAATATTGGGCCCCATTCTGTAGGACACTGTTTAGAAATTTGTTAGTTAATTGGGTAAGTTTTGAGGGGAGCCACATGAGTGAGTGGAAGCTGATCTGCTTACCTAAGGGTGAGAGACTCAAGGAGAACCACAAGAAAGGAAAGGGCAGTTTGGAAATGAGCTTATGTAGTCATAAAGATGCAACTGCATTTAGGAGCTGAGAGAGAAGTGCATACTGGATGAGCTGTTAACCCTTGTGGTCAATTCTCCCCCATCACTGGCTGTTTTTTTGCAGGTTGGGTACTTTTCTAACAGAAATGCTGCAGTCAAACCAGGAACTAATCTAAAGACATGCTGTGTCCTTTGAGTCACAGGGGACAATGGTTCTTTCTGGTCTTGCGAGGTATCAACCACAGATGGGCTGAAACCACAGAGTTCCAGTCTGGGATCTGAGCTGTGTATTCAGGTTGGTGAGGCTTGGGTTAAATATAATACAAAATGAGTACATTATAATGTGTTTTTTCTTACCATTTTTCTTCAGCACACTAACTGTGGGAAAGCCACAAAGTGTTTTGCTTCTTCCCAAGCTCAGGCAGTAGCCCACATCTCAGAGGCAAATGAAACATTTCCTGTTTTCAGGCATTCCCTGTTGGGATATCAGATGCATCTTTCTGCAGTCATGTAGAGCTGTGCTGTTAATTCAGCATGGGAGCACTTTAGCAGCCTGTTAGCAGAGCTTGGTGAGGAAGGACAGATTCCCTAATGCATGTCTGTGTTTTCCTTACTATATTGCTCACGATACCTAGAAAGTTCAGTGATGTAAACACACCCAGAGGTGGGAAGCATGCCCTTGGTCTCATCTGCCATCCTGCTCTGGGACTGTTCTGAAGTATTCCCATTCTGTTACCAGTTTCCATGTGAAGGAGGCTTGGGAGAATAATAACCGTGTATGCAGAGGGCCTGGGTGTGTGTCCTTGGAATGAGGCAGCTGGATTCCATCCCTGGCTCGCACTGGCATTTTCTGTTGTGTGGTGGCACTGGCACCATGAAATGTCAGCTCTCAAAATGGAAATGGCCTGGCATTGTTTAGGACTGATTCCAGGAAATGCCTTTTGGATGGAAGCACTCTCTCTTGCTGCCCCTTCTCCACGGCCTGGTGAAGAGAAGTATCTAAAATAGGTCATTGTTATGCACGGAGAGAACCCTGCTCCCTAAGCTCCCTTGGTTTCCAAGTAAATGAGCTTTGGAGGTAAGTTAGCAAAAGAGGCTGATTCATTAGCAGCAAGGGAAATCTGTGTGCTGGAGGGGTGCCCAGCTGCCCAAAGGGATTTACATAGTGACACACTGCTCAAATCTTAATAGAAAAATCTGAGTGATACACACACAGGCTTGAACTGTATCACAGTCACATGCTTGCTAGGCTCATTTCTTATCTCATGAGTTTCTCTGGAGAGTATCTGTTGCTCCAGTCCTTCATAGGGATTTAAATTTGTAAGGGAAGGAGTCACAGTGAGGTATCTTCTAATGTGAGAAAATTCTGTTATCTGTTTTCTTTTCCAAATTAGGTCACCTTCTAAGGCAGTTCTGGATGGAGTTTGTCCCTGCAGTTATAGAGGCTGTAAATAACATAGGTGTTACAACATGTTTGACAGGATTTCATTGCGCCATCACTAGTCTATCTGAATATCATATCTCAAATTAATAACAAATTAATTTTATCTGCTGAAAGACCCCAACTGTCGCCCTCCTGTCTGGAATGAGATAATTTTGGGCAGTTATTCGCTTAAAGGAGGAATGGGGCCAGCACATTCTTCTGGCATCATTACCAAGGGCAGGCTTGCGCAGAGAGATGAGTGCTCCCCTTTGTCGAATCATCTGGAGTTCATGGAGGAGAATTCAGTCTTTTTGGAGCATCTTCTGCCTCTTTGTTGGTGTGTCAAGCAGGGGTGGGGATGCCAGTTAGTGCCAGTGGTGAGATGGGCACTCGTCTACAAGACCAGAAACGGAAACGTGCAAAACTGCTCTCACACAGGACACTGAGCAGCTGTTGGATTATAAAGACCTCTGGCCCCTCCTGACCTGGGCCAGATTTGAACCATTGACCTAGAAGTGAAAAGCTTGAAATCCCTGCACAAGCCACGGGATAAATAGGACTTGCAGAGCTGTGTGCTCTCATTCCACATTCAGTTGCTGCCATCTAATGGCAGATGGAGAGTAGAAAGGCCTCAAGCAATAAAAATATCTTATCCTTGGATGTCTAGAGTGTGGGAGAACCTGTTCAAATAGTTCTCATCAGAGTGCTGGGGAAGCATGGTGATTTAGGCTAGCTTTATTCCTCTAAAGAATAGTTTGACAAAGAAGTGTTGTGCTGCAAATCAACAAAGAAATGTCCTGCTACAAACACCAGGTCTTCACACTGCTTTTGCTCTTCTCTGCTGGGTTATTTCCATACGTGAAACCTGAGGGAAAGTCTGTGATTGTAACCTGGCTTAACAACTGTCTCAAGGGCAATGGTAACTGAGTGGTGGTGCCTGTGATAAGGGGAGGTGATGAAAGAAAGTAGGTAGGAGATGGGACTTTTAATTTCTCTTAGTACCAGTGGTGCACACAAAACATCTGGACTTCCCATTATTGGGCCTGAAGGTTAGCAGACACTTTCCTTCAAATATTACACATAGAGAAAAAAGTAAAGAGAAGGAGAGATGTCTCCTTCTCTGCCTTACTCAACTCCGGGGCTCCAGGAAGTTTGTGCATTGTTTTCTGTCTCTAAAACTCCAGATTTACAAGGCAAAAAATATTGATCATATATCAGTTTTGCACTGCCTGTTTCTGTCTGTGCACAGATCTCCAAGTAATTCTTTTAAGCCACACTAGCTAACACTGTCTCACAGAGGAGAAAGGTTAGAGACTGGATATTTCTTTATGCATCCCTGAACTGCAGCCACTGGGTATCCAGAGTCATGTCCCATGATGGAACTGCAGCCCAATGAGCCATGGAGCAGCCTCCAGCAGCCTTAATACAGCCCCAGCGGTGACATGAGAGCTTGCATGGCCCAACAGCCTAACAAAGTCTGTCACCGGGGCTAACTGAAATCATAAATCAAGCTTTACATTTAAGAAATGTCTCTAGTAGTCCCTAGTCACCTGAGAAGTGTCATTTTATAACAGAAAACTGGGAAGAAAAAAAACTGATGTCTTCAGACACAATACTTGAAAAAGCTGTACAATTTCACTCTTCTTAACTGAAAGAAAGTCCCGTAGTGAAGCAATGTGGAGGAGAGAAAGAGAATACCAAACTTATTCTCTTTTTCCTGCTGGAAGAAGCATTCTTCCAAAGCACTGTGGATAGAAAGAGAAATGAGTATAGTGAATCCTCAAATGCCCTTGTACCTGCTGGTGCTGCCTGCATGTCTGTGGGAGAGCAGAGAAAAGCAGCACACGTGAGTTGTAAATCCGTGGGGAGATAAAACATTTTATCATGAAGTTGGTCAGCTTTGTGCCAACAGGCACTTCCCAGGCTGCAGGGAGCAGCTGAGCTATCATATCTAAAGAGTCACGGGAGCTCTGTTTGCAATCAAGGTCCGGCCACAATTCCCTTACGTCAAAGCCAGGATCTATCTAAACACTGCTGCTGCACTTCCGAGAAAGTGCAGCTTTGTGCCACTGCTGAAAGGCAGCCTACTCAAATATATACCCACTGGGGATGCACCAGGGATTTCTGCCTGGTACATGAGGTCATGGTACACAAGCCAAACAGGTCTTCTGCACACAAAAAGAGGCCTGACAGGGAGCTGGGAGCTCTTGTTGTAGCTCCTGGTTAGACTTAGGTAGGAGATCCCTGGTAGAATGGTTACATTACTGAGCTGAAACCATTACCAAAATGCCCTTGTCAATCAAGTTCCCCAGGAGACTTTCTGCTTGCTCTGTAGATATTTTTCTTTAAAGCTCAGTGGTAAAGTGATAGGAGAATAACAGGTCTAAAACTGTCCTGGCAACGTTGTTACTTTTTTAAACTGCGTTCCTTCCCCTCTTATTTCTCACACTAAGACGCCGTCTTCTGACCACTCTCAGTGAAGCATCAGTTGCAAATTGAAGACATAAAATTACACCAAGTGAGCTGAAATTTGAGCCTTGCCATTACAGAGTGACGTTCAACAGCCAACGTGCACCCTCAACACGCAGCAGCTGCAGGGTTTCATTACTGCCACTTACAAAAACCTTCAACCCCTTTTGGTGTGCCCTGCTCTGAGGCACTGTTTTATCTGTAAGAGCCCTTTAACGTAGCATGACATCTGAGAGACTCCAGCAGGATATAAGTTTGCTCTGGTGCTGAGGTATGATTTAATATCCTCAATTGTTCTGGAAATTTGAGCTGCATGATTCAGGAGACTTGCATGAGTATGGTTACTTCAGTGCTTAATGAGATTTATGTGCTTAAATGTGACAGATGCTGCAATTACATTTCTAACACGCTGGTTCAAAATGGAAGGGGGAGAAAAACTAAACCAAATCAACAGGAGTTTTGGTGGAAGCAGGCTTTTGCACAGGAAGCTTGCAACACGAGCTCTTGCAAATGCCAAAATAAGGAGGGGAAAAAAAAAAAAGAAAAACCAAACCCAACCCAAACAGAGGAAACGTCTTTCCGCAGCTCGTAATTGCAGCCTCCTGTTTGCGCTGCCCACGCTGACAGCTGTCACCCTTTCCCTACCATCCACCACGGGCTCTGGGGGAGGCAGGAGGCCCGGAGGGGTGGGGAGTGGGGGGTGTTCGGGGCATCCCGAGCGCTGCCTTCCAGGGGGCTGTTTCCCTGAGCGGGACCCGTCCCAGCTGGGAATCCTCCATCCCCGCCTCGGGCTGTCCGCCCTGGTACGGACAGGGGGATGAGCGCGTCGCGGGGCTTGCGGCAGCCGCGGTGCGGGCACGGCGCCGGGGCAGGACCGGCGGCTGCCACTCACGGCACCGCGCCGCCTCCGCGGGCGGGGGCCGGGCTCGAACCCGCGGCCGCCGCGCAGGGCGGGCGCCGAGCCGCGTCCGCCGCGCCCAGATGTGGCGGGCGCCTCCCGCGCTCGCATCGTCCCGGCTGCGCCCGCGGGCCTGCGGGCACGGCCCCGCCGCGGGCAGGGCACGGGCAGGGCACCGAGCCGGTAAGCGCCGCGGGGGAGCGGGGGCCGCGTTTCCTCCTCCCGCCAAGGAGGACTTTTGTCGTGTCCATCCCTCCGCCCTCCCCCTCCCCAGCCGTGGTTGGGGCCTCCTGGCAGTTTCCTCTGCTCGCCAGATGTTGGGCAAGAAGAGGATTGGTCCCTACCTGGGGTAGCGCAGGGGCTCAGAGCGCTGGGGGCCCATCCTGGCAATGAGAGCATCAGGGAACATCTGGCAGCAGGTGATGGGGAAAGATTCAGGGCGGTGCCTGGGCCAGCAGTGGGACAGGCAGTATGAATGGCAATTTTATCAAGAAATGAGATGTGATGGCAGGAATAGGGCTAATGGTAACAATTTTTCCTGTTTATTTTTTTCTTATAAGATAGTGTGGGGTCACTGCAGCTTCTCTATAGACAGATGAGTCATGTGGTGTATGCATGTCAACTAAGGCACAAAAGGTAGGAGAAGTATCCAGATTAGAGAGAATATCAAAGAATTACTTTGTTACTGAGGAGTGGTGGACATCTAGCTGTACTATGCTAGGTACTATGCATAGTACATACCTGGATGCCAGTCCTTTGTGTGACTGTAGGATGCTACAATATAAGGATGTCAACTGCTCCCATTTCTTGGCTAGGGGTCAGACCCTGAAAAGGGTTGAATTCTTCTGGGTTCATAAGTTCTTGTGACTCCCAATGGTTCAGGAACTCCCAAGGGTTCAGGCCATGTGCAGCGCCTTCTGAATTCTTGTACTTGTTCTCAGGGTAAGAGCCATGATGCACAGCAAGCACTCCAGGGTGAACACAGGCCTGGGATGAGATGCTATTACAGAAAGGGAGATTGGTTGGATGCTATACAAAGTTGAAAGTACTAGTATTTGGGCCAGCAGCGGGTTTTGGGTTTGGGGAGTAGGTGGTTATTTGCCTTCAGTACACAAAATACCAAAGGATTTCCTGTCTCTCACTTGCCGGATACCTCTTTTTGTTATCTCATTGTTTCTCACTTTGTTTTTCAGAAAAACTGTGATTCAAGGAAACCACCATGAAAGGTGAGGAAGTTCGGCAGAGGAGGAAAGAGGGCAGGACTAAGAATGGAGAGCGATCCAGGCACAAAGGAAGGAGCAAGGGTAAACACAGAGAGAGCCGACTTGGCAGCCAGGAGGCAGAGGATGTCTCTCTGCATGCACAGCAGAAGCTGTTGGCTGAGGAGAAAGTGGCCATGGCAAAGTCACAGGAAGAGTCAGCCATCTCAATTTGCCTGCAAGTGCTCCTGCCATACCTCCTGGCTGGGCTTGGCATGGTCTTGGCAGGGATGGTTTTGGATTATGTTCAGGTAAGGGAAAGAAACTCATCTGACATACCTGATATGGGATAGGTGGGGGACTTTTCTTCAGAGGCAGAGGATTTGCTCCGTGAACGACACAGTAAGGGAGAATTTGCAGCAGTTTCACATGCCACCATGTCCTTCAGTCAACTACTAAGTAGTTCTGTGTGGCTCACAGGAGACAGCATGTGGGGCTTTTTTGGCCCCTTTTCTCCCCTGGAGAAAAAAGACAATATGATGCTAAATTGTACACAAAGAGCATGAGGTATCTATGTAGGAATGTGCAGCCCTGTGCCAAGATCTCACCTTGGTCCTTGAAAGAGGGTGGGTGACCTGCAGCCCCAAGGGCTGTGGTGACACAGTGCTTTCCTGCAGTAGATAGAGCAGTATCACTCACGGATGTGGCTCTGGATAGTCCTGCATCTGCTGCTTCATTGTGCAAGGCATCAGCCAGCCCAGCTGTATGAAGTTAACACTTCATACGACCAGCCCAGCCCAGCCTGTGCACCACATCCTTGACTGAGGCCTCATACAGATGACTTGAGGTTCTTCCAGTTCAGGTTCTGATTCTGTGATGGTCAGGATGAGACCTTCCCTCCTATGGTGCAGCAGTACAGAGCTTTAAGATAGTGGTGAGCACCTGATTTTAGACAGTTTAAAGATGCAGTTAATTTCCGGATTATAAATTGCTGTGCCTTTGCACTCTGGGTGACTCTCACTACTGCATGCCTTGTTGTTAACCCTTGTTATTTGACTACCTAGCTGTGAGGTCAGACTATTCTGACCTATCTGATACAGTGACACTGAAACTACTGTGCTTGCATTGACACCTTTCACAAATCTGGAGCTGTGTTACTTTGTTATTAACCCAGGGTTGATCTCCCTAAGCTGGAAGAGCTGTAAAGGCTTAAGAGCGACACAGTATCCTTAACTGACCTAAGCATGTACTCAATACCCCGCAGAATGTCTCATCAGATCACAAAATGCCAAGGCAAAGCCAGAACCCAGTGACAAACTACTTTGTGTCTCCTTTGACATTATTCTGAGACTCTTGAGGGTTGAGCAGCCACTTCCGATTTTATTTTTTAGACTGTTTAGACCTGCCCAGCCTTACGGATCTCTGACATTAAATGTATGTTGCTTCCTGCTGTGAGTTATTAAAGTGTGAAATAAGTTGCAGGTGGGTTTATGACGTTGAAGGAGTGCTTTTCCTTCAATGTTTCTTCCCTGGGAGTTGTTTTTTTGTTTTTGTTTTTGTGTTTTTTTTTCTAGGAAGAACTGGGCCACTAATACAAACAGAATGCGAGGCAAACCTCACTCTCCTCTGAAACTGCAAAAGTCTGCTTTCTGTTTTTGAAATAAAGAGCTCACAAAGAGCTGTCATGTTAGTGCTTAGAGTCTGGGAAATCAACCCGTGCCACATCTCATAGAAAGCACAGGCCTTTGGCAACTAGCACAGAGGTTGTTTGTGCATGATCGTGGGCTACTTGAGCGTGTCTCATCATGGACTTGCTGCTGCTGGAAACTGCCCTTCCTTCCTGAGCCAGTCCTGGCCTTTGCCCTGGCTGCTGCTGTTGTTTCTGTGAAACAACAGTGGATGCTGTGGGGCTCTGCATCTGCCTGCTCTCAGTCTCCCCACTTAACTTCTCTTCTCTGCCCTTTCCCAAAGTGGGAAGAGAAGAGTCAGGAGTGATAGTACTCAAACAAATGGGATGTGCAGTCCCTGCAAAACGTTGTCATCCCATGAGTCCAAGGTGTTGGAATAGTGCTGCCTGTTGCTAACAGGAATGTTGTAAAAGCATTCACTTGTCTTCCTGTCTCTTCTTTGCAGGGATGATAAGGTACATATGAAACTGTGTTCTTTGGCACTTGTCATCTTTCTGTTCTGTGTTTTGTACCGTGGCAGTGGATGGAGGCCCTAGGTCAGGGTCAGGACTCACCCAAGTCTGCTTCTGCTTTGACTCCTCCAAGGCAATGCTACTTGTTGGCTAGTTTGCAAGTGTGGGGATACAGTGTATCTGTGTGCAGAGAAGGGCAGCAGTGTACCTCCCCAGGCTTTGCCTTGATGAGTGGTATGAAAATAAGATGGTTGGTTTGGAGTTTTTTTCTCCAGCTAGTTATAATCTTCTCCCCACTGTTGAGCAACTCTCTCTTTCTTCCCAAACCTGATGCATCTCTTTGTGGACAAATATGGTATATCTCTTTGCCAGGAAAATATGAGGCATCTCTCTGCTGACAAATATGGTGTGGATCTTTATCAGAGGCTCCTTAAATGCATAATAAAATGACCCAGTGTACACACGCAGGTCACCTGCACCAATTACCTTCTCTGCATACTGATTCATCGGTTGAGGGCTTTTTATGGTGCTTGCTTAGAAACAGGGAGAGCCAAAGCGTGATAAACTTATAAACCCTGCCGGGCTGACGCTTCGGTACAGGCTGTGTTGCTGCTCTGTTTTTTAATGGCATTTGAGTCATTCAGACTCAATAATATTTTCTTTACGTTAATGTTTCTGCCTGATGTCAATCCAGTTGACTGATACAGCAGTGTGTGGGACTAGGTGTGCACGTTATTAGACCTTGAAAACCTATGGTAGTTTCCCAGAAATTGTCTTTTGTTTCCTTGAAGGAAGGTCCACAAGCCATTAACCTTTACGTCTCTCTGCAGAGACTGATTGGGAAAGGGTTGATCCATCCTAAACTGTGTTTTTAAAATTTTTTTACCCTCTGATTCAATTAGTCTACCCAAATTAATTATTAGAAAGGATCCCCAACATAATATCCTGACTCCTTTCCCTACATGTGTGACTTCGAGCTGAAGCCTTTACTGAACAGGATAAAATTTTTTGGCAGTATGTGGCCATGGTGCAGCTCTGGTTTTTGACCCTGTGTCAGATGCTTTATCATGGAGTCTCTGGGATGAGATCCCCTCTCTCAAAGACAGCAGCTTCCCGGGAGCATGCAGAAGCAGCGTGTTTCACTTTAGGACAGGAAGGGACACCAGTTCAGTGAGTGTCCTTTCTCTCCCTTGCCTGCGGTGTAGTGAGATTATGGAGCTACCTTAAATAAGCTCTGGCTATGACTCTTATCTTCGCCTTTGCAAACTAGCAGAAAGTTGAAGTGATGACAGCAGATAAGGGTGTTCACTTTTGAAGCTTATTGGCTGGTCCTCTGAACTTTTTTTTTCCCTGAGAGCCAGTCATTCAGAGGTACAGCTGGCACAGACCGATTGTTATATCCTGCAGAGACCACGGAGGGGACACGAGGGGCTGGGGTCCAGAAGTGCAGATCTTCTCTCACCAGCTGGCTCAGCCGTGTCACTTGCCTGGGGATGAGACCTGTGTAATATCGTCGGCTGTGAGAAACACGGCCCCGTGCTTTCCTTGACCTTTCTTCACCTTGAAGAAGCGCAAAATGGATCAGGGTTTTTAACTCCCCACCTCCTCAGCCTTGGGACAGTGAGAAAAGTTCAGTGGTGCTTACGGTGGGAGTGAAGGGACTGGGGCCGGTTCAAGCAGGCTTACATATTAAACCGTCGTATCAAACGCAAGCCACGGTCTGACAAGAAATGTAACCCGAGGAGAAAGGACACCAGTGCGTTTGAGCACGCTGAGGGATTCTTGCATGACCTGTCACTCTTTCAGTGCCGTAGCCTGAGCAGGTCTTACTGGTTTTTGCCGAAGTGGTGGGAGCTGAATGGGGTGTAGGCTCATTTCTATTCATCCTCAGACGTCTCTGCAATCTTCTCTTCTCTTTTTTAATTTCCCCCTGGATATAAATCAGAGAAATTGTGTCCATCAAGTTTGCTGCCACCTGAGCTCGACCCAGCTGTATCAATTTTGGAGGATACCCTTGCTGCAATCCTCTGGATGTGCTCCTAAGAGAAGAAGAAGCTAAACCAATTTGGCATCGTTGCTGTAGTTTGAGGAAAAACATTTCTTCTGACTTCGGAGAGAGCTACGAGAAGGATCTGTATGATGTCCTGATCTCCCTCCATTTTCCCTGCTGAGCATGGGGTAACAGTGTGTGACCATGGTGGTCACTCAGTTACAATTGGAACTGTGCTTCCACGGCAAGAAACTGAGACGTTTCACCTGCAAGTTGACCAGATCAGCCAGTGGATTTCTCCCAGAGACTTCATTCTCCATTGCCTCCCAGATTTTCGTGCCATTCCTTCTGGCTGGCTTGGGAATGGTAGCTGCTGGCCTCTTGATGGATGTTGTTCAAGTAGGTGCATGTGGTTAGGAAACCTGTAGTGAGAGGGGGGGCTAAGACACTGACCTCGAGTATTTGTGCTTTTTTGTTTTTAATTTGTGTGGTCCTAGCAGCCAGTCAGTAGGATGGCTGTAGGCTTTTTCCTGAGCTAGAGAGACACTATCCATATTCTTTAGATCAGTAGCTGGGCTCCTCGTAAAGTGGGATAGTGGCTTTCAGACAGGCTGTGTAACACTGCACTTGGTGCATTAGACTGGGTGCTCCCTTTTCTGTATTGAGCTAAAACACTTTGGGGGTGACTGCTATGAAGCAACTGGATCAGAGTACAGCACATTCCCCTGTTGCATGATATTATTTTTTTCCTTCAAAAATTGCTGATAAGGAGATCTAGGTCAGGGTTGTTATTAGCTACCTGTCTTACTTAGAAGAAAGTTCATGCTTTCAGTTCTTTGCAAACAACCTAGTGTAATATTTGCTCTAGAAGGCATTTAGATACTGTTATGAGAGGCTTGCCAGCATAAAACAATTAGCATTGCCTACAAACAGTGCTTCTCAGGCAGCTTCTGAAGTGGATATAAATTTGGAATAACTTCCATTGACTTCCAGGGAGTTGCTGCTGCATTTACACCATTGTGCCCACTACCAGAATCTATCCCATCTGTCTTTCCTTTGTACCAGTGGCACAAATAGAAATGTAAAATTTGATCTAGTTTGGGTGTCTCATGCCAGTGGATTTACAAATCAAAAGGCTGGCAGAGTTTCCCGAGGATATATCCTGCAGTCTGAGCTCACTGGAGTACATTGGATTCTCTGGCATTAATACCACAAGAGGAGCTAAATATGGATACTTGAATGTTTGGAAAGACAATACCTTGCTGGTTTTTTCTTGCATTAGAAGAAACAAAGAGGACAGAGAAGTTGAATTAAAGAGAGTATGAGGAATATCAAAGAAGGGTTAACTGAAGTGGCACACACTGTTGCTGTGCTGTTTGTCATCTCCACCTTGTGCTGTGCTTAGGCACAGACCTGTCTTGCAGCATTACAGAAGTTCTCAAAGTACCCAAGATGTTAGCAGTTATCTCAGAGAAGGATAAAGACATAGTACATACCTTGGAGTGAAGAAATAAAACACACTTGCTAAGAACTGGTCTCTGTTCAAAAATGTAACTGTATCCAAACTGATGGAAAACACATGTATAGCATGTTGCATATGTCCTTTAAATACCAGTGTGCACCCTAGTTTGTGTATTTGTTCATTAGACTCTTTGAAATGGAGTCACACATAAAGCGCAACCACAGGAACTGTATTTGTTGGTGAAGGTCTTTCCAACTATATTGAAAAAGAAGCCATCAGTCCATGGGTTCAGTTCCCAGAGGAGGCAGCCCAATGCATTGAGAGTCACGGTTGGCATAGGAGAGATGTTAGTGAGGTGAACTACCACAGTGTCAACAACCATGTATCAATAACATCTAAAACCAAAACCAGTAGCTGGGAAAATCCAGAGATCTTAGCCTTTAAAGGTTTGGAATACTCTTCTATGCTTCTTTGTCTCTGAGCTGTTTATTTTCAGCTTTTCTTGATGCAAGTGTGAGAGCTAGAAACTCGCTGTCCTGTCCAACTAAAACTTGAGTCTAAGTTTGTTTGCTTGAGGTACTGTAAGACTTATATTGCCAATCATGAGGGCTCACACTACTAAAACTACAGGTTTTTCTGGTCCCGGAGTCTGTGATTTGCCCATTTTTTCAGTGGTTGGTCTGGCTGAGGAATGCTTTATCCTATTTGCATTCACTGCAAAATGTTCTTAGGAAACTCTGTGTTTGCCTTTGACAGGGAGAAATATGAGCAAGCTCAAGGATTGTATCAAGAGCATATGTGTGAGTTTAATGCAATTGCCCTTGTTTTATTACATACAAAATATCTTGAAATAATTTGGTTCTGTGCTGGGAGTCGAGCTGACACTCTCTTTTTCAGGGCTGACGTTGTTGTAAAGAGGACAACAGCGGAAATTGCTAGTCTGTGTCCTATCAAACTTCCAGGATTTTAGCAGTTTCTGATCCATCCTGGGATGAAACCAAGAACTGTTCATGTTACTGTTTACAAGAAAAACCAGCAAGAGAGATTTGTCGAACCCAGTTGACTCTAAGGCTCAAACCTGAGTCTCTCATACTGTAATAAAAAGACACCCAAAGAAATAGCTGTTTGCCATTTTCTCTTCCTGGATGTGCAGATGATGCAGTCTCTCTGCAGGACTGATAGCGTGGCACTGGTCTTTTCTTGTTGGATGTTTCTGCATCTGCTCCAGTGATCCTTGACCAACTGGTTGATCCAGATTCTAGGCTGGTTGGCATTGTTGGAGACCTTGCAGGGCCCTGCTAGTGTTTGGCCGACTCTTTTACAGTAAGGTGAAGAATCAGATTGAAGCTGCATGATCAGATTTCAAACCAGAGAATTCAGGAGGAAAGCTTCCCTTTCTTTCTCCCCTTTCATGCCACTCCAGTGGGACACAGTCCACATAAGTCACAGACAAGATATCCCTGTCCTTTGTTCATAAAAGCCCATGAGATGATGGGCATTGTAAAGGATTTTGTAATGGCTTCCCTTTTTACTTCAGGATATTTTGATATTTCTGTTGGCTTGTTCAGAGCAATGAAAAACCTCTGAGGCTTCTGAGCTGCTGCCATGGGAGATGGATGTCCTGGAGAGGTAACAGGGCATGTTTGGGACAGTGAGAACAATGTGAGGATCTACAGCAGGGCTGGACTGCAGCTGGGGAGGCTGGCTCAGTACGTCACAGCTTCCCTTCCTCTGAGGGACCCCCTGGTCAGATCCAGCTGCTGTGGGGACCAGCTGCAGTGGAACACAGGGTTAACCAAGTTTCTTCAGAGCTCAGTTTTAGGGCTGAAGCTCCGTTATGGAGATGTGAAGTTGGAAAGAGTCTCTTTCTGGCTCTGTGTCCCTGTGTGGGTTTGCAATGCTGCATGGAATGTTTCTGTTCCTTCTAGGCCAGTTTTCATCTCCAAGGACAGAGACAATTCCTAGACTTAGTTCAGCTGTCTTTATTCAAGCATTTCCTTGCCTGCATAGCTCTAACCTGCCCCGCTCACCCACTCCTCCAGCTGACAGTCCTGACAGTCCTGCAAGTCAATGGCACAGGCATCATCTGTTTATTCTGTATTTCTGCAGTTGCTAACATGATGGAGTCCTGGATACTGTGATAGAAATCATTATGAATCTGTCCTTAGGCTATTGGTGAGTCACTAATGAGACTCAAATAGAGGCAATTAAGTCAGCTTTTTTTATCAGTATGGTTGTGTGATTATTAATTGTTCAGAGCCTTTAAGTTTAATGGTACATAAGGCAGAGTCCCAAAAAATCATACCTCATATGCTGAAACTTCTGTTATGATGGTTTGAGACCTGCAAAATTAATCATGAACAAAAGTATTGGAGCTTACCTAGATATATCAAAATCATATTTCCCAAAGATAACATGCACAGGAAATACAAAGAGTTGAGGGGTTTTGTTACTTATTTATATGTCTTTTTATATGCAAGATATCCAAGGTCTTAAGTATAAATGTCTTCACATCTCTGTATTTTGAATGGGTGGGGGTTTTAACATTGTGACTATGAAGTCTGTTTTTTCTCCTCTTTCTTTTGAAGGATTCAAAGATTGTTTGGATCTTTATTCTGAATCAAAAAGAGGAGAGATGGGGATATTAATCTTTAAAAGAGATGTTCACCCCTAGCTTTCCTCAGGTATTTAGGTTCCATGTTAAGAAATTTAAACAAAATTATAATGTGTCATATAAGGTGATTATTTTTGTGTTGTTGATTATTTACTCAACAGTAACTAACTTACCTTTAACATTTTGAAACATGCCTGTTTCCAGGCCACTACTGCCAGGAAATATGCCTTTTTTACATTGATAATAATGTTTTGCCTCTTATCTGCACGTCTGAGGGGTGTCTTGCACCACGTGCTCAGGACTGGCTCAACCCCACTTTCATGCCAGCTTCCTGAAAAGGAAGCTGTGAGGTCTTCCCAGCAGACAGCCACACCACTGGCTTCCCACAGCTTCCCATGGCACAGCCAAAGCAAAACACCAAGCTGTTACACCCTGCACATATTTCCTAACAGGCAGACAGCTGAATGTGTCAACATTTATTGAGTCTGTCCAACCTCCTAGACTTTCAGGTTTATAGAATCACTATGGATGTGAAACAGGTGGGCAGGGATATGTGGTTTGTTTTGTTCTCTAGTGCCAGATTTCGGGACCATCATGGGATACTAGAGAGTGACAAGATGAAATTAATGAACACATTGATCCTTCACATGACACGTAGCTAAACTATGGAAATTGTTGCCACGGGATGGCACATGGGTTGGAGGGGGGAGATTGGATGAGCACCTGAAAGAGCAATCCTTTCATCAGTGGTAAGTGTGCAGAAAGGCCTCACCAGCTCTGTACCCTGTGACAGACAGTCATAGGCTGGAAAATACACAGGAGAATTATCCCATTTACTTGTCATATTTGTAGATATGTTTTATACACCTGAATTTGACTACTGGTAGAGCTAAGGATGGGTTAGATGAACCTGTGACCTGACTCACGGCAATCAGTCCTTTTTTCTTGTATTCTGCTCTTAGATGGTTGTTGGTTTTACTTCACACTGAGCTGCCCCATTCTGTGATTTCATCCTGATGTAAACCTCTCTGGCTACAGTGGGACTTTGAATGCACAGAGGGGGGAATGCACATCCTTGAATGCACAGAGGGGGGAATGAATTATGTTCCAAGGCACTGTATGGTCCATAAATTAGAGAAGACATGTCAGTCAACAAAGTTTCTTAAGGTCTCAGATCATCTCTAGTGTTGCAGCTGATCCAACAGCTTTGTATAGTTCAGCTTCAGAGAAGCAACAACGGTCAAGATACTGGCTCAGCTGTTCAGCTTATAAGATATCTTAATTCAAAATCCTTTTTCCAGCTGTGCTGGGAACATACTTGGTAACAGGAAGATTTAGGAACTGCCTGTGGAGAAGAGATGCACAAATCTCCTTCCCTTCCACCACCAGTCTTAGATGCTTAGTTTGAAGTTTGGTAAGAGAAGACAGACACAACTTTTTGTTGTTAGATCATTTTCAGATCTTTGTGTTTATTTTTATGAGTCTATTTAGCAATAGATGTTCATGTATCCAGTGTCAGTGCAAAGGATGGAGAACATGCTGTATTTCATTTGGCTTGTGAATCCTAATTATTTTTCATGTTATTCTTGGCTAATGCAAAAGGCACATTTTAATTTGTGGCTTTCCAAAATCTTCTGTTACCCTCAGGAAAAGACCCTTCCCTGTTAGGATAGTGCTTTATTGTGCCTGAGATGAGAAAGAACACTGCAAGCTGAGAATTCCTTCCTTCACTCCCAAAATCCAACAACAAAGTGCAACAGGGCAGCATCTGCCCCCATGTGCAGATACCTGTGGAGCAACAGCATTGGACTGGTCAGCATCATAAACTGAAGTTGTCGCCTTTGTTTTTTTCCAGCACTGGGATGTGTTTCGGACAATTACCGAAGTGTTTATCCTGGTTCCTGCCTTGGTTGGCCTGAAGGGCAATCTGGAGATGACACTGGCATCCAGGCTCTCTACTGCTGTGAGTGTTAACAAGGTGGTGGCTGTGTGTGTGGAGAGGGGGGTGATTAGCAGGAGACATCAGGAGATTCTTCATTTATATAATCACAATATGTATGAGATATGCCCTTTTCTGCTAAGTGGAAACTAGTGGTGTGTGAGTGTTAAAATAATGTGTTTGCCCTCATTTTGTAACTGGAACAGAGAATTTCCATCTGTGCTTTGAAGGTGAATTAATCCCTGGGTGGCCAGTTGCTGATATTTGGGGCCCTGTGACACATGAAGGAGACGAAGACAGGACTCCACAGCTGTCAGCTTCAGTATTGGATTGCTTTTCTGCGGGTATTGATTCTTGAGAGGCCAGGGCTTCCCAGCTATCCTAACTCGGGGGGAGCAGACTGAGGCTTCTTGGAACGTGCAGCAGCTTTTGCTACTCTATTTGATCTCTTGTATCTCCCTAAGCTGTTTTGTTTACTTTGGGCTGTTTATATTACATGTCTCAGGAGAATTTGGAGCTTAACAGAGCAATTTAGGAGGAACAAAGAAGGAAAATTGGTTTAGTTTGTTTAGCTTTTTCTCTGTGTGGGATGTGATGGATATGCCCAGTCCACATTTAGCTGAGTGCCCTGCAATACCTCTGCACCTCCAATGTGAACCTCTGATGCCCCTGGGACATTGGGCTAGAGCATGATGGAGAAGTGTCAAGAAGCAAGCGCAGGGAAGGCTGGGGGATGATGACCTGCAGTTGCCTCTCTCTGACTTTCACAGCCTCTTTTCCACAGGGACCAGGTGAAACTGCCTTCAGCAGCCACCTGTGCCACAGAAACAGGCTTTCAGGGTATCTCTCTTGACTCCTAGGCTAACACTGGACAGATGGATGATGCCCAGAAGCAATGGAAAATGGCCACCTGCAATTTAGCCCTTATCCAGGTGAGTCACTTCAGCTGGGGGATGAAAAAGTCCCTCTTCTCTTGCTATGCTGCAGAACAACAGCATCTCTTCCCAGCAGTGCTGAACCCAGAGCAGGTGATTTGAGGTGGGTATTCTCAACAGAGCCAAGCAGAGCCAGGGCTTTACTTCCAATAAAGCTCTGTGTGACCCAGACCTTGTAGTTTAGCTGCAAAATACATCTAGACATTCGTTGTCTTTGTGGGCAAACTGAAATAATAAAAAAACTCCTTTTGCAGGGGGAGCTATATCACAGTCCCTGTTTCACAACAGCTCCCAGATAAAGCCTGACAGTGTTTGGGAATCAGCCTTGGGCAGGAGGGGAGAGGTGGGAGAAATGTGTCTCTTGTAGCTCTTTCTGCTTGTTAAAATCCAGCAACTAGCCTAGAGTTTTCACATGGCAAGACCACAAGGCTTGCAACGTGTGTCTGTGTGCTTTCCCTTATCTCCTTCCTCAGCTTTCAGGAGTGCTGCCTTGATGGGGATCCCATTTTTGTGTTGACCAGGGCTATTCCTTTGCTGATGGACTCAATGTCCTTTGCTGAAATGTTATCTGGCCTTTGCAGACCTTCAGAGTTTTTCTCCAAACTTTGTCAGGATTTCTTTTGAATCTAGTGGAGCCTCACAGGGATGCTGCTTAAATACATAAGCAATCAGCATCTGTGCCAGGCTGTGCCCTCTGAGCTATGTGACAGCACTGCAGTCGTGTGGAGCCAGGGCTGCCTGGAAACAGAAGTGGATGATTGCTCACCAGCTGTCTTTTGATCCCCAGGTCCAGGCCACTGTGGTGGGACTGCTGGCTGCTGTTGCTGCTGTGATCCTGGGGGCCATCTCTAAGGGCTCTGTGGAGCTGAGCCAGGCTGCTGTGCTGTGTGCCAGCAGCGTGACCACGGCCTTCATAGCTGCGCTGTCACTTGGTGAGTCTTTTTGGTTCCTCACATCAAACATGCAGCAGTCAGGTGTGGAATAAATTGCCTCTTCTGCTGGGGAGACCAAGCTGACATGCCTCTGCTCTGGCAGAGGGAGGAGGGATGCAGGGAGCATGAGTCCTATGTGTGCTGCTTTCACTCTCTCTGCATCCTGCCTATGCTTCTCTTCTCCCGTGATCTGTTGTTCGCTGGACTCTTGACACCCACAGCAGCAATCAGAATGTCCTTCACCTGACACACCAAAAATGCCCCATGCTGTGCATGGAAGTACATAAACATGCACATACTTACTCCATGTCTCCTGGGTGACACATGAGACATCTACACTGGCCCTTTCTCTAGGGGAAGGTGAACTAATATCATGCACAAAGCAGGAAATGGAGAGTCTGTTAGCAGACAACTCCAGACCATGCTCAAGATGGACTTGGGTCACCCAATACCCTGGGCAGGGTTGTGGTCAGCCCTGTGGCTTGCCTGCTATGAGCTCACAGCTGGGCACTCCTCCTCCCTGGCTCTTCCACTTCAAGGGAAGTGTGATGGGCTGGATGGTAGGATCTGTTCTGAGTGGCCTGAAGATCATCAGTTTGTAGGTCTGCCATACGAGGGCAGCATGATACCCTGAATAGAGTCAGCTGGCAGAGTCAAATAAAGCAAGTTTTCTAAATGAAAGGAACAAGTTAGAACAAGAGCATATCCTGAAGCTGGAGTCAAAGGGTGATTGTAGATGCCTTTCACGAAAAGCATGGCATGAGGCAGTTGTTAAAAACAGCTTTCATTACTCTTCCTTACAATCTCCCTGCTTGGTGTGATACAGATAGGCTTTGTTGCTGTACTGTCACAGGCTTGCTGCTGGCATTAGTTTCTTCCCTGGACATGGTCACAGGCAGCCTGTGTGTGGGTGTGCACAAGGGGAAGCTGCTATTTTTATGGCCAGGGAGGGAAACAGCATGAACTCTGCTGTGGCGAGGGGAGTGTGGGTGTCTAGGATGACTCTTGTGGAAATGCCATGTTGTGTGAGGATGTGTTTCTATATAGGGGATTTTGTATCAAGGAAGGTGCACATGTGGCATTTCTTATGGGAGAGCTGATCATCCCCTGTATGGTCAGCTCTGGTGCGCTGTATGGATAAGCACAGAGGAGTTGTGAGCTGGAGAGAACCACCATCTCTTGAGCTTTCTTTGCTGTGTACTGTCAACCATGGAAGGACTTTGAAAACATGTCATTTGTCTTGTCTTAAGGCTGTCCTTGCTAGTCACACAGCAGTGGAGGCTAGCCAGGCAGGGTTTATTCCAGTTAACTTATCCGCAGGCCTGTGAGAGATGTGATGGCTGAGAGATTCCCACATGTTCATCAGGGTTTGGGGTTTGTATTCCTTAACTCACCTGGGCAAGCAAAACTTCCCTCCTCTCCAAGAATGCCGAAAAGCAGCTGAATTTTCCAGGTGCAGCTCAAAGGACAAGGGAAGAGAGGTGATGTGGGCCATCTCCATAATGCTCAGAGCATCAACATTCACACAGTGCAAATTAAAGCAGCCCCAAAGGCTCTGGGGCATGAGGGGTCAGTTTGATGGATGGACTGAAATGCTAATGCAGGCTACTGTAAAGAAGCTTGTTTCTCCCTGGTGATTCAAACTTTGAGAAATTTTGGTCTAATATGGAAAATATCTTTGTGCTGTGGAATCCAGAGCAGGAGATGGCACTAGGGCTGCATGCCTGCTGTGTGCTTATCTCTGAGTGTGCTTCGTGCTTGGTCCTCCTTCAAGGCAGCCGAGATTAGGCTGCTCAGGAGGGAAGCTTCTACATTTGGGCTGCCTGCTGGTATCTCCTTTGATCCCTGGAATTTGCTTGTGTGCCTCTGGGCCTTTGGAGCAGTTCATAAGGGCAGTCATGCCCTTCAGGTTGGTGAAAGCAAGAGGGCAAACTCCTGAGGATGTCCAATCTCCAGCTGCGTGGTGCTGGTACGGGTAATCTGCTTCTCACTTTTCTTGACCCCCATGTCCCTCTGGGAGCCAGAACAGCAGCTCTGGGGTGAAAAACAGCAGGATACATTCTCTGATGCTTGCTCTGTGTCTTCTCTAGGTCTGGTGATGATTGGCGTGATCATCGGAGCAAGGAAAGTTGGGATCAACCCAGACAATGTTGCCACACCCATAGCAGCAAGCCTTGGAGATTTGATAACCCTTTCCCTGCTGGCGGGAATCAGCAGTACACTCTTCAAATACATAGGTACAGTGTTTAGCAGGGAATTGCAGCTCAGCAAGGAAGGGACAAATCCTTGTGAAATTACTGCAGGGCACTTCCCTGTTTCTGGCATGGTTCAGAATGGAGGCCGTTGTGCCACTGGGGTAGAAAGGTGACCAAAGAGGCTTTTTCCAGAGTTTCTATTAGTAACAAACTGGAAGGCAGATCTCTAAGAAACACAACTGGGGTCTGTCAAAGAAATGACCAACAGATACTGTGCAGCTTTGGAACAGAAGGTCGGCATATGTGACACTGACTCTGTTCCTGGATCTGTCACTAGCCAAGCATAACTATTTTCTGTGTGTGGGTAATAGCAGGTCCTTCCTCACAAAGCAATTTCAGGGGTTTAGCATTTGTAAAATATTCTTGTACCTTCTTACATGGGGAGTCAAGGATGACATCAAATTGGAGGAAGGCAGACTGCAGTGTTTCATGTTTGCAGGACTCTAAGTAGGACTTATGGCTATGGTGTTAAACTGTGCTGCTGATTGGCAAAGGCTTGGGCATCTGTTGATTCTGAAAAGCCCAAACATCTTGCTACTTGGTGATATATGCCTGACTGTTGTTTTAAAGTGTTAGGCTATTTACCATGAGCCTAACCTAGAACAGAAATGGGAAAATAAAAAGATCAGCAAATTCAAAACCATTTGACACTCAAACTGTTGCTTCAGACTGAGCAGAAGCAGCAAGGCAGCTGTTCTCAGTTTGCATAACTGGTTCCATATGTAAGCGCAGGCGAGGGAGGGAAGGAGCACACACTGAAGGGAGAGGCCTATGAATTGCTTCTGTCCAATCCTCCTTGAGCTTCAGAGTGCATTTTTTTTAACAGGCTTTTTCCATGACGCCATCGCACCTTCCTCTGTAAAGCTAGGTTGTCTTTCAGTCAATACACCTCAGATAATATCTCCTAGGGAGCACAGGGCAGAAGAACATAATAACCTTCATGGCTGTGAGCAAAGGGAATTTGTGGAGTTTTCAGAGTAGTTTAAATACCCTCTTGAGATTGAAAATACTCATCATACGAACACCAAGTCTTTGAGAGCATGAAGTGAAGCAGGTAGGAGGAAGGCATTGCTGATGGTGGCTGAATAAATTAATTTCCCTCCCCACTGTGTAGGAAGGTATGGTCATGCTGTGAAAACTTCTGGGTCCTACCAAAATGTATCCTTCAAAAATACTGATGAGACTGTAAGTTTGGAGTACTATGTGCCACCTGATGCAGCACTATTCCCTTTTGCAAAATACCCTTTTGCCAGTGAAGATTTTAATTTTTTTTTTAAATTGACTCTGATCCTTCTCAGTCCTGCATAATGGAGGTACAAACTGTGCCAGAGGGTTTCAGCTTGTTTATGGGCTGTGTGTGAGGGAATGTGGCAGAACTGGAATGTGGAGACTGAAGGCCATTCATCCCACCAGGAGTCTCTCTGTGGGCTTTGATAAGGTTTGATAGACTCCAGTGCTCTGTGTCTGCATTATTTAAGAAGGAATTAATTGCTCAAAACATCAAGGGGTGTGGGTAGGAGACCCAGAATAGCAGCTAAGTTTATCATACAGCCCATCTGCCCTGAATGACTCCAGGGGGTTAAGTGCACTGACACAACAGTGTTTACAGCTGTTTACACCCCAGAAGTGGTTGCATTTCAGCACCAGCTAAAGCCACTTATAAAGAGTGCACCTCCTTGTATAAGAGCCCTTGATTCATGGAAGATGTCATCACATCAGTGCTATCTCATCCAGGTAGCCCAAGGCCCTGGCAAAGACATTTTAAAAAATGCACACTTTGAGTTTGCTTTATCTCCCAGATTACCTGCAAAGTTGGCATTACATCCCACTGCCTTTGGCCCCAACACAGAGACCAGATGGAGAGCTCTGTTGATGAAGCAGTTTTGTATCGAAAGGGTTGGCATCAGCCCCATTGCTTGAAGGTGTTTCTCGTGCTTCTAAGTCATATTTATTTTCTTTTCGTGCTGCACATTTGCTTATTTTTTGATTCCTGTGCTTCTAAAAATCACTTCAATTTTATGCCTCTGCTGAATGGAAAAAGGACCTAATGGAAACACATGTAAGCTAGCACAAAAGAAACCCCAGATCTTAACTGGCTTGTACGTGCAAGAGAACATTTGTTCCTATAGAGCAGACCAGCTGTTCAGCAATTCTGCTGGCTTGCCACCTAAAGTACCTCTTACATCTTGTTTTAGGTGAAGGTGTGAGGTGTCTGCCCTAAGTGTGATACAGGAGTTTCCCCCTTGCCCTGCTGTTTGATCTGTACCCTGGAGCCAGAAATTTTGTAACTTTTTATCTTTCTTAGTTGGAGATGGAATTGGAGACTTGCTCGTCTTCAAATATAACTTGCTTTGAATCCTGCTGATTTTCAAACAGCATCCTCTAGCAGTGAATTTCAGGGATTTAGAATGGATTTCTGTGGTGGAATGAGGTGGTTTTGTGGGGAACATCATGGTTCATGTGATTTTTCTGCTAACAACTCGGCTGGAGCAAGAGTCCCACTGTCTTTCTTCCCATCTTTGTGCAATTTGATTTTGGCAACCTGTGAAGCTATGGGCGTTTAATTCAAGATTTCTTTTCCTTGCCAGATGTGAAATACCTTTCTCCTCTGATCTGTGCTGTCTTCATTGTCATGATCCCTCTCTGGGTTGCTATTGCCAAGCAAAGCCCTTCTCTTGCTGAAGTCCTGAAATCTGGATGGCAGCCGGTTATTGTTGCAATGAGCATCAGCAGGTAAACCAAGGAGCAGCTCCCAAGCCCACACATGTATTCACACTGCAGAGAGACCCTGTGCTCATTTAGAAGGCCATCAAAAGCAAAACTGGAAGAGAGAGCAGAAGGGTATTGTTCAGAGCTTCTGAGCCACTGGTGGCCCTTCCACAGACTGTGAGATAGCAGATAAGGAGCCTCCAAATCACTGGAAAAAGCAAATCATTTTAAGTCTCACACATCCAGGCACCACGTGGGTGCAAGCTAGGAAACAGAAAACAAAGATGATGACCATCACAAATTGTCAGGCTTCAACTTCATTTTTATCCAGCTGTAAAAAGAAAAGACTGGTTAATGCAGAGCCAGGTAGTTCATTCCTCCTGTGCTGCATGTTTCAGATCCAACTGAGATCCAGGAGAGAATTTTTAAAAACTTCTGAAGCCGGTATAGAAGTGTGAAAAAGCTTTGGGGAAGGGTGATAAAGCTTCCCTAACTACTACCAGTTTTGCTTACGGGAGGGCCAGGAGGTCTCTGTGAACTCATTATGCCATTAACAAAAACTGTAAGGTTACCTGTTGGTGGAGACTGAGCTGTAAAAGGAGTACCTGAGCAAATCAGTCCAGCCCTGGCAATGGGGAAGATGCAGTAACCCATCTCAGTGTGCTACTTTCACAGCATAGGAATTGATCCACACTCACTGCCTGTCCTTTTTTTAACAGCATTGGTGGGCTCATCCTGGACAAAACTGTAACTGACCCAAACTTTGAAGGCATGGCAGTTTTCACACCTGTGATTAACGGTAGGTTGGGCATGGGGGGATTCTCTGCTTTTATTTATACCTCCTCCCCAAGGGTTGTGGTATCCACTGTTGCCCCTACACAGAGGTCAAAGTCCCTCCTCCCATCATGAGTGGAAGCAAAGCTACTGGTCCCCATTACATCCCTGCTTACTCATGTCTTGAAGCATCTCTGGAGCAAAACAGCAGGCAGAGCTGGAAAATACTGGCAGAGCTGTGGGAAAGGTTAACAGCATCTGATAGTTGTCTCTGAGAGCTACATTGACACTGTTCATAACATCAAACCTATTAGGATGTCACAATAAATCCATTTTCCCTTGTCAGTCTCCCTCCACTTGGTAATTTGAGCTGTGAAATCATCCCCTATACAGGTTGTTGAAAAAGATCAATATGTTAAGATTAGATATGTGTATGTATATAAAAGATTATATATATGGATTGCATATAGAGGGATTTATATATATATATATCTCAACACCTTTTGTGTGTATATTTATATTTATTGGAATCCTCACACTACTTTTATACACACACATATCATTACAAACTGCTGGGGATCCTGGTATCATTGAAGATCCACTGGTTTATTTTTCTGCTGTTATAATGTTCCTGTAGGACAGGCCCATTCCAAGGGAAACCCACGTTCCTAGGGTAGGCTTGGCCTCATGCCACTCTCAAAGCATGGTGTCCTCTTGCAGTGTCAGAGGGTGTCACCCAGCTGTCACCTTATTGGATCTGTGTAAAGATAGCCACCTTGCTGACAAATCCTTTCCAGCACTGTTACCCAAAAAATCTGATTGGGAGAGTATGTCAACAGCAGTTTAGTTGAACAGTGATTGACCCAGACATCGCCCTGTGGGGGCAGGTGACCTGTTTGGCAGAGCCGGTGGCAGAGTTGCTCAGTGCTCTCTGTCTTTGCACAAGTAGCTCTTCACCTGTGCAGGGGAGTCCTGCAAAGCGTGGCAGTGCAGGGTTCAGAAAGTTTCCATCTTCAGCTACAGTGACATAGCCTTAGTATTTGCCTTTTGATTCCCATCTGGAAAATCTCATATTTAATGATGGGGAACTTTCTTCTTCAAGGAAGGGAAAACATGAGAAGCCTGCAGCATCTGGCTCCCTTTTATCTTTTCTGTGGCATTTCTACCCTGAAAATACTCAGGGTGGCGGAAGTTTACTCTGTAGATCATTATTCCTCTATTTTCTACTTGAAAATGTATCTGCTTTTTCATGTTTTCTGGAATTAATCAGTCTGTAAGGAATTAATTTCCTTTTAATTAGCTAGCATATTTGGGCTCTAATTCATTCTCGTGATTTCTTCTCATTTGACAAAGTCAGATGCCTTGATACAGACATATAATCACTCTCTGTGATGTTTGTTGTCTTTTAAACAATAATGGTTCTCTGGATGAGTAAATCCAAGAAGTGGCCATGAGCAGCATCTGCCACTGCCTGCACTGCTTTCCCCAGGTGTTTTTAACAGGCTGTGTCAAACCAGGTGCAACTACATCATCTCCAGAGGCCGTGTGGCATTTACACCCAGTGCTGGGGAGCAAGGGAAAAGGTTTTCAATACTGCAGTCAGAAGGAGACGATCACTGGAACCTTCCTGATTTTTAGAAGCTGTTCCTGCAAAGCGAATAGCCCAGCATCACCTTGACGTGTGGGATCAGACTTCCTCTTTTCCTCACTGCTGCTCTCTGTGAGCTTGTAAGTGAGTGCAGATCGACTCATCTTGGGCTAGGTTTTAGGCTGATGTTTCCTGCTGTGCTGAAGGTGTTTTACATGTTTTCTGTGTTTTGCCCTCATAGGTGTTGGAGGGAATCTGGTCGCCATCCAGGCCAGCCGAATTTCTACATTCCTGCACTTCTGGAGCATGCCTGGAGTTTTGCCGTACAAGATGAGGCAGAATTGGCCCAACCCATGCACCACATTCTTCTCATCAGGTAGACCCTGAACCCTAGGTGTCCATGTCTCAAGGCCTGTCACCACAGATAGCTCCTTTACCAAGCCTGGTTGGAAAAGGTCTAGGTGGGTTTCAAAGGCAGAACTTCCCCCTTACAGGGAAAACACTCAGATCAGAGAAGAAGCATCTTTGCAGTGGGCAGTGTGAAAAACAGGCTTGTTCACTGCTCACTGGCATGGAAAGAAAGTAGCCTTCAGGGAGCACTAAAGAAAGTAATTGAAAAAGAATCTTAGATTCGATCTAATAGAAAGTCATTTTAACCATGGCCAGTCTAGAGCCATAACCTGTGGATAGAAGGGTGAATAGACCATAATCTTGCTGAAAACCAGCAATTTCTCCATCTTCAGCATTGGATATACTTAAGCATCAGCAAAATTCGATTTGGGTCTGTTGTCTTTATAGATTGCAGATTCCTCTTGATTTTCCCTGCTGGGTTAGGAATCAGTGCTAGATCAAACTATAATCTGGGAAAATGTGTTGCAGCAAGACAGAGCAGAAGTTGTGGGAGGCAGAGAGCAGCTGAGAGGAGTGTCTGCGAGAATTGGAGTAGATCAGCATGGAGCTCACAGTCCCTGACACATAGTTTCAGTGCTAGACAAAGCTGCTGGGCTGATCCTTCAGATGCTCCTGATTGCTTTGTGATCTAGAAAAGGCATTAGCAATGTTGCTGGTGGGAGGGGACAGCCCCAAGTCTATGCAATAAATATGGATCCTGTCTTCCCCCTACCCTCTGCAGCTGCTGTTACCCCCCTTTCTGTCTCTGTCCTCTGCAGAGGTGAATTCCAAGTCAGCTCGGGTCCTGTTCCTCCTGGTTATCCCAGGTCACCTCGTGTTCCTCTACACCATCCATCTGCTGCAAGGAGGCCACACGTCTCTGTCCTTCACCTTTGTGATGTTCTATCTGACTGCTGCTTTGCTGCAGGTAAACCTCAAACTCTCAACAAAAAGGAACCTCTCAGATAGCAAGAAAAAAAGCCTTCTCCAGGCTAAACAGGAGTCACAGTAAAACATCCAACAGCAGCCACCCTTTTCTGTCATTTCAGGTGTGCTTCTACCAAGCATCATGTACCTTCTGTGGGTCCAGTAATACTTCACCCAAGTTGTGAGGGTCTAGTTTCCCATATGAGCATGACTGCAGTTTAGGGTGAGTGAGGGATCAGATGTGAGATGAGGAACAAGTTCTTGTCCTCCACTGAGCTGCAGTAAGTGTGCAGAGACACATTTAGCAAGGAAGTACCTTGTTTTAAAATGTTCACTCCTTGAGTCCCTAAGCTCCAAGTATTTCTAGGCTGCCACTTGTCATTCCAGGAAGAGGCAAGTGAGAAGCAGTGAGCTCCAGCCAGCAGGTTTCCTCGCTCATTTTGGAAACCAGTGTCACATATTATGGGAATCCATCGGGGCAGGGCCATGTAGGTCAAAAGTGAAGGGAAATCCCAGGCCTGAGCAGTTCATCTTTGAAAATAAAAGTTCTGGATAGGCAATGGGCAGTTCATTCAATTTGTTGTGCCTCTTCTCTTTTGCTATTTGTCCTGCCCTGTAAACTTTGTCATCTCACCCAGAAATGCATGTGGCTGTTGCCTGAACTCACAGAGGCTCTAACTTCACTTGCCCTTTTAAATCAGTGATTCATTAATTTGCAGGGTGAGGTGGCTGACTCTCACTTTGCCTTACAAGCAGCGACGTGTCTTCGGGTGAATTCCTTCTGTGTGCAAACAATCAGTTTCTCTCGACCTTTGCACAACCCTAAGCCCAGCAGCACAGCCACAGTTGTAAAGGAAAATATTTATTCTTCTCTTTATGCATCGAGGTAACACCTCAACTAAAGCCAAGCATGAAAATACACAGAATAAATGACAGCGTAAAGAGCAGCATCCCAGCAACACCACTGACCCTGAAAGATTCCCACGGAGGCCAGTGGAGGAGAATGCATTCAGCCTGTTTATTTTTCCCCCTCCGTTATACTTTATAAAGAAAGACAGAAAGAAAGATGAGGGGGGAAGTTTAGGTCAGCTGGAGGAAGCCCAAAGAGAAAGATCAGAAGCCTAGAAAACATGACCTCAGAGGAATAATTGAATGGACAGGGGTTAGCTAGTCCAAAGAAGAGAGGCTTGAGAAAAATATGGTTAATATCCTTTAAACTACCAAATTTTTGGAGGGAGGGGCAGAATAACATTTACTATGTGGTCAATAGGGAGGAAATATGAAATCATGGATTTCAAATGGAAAAAGGCAGATTTATGTTAGACCTTGGGAAAAACAGAAAGAGAAAAAAGAAGCCATGGGACTGATTGCTTAGAGTGTGGCATCTCCAGCTCTGAGGGTTGTTTAGCACAGGTTAAGCAAATTTTCCATCAGGCGCATTTGATCCTGAATTGAGGCAAAGGAATGATCTGTGTAAAACTCTTGAGTTTCCAGCCAGCTTTAGTTTCTGTGATTCTGTTATTTAATTTGCTTCCCCCACCTCTCCTCCTCCCTTTCCCTCAACCAATTTTCACCTTTAGAAATGCCACCTCCAGCTTTGGTTCCTGATGTGCTGTGGTCTCCCATGGAGGGACCACAGATGTGGAGAGCAAACTCCCCCTCTCCCTTCTTAATTCAATTAACAAGACAGTCTTTAATCTTTAACCGAAGCATTTTTCTTCCATCTGTTTATCAGAACTGGGAATGAAATAGGTATTAAAAGAAATCACAACAAAGATTTTTAAACTATTGAGGTGAAAAAAAAGAGAAATTATTTTATTCTTTTAACATGTCAGTGCTGCTTGGGATAACTTTGATGTAAAAACTGCCTCAAACTCCAGTTGTCCACTGAGACTTTTAGGAAAAACAAAGTACATGTGATCTGAATTTCTAATGGAAAAAAGAAGTTATCCTTTGGGGTTGCCCGCATATTCAGAGCAGCCCTGTATCTGGTGGAATGAACGGGAGCAGTCCAATTCAAGGCATGGGAAGTAGGAACTGTACCTTTGGGAGAAGCTTTTGGTGTAGCCAGACTCGTATTTTAAGCAGCAGATGCTGGTGAGCAGTTCAAGTGGGGTTCTCCACACTTGTGGCTGGCAGCACAGGGCAGTGGCATCAAGGGTGGTGCCAGGCAATGCAATGCCAAAGAGTAGGAAGCAGATACATCCATCCCAGTGCAGCTCCATCCTGCAGGGAAACAGCATTTCTCTGGGGATGGTGAGAGCTCTCAGTGATCCCTGTTAGCTCTGGTGCCTTGGCCATGACCATGTCACTTTGGCTGTGAGCTGACAGAGATTGGATGTTGCCTTCTTGCTGCCTCACAGCAGGGCCTTTCTTGCCTCTACCCAGGTGGGAATCCTGCTCTACGTGGCTGACCTAATTGTGCGTCTGATGTGGAGGAAGGCTCTGGATCCGGATAATTTCTCCATCCCCTACCTCACTGCCCTGGGGGATCTCCTGGGCACTGGATTCCTGGCCATCTGTTTCCGCCTAGTTTGGCTCATCCATGGCGCAGACATGAACCTGGGGAACTGAGAGACCACGCGCAGATCCGCGTCCCTCGTGCGATACGGTGCTTTCCTCTGGGACAACAGGGTACTTGGCGATGACTGCTGGGTCACCCAGCTGGATTGGGCCTCCCCTGCCACCCTGACACTTCCCCTCCCCATCGTGCCTTACAGCTGGGCTCGCCTGCCCCGAGGAATCAGCACCCACAGACTTGCACCCTGGCAAGTGAGCGAGCCGGTTTTAAGAAGCGCCCGCTGCTCACACCTGCACCCAACAAACAAGGGGCTAAGGAGTGTTTGGGCCATTGGTAATGAATGAGCATTTTGGTCAGTGGTTTCAGTCCACCTACACGGCCCTGAGGCTGCTCCAAAGCCTGCCGAGGTCACTGCACCTGATCCTCCAAGTGGATGTCGCAGCCCCTCCATTGGTAACTCTGACTTTCCCTCAAGGGAAATTCTTTATTCACCCCCCTTTCCTCCTGCTGAATCCCTGGAGGAGGAGAGCAACTAGGTCTTTAAACTTGTCTCCTCTCCATCGCTCAGACAGATGCTCAGGATCTGAGGCAGTGAGCTGCTGGCTCCCGCCCAGCAGGAGGTTATGTAGGGATACCACCTACCTGCCCTGGCAGCATCACTGGTGTCTGACCGACAAGCTGGTTTGATTGCATTTTGGGGGTAGGAAGGTTTGTTTTTACGGTTTATGAAATACCCAGTAGTTAAAATGTTTATAGAAACACATATATAAATAAAGTGGGTAAAAAAAAAATGAAATGCTGTGGATTTGGGGATTGTTTTTTTCTTGCTATGACTCTGCCTGTTTCTAGTTCTAACTTGTCAGGTAGAACTTCTTGCTTCTTTCTCATCCATTCAGGTTGGACAATGCAATTTTAATAGAGCTTCTGGAAAATCAGTGTTTCCTAACCGAGAGCAGCCTTTTGCTGGCCACGTTTCAGGTTAGAATTAAAGCCCATTCCCTCTCCCACAACTGCCATCTACTCATTAACAATTGCTCTGGGATGCGTCTTGCATCTGTGTAAGGCTTGTGTTGGGTTGGGTGACAATTGGATGTGAGGATGTGGCCAGTGACTCCTTCAGTCCTCACTCCAGGGCGGCTCTGGTGCTGTCAGGGACACGCCAGGGAGGGGTTGTGGGGCTGAAAACATCCAATTCTCACTGCAATTGAAGAAGCAATAGGGTCATCTAGATAATAAGATGCTGAAGAGTCAGGAGTCAAGGACATGGATCAAACCTTTGAAAAATGTCACTAGGCCTCAACTTGAAGAATAATCTGCCACCTTCTTGTTGGAGAAGGGAAATGGGAGGTCAAGTCCCCCAGCCTGCTTGCAGACAGGGGCCTTGTTCAAGGACCTGCTAGCTCTAAAACACTTAAATCTGAGCTGTGTTGGGTGACTGCTGGTGTTGGGCGTTTCTTTGCTCCCAGTTCCACTCTGGTTTCCCAGAGCTGCTGCAAAGCTGAGGTCCCTGCATGGCATCAACACATGGCTGAATGTCCCTGAGAGCAGAAGCTGTTCAGCTCTGGGCTGCCAAGTGTGGGGAAAAGCACTCCTTAAAAAAATACTAAGCTGTTGCCTCCCCCTTCCTCAAGCTTCCTCTTCCATTTTTTTGTTTTGAAGGATAAATTGCCCCCTGCTGGCTTCACGATGGGGAGCTCTCAGCATTCGAGGCACACACTCCCCCAGCTCGGGCCTCACTGCTTTATCTCCCGCTGCAGCCTGAGTGCTGTCGGCTCTGCTCGGCTGCACCATCAGCCCCGAGCACCCACGTGTGATAATTGCAGCCCAGCAGCTGAGGGGGCTTGCGGGGAAAGCAAAGCGACCGTCTGATTGCCAGCCCCAGTTTGACGGTGCTGTGTTAGGGGATGTGTACGTATATATTTTAATAACTTGAGCTTAGTGCTTTGTTTTATAAACCTTTATTAGCTCCTCCAATTTGGCACTGGCTTGAGCAGTCCTGGAAAATAACTCCTCCTGCCTCACCACCATCACTCCTCCTTGCTGCGTGTCCCCCACTGCCTTGGAGAGGTCTTCTTTGGAGCTTGGTGCTTTTGCTGCTCATATGGACCAGGTAAGGCTGGTTCTAAAGACAAGCTGATGAAGACACCCCAGACCTCTACAGGATCCTGAACACGTGAAACTTTTTCTGCTTTCCTCATAATAGTACAGATTTGCCCTTGCTTCCTCCAATCCTGCAAAAGCCCTGACTGGAGCCTGTGGCTCGAGCAGACTACAGGGGACCCCAGTCACACTCCAACATCAATTCCCACTGCCCAACACACAACTGCTTCTCTATGTGCTTGCAGCAAAAGCCCTGGTACTGGTACATCCCTTTATTAGGGATTTCTGGGAAGAACTCAGCTTAATCTGGTTGTCACTGTTGACAGAGGACACGGATGGGTACACATAATGGATGCCATCCGTGTCCTACTTGTGGGACTCGGCTGGGCCAGGGTGACCTATGCTGCAGCTTGCCCATGCTGGGCTTGGGGGATTCCCACCTTGCAGGAGGCACTGGGGCTTGGAGCTGATGTGGGGAGATTAGAGGGCACAGCAAGACGTGCTGTTCTCCATGGTACCCCTTGGTGGGCAGCCAAGCTTCAGCCTCGTGCTTGTGCACACAGTGCAGGGAGTGCACTTAAGACTCAAAATTGCTTCCAGCCTCAAGCGAAATGATATAACCAAAGGAAATGGTTTCAATAAAAGGGGATTTTTTTTCCCTTTTTTTTAAGGGCAGCAAGAGGCTAGTTATCTGGCTGTTCAGACTGTTTACGCTTTCTCTTTCCTCCTTTTTTTTCCCTGTGCGAATGAGAAAGGGCCTTTGCTAACAAAGGTTATATGTAACCCTGGATCAGCATTCCTGTAACTCCATCTGAACCTGCTCATCTAAGAAAGTACCCCCAGCCCCTCCAGTGACTGGTCAGCACTGCTCCTTCTCTCTGACACCGGATGCCCTGGCTATCCCAGCAGGGCCAGAAGCCCCTGAATTATCCAGGCATCCTCCTCCTTCCCTCCCCTTAAAAGCAGAAATTTGGTGCTTAAATGCCTGCAGGATCCTCAGCTTTTAAGAGCTTTCAGTACATCACAGAAGGCCCTACCTGGTTTTATGCTCTCTGTGGTGTTGTGTTGGAGTGATTTTGTTGGGGAGGAGATTTGGGGAGGGGGTTGCTTTCCCTCCTTTTCCTCCACAAAATTCACAGTTTCAGGGCAAACCTATGTGGGTAGCAGAGCCCAGACAGGGTGTGGACATTTCATAGTGATTTCTGTCTTTAATCTAACCCAGCAGGGAAGTCATTGCCAGTGATGGGCCTGGCTTCTCTGCTGCTGTGTCTGTGTCATTACTGTGCTCGGCTTCTCAGTAGGCTGCAGCCACCCCACCAGAGTCACCAGCACCTCTGTTTGAGCCAACAGTGACTTTTATTTGTATTTAATCCTTGTAACTCCCAAGTAAGCAACATCCTTAAAAAAGGAGGAGGTGAGAGAAGAGAGCTTCTTTCTTGCTGCTTTTTAGTCCTTGTCTGCTGACCTGCCTATCTGGGCTCAGTGCTGGCCCTGGACTGAGAGACCCATGAAATGCTGTGAGACGCTAGTGGAAGGCTTATCTTGTTGTAACCTTTAGGGGGAATAGAGGAAAATGTGGAGTGTTGGCAGAAGAATGAGATCAGCTGGTTTTGAGCTCTGTGCAGCCATCAGTCAACTAATCCAGTCTGTAGCAGGGGGGAGTGAAAAAATACAATTTTCTTTTTTGTTTAAACTCCCTTGATTTTATTTCCAACTGTATTAGCAGTGCCATTATATTCACTCCTGCCATCAGTCATTAGTTGTCCCCCAGTTAACTCGGGTTGATGTAAGTGTTGTGGGTCAGGGGCTGAGGAATGGCACTGGAGTTTGGGAGGGAGTGGGTGTCTGCCATGCACTACCACAGTGCCAGTGTGTTGGGGCCTCAGGGAGATCCAAGCTGAATTGGGAAGGAAGGTCAGTAAAGGGTTCCCCCATTCCTGGGTGCAGAGCAGTTTCTCTTTGCAGGCAAAGAAGGGACTGTCACCATCTGTAGAGACAGATGAGAACAGGGGTTTGTTTTCAGGGACAGTCAAAGCACTTGTATTTCTCCCCTCCCCAGCTTCCAGTCACTGCCTCCATCCTAATACAGTAATTTTCCAGAAACTCTGAGATGCAGCATCCTTACCAGGGACAAGTGAAGTGCCAGCCAGCAAACACAAGCAAGTCTGAAAAGCCTCCTTCAAGCGAGACGCCACTTCCAAGACATACTTGAAAACACAATTTTTTTTTCGCTTTCAATGGAAGTCTATTTAATCCTTCAGCTGGTAAACAACCCAATCTGTGGTGCACAGCAAGCTCTGGAAGGAAACCTCCTGATTACTGAAGCTCTATTTTGTTCCACTGGAAGGGGAAACTCAACAGCTTCACATGGGCCACGAGGGATGGGCCAGCGGCTCCATAGCATGGAATACCCACAGCACAGGCAAAGTGCCCTCCATGCTCCTAATTCTGGTGCAAGTAGAGCTGTCAGTGGCACTCAGAGGAAAGGGCAGACTTTCCATCAACAGCTAAGCCATGTTGGATTGTGGCAAAGTTCAACACTGCAGGAAGGGAAGGTACTCTCTTTTTTATGCTAGGGGGCATCACTGTATTTATATAATAAATATAAATACAGTGCACATATGTATGCGTAGACATAGATAAGCCAAATGCCTATTAAGTATTATAACCATATACAAATATAATAACTTAATATATAATATGTAAATATAATAATAAATGCTCTTTAATTATTCTTGTAATACATACTTTATACATATATTCGTATTACATACAATGCATGTATTATCACCTATAAATATTTCAAGTATTTGCAATAATTCTATTACACATTATAGTATAATCATTACTTACCCTGCCTAAGTGTGCATACATAAACATGCCAAAGTGAGGCTGTTCTTGTATCTTTTGTGTCCGTGGTGCTCTGAGAGCTCCCCAGTAGCTTCCAAGCCAAACTCCAGGACCAACTCGACTCATTCGGAGTTGTTTGTCCCCAAGCTTTTCAGTGTTTGAGGCCAGGATGGGAACTCCCATGGTACCAGCTGCCTTTCTGAGGGTGGAGGGATATTACTACCAGGGTCCTCACTTCAGCAAGGCCAGGACTGGCACTTACCCCCAGGCATGCCCATGCTGTACATGCCCCATCTTGGCTCTGTGACACAGGCACTCTGTGACTCAGAAGTCTCAATGCTACTTCATATGGCAATGGCCATGCTTTGCTGCTTAAATTATTTATTTCTAATAGGCAGCTGATGAGAGGGATTAGGAAGGGAGGGTTTAAATAGAGTTTGCAAGGTTATTCCTTCCCCAAGGCTGAGCCCTGTGCGATCATGGTGTTTAACTTGGATTTTTCTGTTAATCTTTGTGCTTCCTTTGCAAAGCTGGGGTGACCCTGGCAGTGCTGTCATGGCAGCTCTCCCTTTGCCAGCACAGTCCTCCTGCCCAAACCCATCACTGCCAATGTAAGAACTCCAGCTTGGGCAGAAAACGGCACTGCCCAGTCAGCATGATGCAGTGCCTAAACCCCACAGCAGATGAGCTGCCTCATTATGGGATAGGTGTTTAGTGGCAGCCACACCCATTATGTGATCTCTGCTCCTTTCAGTGCTTTAGCAGCCTCTAGCATCCTTGCTTGGCTTTCTGTGGGACCAATCCTTCCTTGTCCACGGCCCAGCTGCTCCTAGCCAGGCCCCAGATGTGGCAGGTTGGTGGAGAGCAACCCCTGGGCACCAGCCCCACAGGGAAGGTTTATTTCCCTGCAGAAATACCAAGCTGTTTTTTTTTTTTTCTTGGCAGTGTAAGGCTTGTATTTAAGGGCACTGAAAGAAGTCCATGTACAGATAGAAATGTCCCTGCTGCCCTTGGGGTTAACCCTTTGCTCCTTCTCCAGGTGGCAGCAGATGAGCTCATTCCTGGTGGGATGGTTGGGTCTGTCTTCACCTCGCTGCTCTTGAGGCTGCCTGAGAAGAGTCTTCACCTCCACTCATTGTCAAACCTTGGCAAAAGCACACCACAGTACAAGGTGTGTAGTCCCACAGGCCAGTTGAACCAAAGCTCCATTGCCACTAAGACAGACACATCCCACAGGACTGCATGTTGGTCATGTTTGAGATCCCAGCGGTGCATTTGTGCCCTTCATCACCAGACCACTCTCTTCCTTCCAGGAACACTCCTCTGCTCCATGTTCCTGGAGGGCAGACCCCAGGTATTCCCTTGTATTCCATGCCCTTGTGGCACATCAGGCACTGCCACATTCCCACTTCCAAGTAGAGGCGTAAACGAAATCCAATTACACTTCAGAGGTGACCGAGGGTTCCTTGGTATTTTCTCCTCTAAAAAGAAAAAGGAACGCAATGAAAGAGTTAAAAACGCCACAAGCAATCAGGATCCCTCAGAGAAATCATTCCCAGCACACTTACACCGCCTGTAGTTGGGATCATCGGTCACACGGGGTCCTCCTAGCTCCGTCCTGCTCCCGTCCTCCAGCGCTTTCAGTGGGACTGGGGAGGGGGAGGGCCGTGCCTGCCGGGAGGGCCGCAGCATCCCGTCCCCGCAGCATCCCGACCCCAGTCCCGGAGCGTCCCAGTCCCGGCTGTTCGGCTTTGGCACGGCCGGAGCGTTTCCAGACCCGGAAAGCTCCAGCCCGGGCTGAAAGTGTTCACAAACACAAAGTGAACACAAAGTGTTCACAAAGTGGCTCTTTTTTTTTTTTTTTTTTTTTTTTTTTTTTTTGTTTGCTCGGGCAGGTTTTGCTCTGGAAAGCGAGACGCAGGCAGGGAAGAAGCCAAGGGTATGACCTAAAAGGGTTGGACTGTGGACGTTTTTTGTTGGGTTTTTACAGAAAAAGCCCAGAAGTGGCTATTTCCAAAGGTCCTACATGACCCAGAAGATGCCTTGTTAAAGGGTATTGCCTTCAGCAGCCTGTGGCTGGGGCTGGAGGGCTGAAGTCGCTCCATACACGTGTGGCTGGGCTGTTGTTTGGGTCAATGGGTCAGGACTGATGGGGATGCCAGGAACAGGCTGCCGATCAAACAGTTGTTCATGGCTGGGACCATCTCCCCATTGTCACCATTGCAGCAAAGACTAGAAACTGGCTAAAGAACAAAGCCCAGAGCTTGCCCTTCCCTCACTTTCACACCAAAGAGAGCCCAAAGGGGCTCCCAGACAGCCAGATGTTGCCTAAACACTCACAGAGAGCAGGGAGCAAGCCTATCTATCCTTGCCACTCATTGTGCCATCAGCTGTTTAGAGGTACCTGCAGGGAACAGTATTTAGGAAAAGGAAAAAAAAAAAGAAATCCATCCAAAAATCTGTCCCTTTGTGACTCTGCAACTGACCCCACATTATGATTCATGACCAAAAGGAATGAAAAGATCTTGTGGAGACTTGAACAATTACTCTTCCAAGCAGAGGCAGTGCTAAGCAAGGGAACACGAGACTCCTGAGAAAGCAGGAGGAATGCTCTCCAAGCCTGAATGCTGCCGATGAAATTTGTTGCATCATATAATCTGTTTTTGTGCTTTGTGTTTCAGCTAGGCAGGGAGATACTAAGACAGCATGAGAAAGGCCATTTCTGCGAGATCTCTAGTCCAGACTGGGAGAATCAGTCAGACTGCCAGGATCACCAGCAGTTTCATTTGCTTTTCTTTTTCATTGCTTTGCTAAACCCAATCTCCAAATGCAGCAAGCAAGGAGGGAGTGTCAGCATGTAGGTGCCAATCAGAGGCAGAGAGGAAAAAGGTTAAGATATAACAGCTGAAAGTTGTTAGATGGAAACATTGTTTTTGAAAGAGCCTGAGAGCACTATAATTTTATAAAACCTCCCATTGTATTGCACTAATAAGTCAAGTGTTTGCAGTTGAGCCAGCAGAGACACTCTACAGCATCTCTAACCAGTGTATTTATTTACAAAGGCAGTCACCGAGCCAAAGCCAAACAGAAAAGAGGGAAGACTGAAATACGGTTTTAAAGAAATACGGCTCCTTGGACTGGTTTTAATTTAAAATCCTAGGGCTAGGTTTGTCATTTTCTTTTGTGTTTCACCCCATCCTCCCCTTTTTCAATTCAAGGAATGATTGTCCAAAGGCAGCCAGGCAAAGGGTTGTTTCCCTCTAGGTGTCTCTCTCCCTGTTTTTATCCTCAATTTTTTCTCAAATACAGACACACAGACATGCACACGTACACACAGACAGACACAAACATATAGAGACACTTTTCTGCTTTTGGAGTCAGGAGAAAGCACTGTGGACCTGCTGCAAACATGTCCTCTCACTCTCTTTGGTGTATTTTGTATTCAAACTGAGAGCACACGGAGAGGAACAAAAAAGCCCTCTAGGTATTGTCAGGGAGAAATGTGTGGTCAGAGTGACACATCTCTGCCTTCTCCAGCAATGGGGGATGGTGGGAGAAGTGGGACAAGGATGGAGGAGAACAAGGGGAAAAGAAAAGGTGGGAGCAATTTTCAACAAAAGGAAAAAGTCACATTAAATTATTGCTTTATTTCTGGTTCTATGCAAGTCTCTGACACACTCCACCCTGACCCCCAAGACACCATGTCTGCTCCTGAACAGCCCAGAAAGGAGGAGAAAGACCTGAAGGGATCCTGCCCAAAAAAGGAGCCTTCCCAAGACTTGGATCTACAGAGGAGTCCCTTAGTTAGAAGAAAGTCCCCAACCAAGGCAAGCCCTCCTACCCAGCAGTTTCCAGTCCCACCACCATTCCCTGTAGATATTGAAGGGTGGGAGGGATAGGAAAGGAAAAACTCCAGACTCAGTGTTTTGAGAAGTGTCCTCCCTCCAGACCATGCATGAATAAGGCATCAGGATGTGGAGCAGACCCTAGTGAGAGGGCACAGGGAAGAAGTCAACCAAGAGATGAGCACAAGGTGGGAGGAGAGGAATTGCGGCAAGATGAGAGTTATCCAGCTCTCCCTCACCTCTCCCCACCAGCCCCTGTCTCATCGGATGCGGAGGTATGAGGGGATGGAGTAATTGAAGAGCAAGTAGTCCATTTTGTATAAATTAAAAAGTCTCCTTTGGTAGAAGGGGTTAATGTCCTGGAAGAACTGGGCCGTCATGTCGTCCGTGGTCCTGGTTGTCTTGGATGAAGCTGGGAATTTGACAGTTGTGTCGGCCCCAATCAGCTGGAGGATGTAGTTGGCATCTTCAGCCAAGGTCTCATACTTGCCCACCACGTCGTAGTGGATGATGCAGGGGTGGCAGAGCGAGTGCACCCGCTCCCAGTGCTCATTGAAGGGCCCCTCCTTCTGCGTCCGTGGATCCAGCAGGTAGTAGACGAACTCCTCAAAGCGCACGTCGTCCCCGCGCTCCAGGGCCTTGTTGCTAGGCTTCTGCCGGTGCCGCCGGATGATCTTGGTCCCGTAGTGCTTGTGGAAGGCCTGGTTGTAGCTGAGGGTGAACTTGTTGCGGTAGGCTGAGACCAGGCGCTCGAAGGGCTCCCGCACGAAGACGAACTTGAGGTAGCTGCGCAGGCGGTAGTTGATCTCGGAAACGCTGTACTCAGAGAGGGTGCGCAGGTTGGATGGGACATGGGCCTCGTGGGCAGGGATTTCCAGTGGGTCCTTGTACTTGCCTTGCCCCGTCAGGACCATCATCACCCGTTTCCAGTTAGTGCAGGCCACTTTGGGCACGTAGCAGTAGAGCAGCCCATGCGTGTCATCCACCACCAAATGCCGCAGGTCATCCCGCTGCAGGAGGCGCCTCTTGCGGGTGTAACGGTTGCAGACACTGTTCAACGTCTCCCGTCTCTGACGGTGAATCGCCTGCAGTGTCGATTGCTCAAACTGGGGAGAAAAGAACCAACAGAGATGGTCACCAGTTTGCCCAAGATAACTGTGGCCTACACACAAGACTTGGCCCACAATTGTCTCCATTCCTTCCCCTTTCCTGGGTTTGGCAGTCACTCATGCAGGATTTTTGGGGACAGCATTGGCTTTGAACACAACTTGATTTGGTGCATTTAATCCTTGGACAGGCTGGGGGCAAAAGGGAGGACAAAATAGGATGAAGAGCTGGGTAAAGATACAAGTCAAAGGGGGTGAGGGAAGAACAAGTAGTGCAGAGAGGGTCAATAAGGGAGTATCTTTTAAAAGCATCCCCGCACGCACTGACCTAATGTGTTCTCCCTTACACCAGCCTGGGGGACATGCACGGCCCCAGGGCAGACACTGCAGCCTGTTTGCTGGCACAGGGCCCCTCCTGCTTCTATGGGGCATTTCTGCTTTGCACTGACACCTACACCCATGGGCTTGCTGTGAACGCCCCACCCAAGAGTGGAACACACGTTCAGGTATGCATGACGGAAAAGGCATGGATGTGCTGCCAAGGAAAGGCAGAGGGAATTGGTCTTTAAAGCTGACAGTCCAAGCCTGGGGAGTAGGTGGGGAGCTGGAGGTGAGGTGGGGTGGCAAGAGGAGGAGCAAGGGGCTGCTGCAGATGGTGGTGGGACCCTCTCTGACGGCTTTGAGTTCCTTCTACTGAGGGACTTTTTCTACACAGGCCATTCCAATGCCTCAGCTCTGGTCACAGTTTCCTTTATCACAGGGATGAGGAATTAAGACATGGTCATTTATCCCTTTTGACTCTTGCATCAAGGCCTGGTAGCTGCTGCACTGGCTTCTGAGGAGCCCACAACCCCCTAACCACTGCCCAGCTGAAACCCTCCCTTCAGATTTGGGGATGTGACCTTTCCTGTCATGGTTTTCATCAGAAATCCCCAAATGTCATTAAAACATCTAGGGAAGGAAAATCATTACCAGGAAGTCAGAAGAGGAAGGCCCCCTCTTCCTCCTACCCACTCACTCCCTGTTTTGCTCACAGGGCTTGGGAGGTTTTGTGTTCATCATTGCTGGGAACAGCCTTGTCCGGGTGATGACCACTAACGGCTCCACCACACGCCGGCCGACCCGGGATGGCTCTGATCCCACAGGGCTCTTGCTCTGATGCTGTGTAATTACTGCCATGTCGCAAAACAACGGGGGGTTCCTCTTTGGGGTTGTGAAGACAGTCCTGTCAGTGTCCCAGGGTGCCACAGCAAACAGCTCTGCCACCCACAGAGACGTGGCAACCTCCAAATGAGGGCAAGGGCAGGCTGTGTCCTTGGTCCCTCCATCCTTGCTGCTGACAGCTGTCACGGCCTAGGCACGCCCTTTGCTAAGATTCAGGTGCACTCTCACTGCTTCCTGAGGGACTGTAAGTTGGTTTGGGAGGCACCAGAGCCTGGGAGAGGCAGGGTTTGTAAAGCTCCTTAAAGAAGCTGGGATACTGAGATAAACTGTCCAGCCTGTGGATGATCCAGCGGACTTGTCTCCTTCAGAGAGGCACTAACACCTGGGCTAAAAGCTCCTCCTGCAAGGAATGAACCACACTCAGACCCTTTTGGATCTCATTTCCGCAAAGGAAAGAACATTGTCTGGGTCACCTTAGCAACTACTTTCTCCAGGAACCTGCATGTGCAGTAACCTGAGACAGGGGTAGGAGAAAGCATCCCATCCCTGCTCCTTCCAATAGGGGGATAATAAGGGAAAATGCTCAGATGGAGGAAACGCAGGTGAACAGATGCTAACTGCCACCAAAATATGACTCTGACATTGTTAGCTACTTGGCTATGAAGAAAATACAGCACCTAGGGAGGTGATAACCATAGCTGAAGAGGCATTCTCATGGTACGTCTTGTGACACAGCCAAACCTTTCAATAGAAATTTCTTTTGTTTGGAGCCTCCCTGTAGCCTTTTAAAATTGGAAACTCTTTTTGCAAGGGCTTAAAAAAAAAAAGAGGCATTTTAACAATGTGATTTTTTTTCAGGTGTTTTTCCCTGCACTTGCATAATTCAAAGCTATTGGACCAGAGAGACAGACAGACAGACAGACACTGTCTGCAGGCATGGCAACAAATAAATGTGACTACTTTTCAACAGCCGCCCACTGGAATAAGTGCTCGTCTTGCAGTTATTTCAGAGCAAAATTGTTCCCTTCATTTCCTTCTCTTTAAAAGCCAGGGAAATTAAGCATGACTTTTAAGGAAATAACACCATGACATTCCAGCAGCATTAAGGTTTGCCGGCAGCGTGGTCAAGGAAGTCCATATTTGCCATTTTTCAGAGAGCAAACGTACTTCGGCTGCTTATAGGCATAAAAGCATCAACCTAGACAGTAACACAAAGCATCACATCTGGAGAGGAGATCCAGCTCCACCTGCATGGGGCAGTGCTGATGGGCAGTGGGGAGGCAGCAGGGATGGCAGCCCACTGCAGGGACCACCAGCATCGCCCTATGCCCTGCAGGAGATGACAGCCCCACGGACACGGGGAGATGAAGGGCACATTTGGTGCCTGGGGCATGTGGCAAGGCCCAGCCTGTTGCACCAGTTGGAGGGTGGTTTCCTGTAGGACTTTCTGCAGGGAAGCTGTGGGCGAGGATCCCTCTGCAAAGACAAGTGTGGCTGCAGGAGGGGAAAACTGCCCGCCCAGAGGGGAAACACAGCAGAAGGAAACAAACACCTTTTGCAGTTTCAGCCACAAACCCCACTGTGAAGGGCAAGCAGGACACCTTCCCTGATGCTGGCTGGGATGCAAGTGCTCTCTGTGTCAAGCAGCGATCATGGCTTGTCCTGTTGCAGACCCTTGCACAGGGAGGGACCCACTAATCCCTGGAGGGGATGATCTCTGCCCAGGCTGCCAATTTTTCAGGAGATGTAGACGGCACAACTGAGGGTGACAAACAGGCCTGAGACGTCCCAGGATTGTAAATCCCTCATGGCTGAGTACCTAAAAATATTTATATAAAAATATTTAGATATGCATATATGTATGTGTGTGTGTATATATGCATCACCCAACACAGAAACATCTATCAATTATTAGCTCAGAAAGGGCAGCAATGATGCTCTTTCCCTGCATTGACAGCCCAGAATTGGCTTTGAATTCCTCAGACGGTGAAATCTCCCAGGTTTGCCCACCTATGGCTCAGCCCACTGGTAATGAAATCATTTGCCCGAGTACCGGCAAGGGCCATAAGTGGTTTGTATGAACAGTTACTCCCCAAAGCAGTGTGGTCTTGTCTTTTGGACACAACCAGAGGTTCAGATGTGAGGACCTTGGGGGTAGTTGACGACGGCACAGCGTCCTGCACGCCAGAGGGGTGAAAGAAAGGGTCAGTGCCTGGCACTCCACTCCATCTTCACCTCATCATCTCCATCTCCCCTTCCTCTTACCTGGTTACTCTCATACAGGGCCTGGAGTGGGCTGCGACCGGCCTTCCCCTGCCAGGTGGATCTCATAGCTCCGTCTTCTGAGGCTGGAAAAGGAGTGAGAAAAATCAGAGGAGTTGGAAGAGTCTGCTTCCCTCACCTTCTCTGGAGATGCTCAAGCTGGAATAAGGCAACATCTCCTGAGAAGAGACAAATAAATCCACCTGAAAGCAACGTTCGAGCAATTCTTGTCCCTCCCTCTTACATTTTAACAAAATCTGCAGCTAGGATTCAAAAGATCCAGACCTAATCTTTAACAAATAAAAGACCATAAATAAAGATTACATCTTGTTACAATTTCAAGAGCAACTGGGAACAGTTTGATCCATGTGCATTTGGGAAATGCCACTGTGTGCAGGCTGCATTGTTGAGGGAATGACCCAGGAGGAGACAGGACCTCAGTCAGCATTTCCACAGCCCTGTGAGGGATGAGATGGCATCTGTGCTTGGCAGAGGGAAGGGGTAGATCCAACACCAGCAGCTCTGTGCTGAGTCCTCCCAGGCTCTGAGTTTGCACTTCCAGGCTCAGAGATGTGGACAGAAATAGAGAAATTGGTCAGGTGCTTTGTCTGACTAGTAAATCAATTTAAGTTCATTTTTGCTATTTATTTTTTTTTCTTCCCTTCTAAACCAGCACCATCTCCTCTGGTGTTTGAAGCTGAAGACAGCCACCCAAGCAGTCATTGCCCCTTCCCTGCTCTGCAGATTGGCTGGTTTCATTTCAGAGGTTGATTTGCAGCAGCACCAAACCTAAGGTTGGATCTGGCCAGGTATGAATGTGGCACTGGACACTCAGTTGGTGACAGCTGCTCAAGCTCTCGTGCTCATAAATTATGCAGGGATGCAACCACCTTCCAGGCTATGAAGCATCTGCTTCAGCTGCCATTCCTTGGCCCTAGAGACATGTTTCCAGCACAGCATGAACAGAACCATGTGGCCTGGATATCCCAAACCTAATACAGGGAGCCAGCCATGGCAGGAGCACAGTTCTCGCTTGCAGTAATACCTTCAAGTAGCTGTCCCACAACTCACTCTGCTTCGTGTCTCTGACCCTCCCTGTTGGCAGAGGATGTCACAGGAGTTTTAACATGAGGTTTCTAACCATGGGGGTTGTGCAGGCCTAGACTTGGCTTCCACAGAAGAAATCACACTCATGAGTTTTAAAAAGAAAAAGAAGATGTTATTTCTGAAGGGGATGATAGGAACCATTGTTCAGGAGATTGTGGCCTGGGAGGCTCTTCCAGTCCTCCAAATTCCTGGGAAAAGCATGTGACACAAGCCATTTCTAGCAACATGAAGGTTTCTAATAGAGGGGTTTTGCCTGACAGTTTGAGGCTCTGGATCTTTTTGTTCACTGACCATCACCAAACAAAACCAAATTTGTTATACAAGCCCCAGATGGTATCTGTATAACCAAAATAACCAGTAGGAAAAATCCAGATCCCATCTCCATTTTCATGTGCTTGTATTTTGCTTAAATGAAAACTGCTCCAAAGCACGAAATAACCAGGATCTAAGCTAAAGATTATTCATTCCTAGAGCTGCAATTAGGAGGAAGTGACTGCCTGATCTCACAAGATTTCATCAGCAGTGCCTGAATGCTTGCGCGTCCGTGGGAAATGACACTTCCTGCAGGACTGGATTGATCAAGATGTGACTCAACGAGAAGTTACAGTTTCTTCCTCAATCTCCTGTATCAGTTACCCCACAGGAGGGTGAAATGGCATCTATGCTAATGAGAGATAAGCAGAAAATCCAACGTACAGTACTGGGCTGAGATGCTTGTCCCAGAGGGGCCTCTTTTCACATTTCCAGGCTCAGCCCTCTGCAAATGACAGGGAATGAGATCAGCCCTGAAAACTCAACTTGCTGCAGCTCAAATCTGCAAGCAGAGACCATTAAACTTGAGTCTCTTTCCTGTCTGGGCCTGATAAACTCCTATTCGATGTAGGAGAGTGACCCCACTGTGGGCTGCCTGTAGCACCCTGCACCACAGCAGACACTGGTCCTATATTTAGTAAAAACAATGCAGAGGTGTTTGTTTTCGAGATTAACACGTGCATCAACCAGAACCTTTCTCCCTAGGACAGAAGCAAACCCTGGGTGGTTCAGGCTGACTTAAAGCTGCTAGAATGCAAATAGCTTGTGCTGGTGCTGTGCAAGGGGGGGCAGAAACGTCCCAGGGAAAGGCTTCAGTGTCTGGTGCAGCGTCAGGTCACGGCCCTGGAGGAACACTGGCTCGGCAGGAGGCTGTTTGGGCTGAACAAAAGGCAAATCCGCAGTAGAGTGGGGAGGGAGCAGAGGTTGGGCAGGTCACATCCATGCTCTGACCTTTCAGTCCTCTTTTCTTCAGAGGAACCAGCCTGGCCAGTGGCTGCTGCACCTTGCAGGACTCTTGCCAACAGCCCCAGCAGAAATGCTCCAAAATGTATTTCCTCCAGCCTTTCCCCAGCGCAAGAACTGTTAGAGAATGAGGCGTCTTCTCTGGTTAGCAGCAAACCCCCTGGGATCCCTGCTATGGTCTTGCTGCACAAGGTTCCAGAACAAAAGGGAAAGAGGAAAAAAAAAGGAAAAATCCCCTGTCAGGCTGCTCCTGTGCAGCTGGAGGAGGCCTGGAGTGCTGAGCTGGCGGGGGGAAGACACCGGCACTCCACACTCACTGCATCCTGACATGCACTCCAAAGCAATGACACCATCCCTGCCAGGGCACTGCCAAACCCTTCAGAGTGTCTGGCCCAGTGGCAGGATTTTACAAGGCTCCACTGCAGAAAGTCTCCCCCCTCAGAAAAATGTCTGCTCTCACTACACACAGCGTCCCAAGGAGAAAAGCAAACGGGATCCTGGCTGGGCCACAACGATGACTTTTGAAGCCAGTGTTAAGCCCCATGGCACATGGGGAGATGCAGCTGCAGCCCAGCACAGCTCCATGAGGCACCAGTGCATGGGAGGGCAGCAGCTGGTATGCATGTGTGTCCCATGGGACCAGAGTGTCCATTCTCTGCAGGGCTGGATCAGAGTGGCTGCAGCGTGTGAGTGAACAGAGAAAAGCCCAGGCTGCCTGTGCCCAAAGCATCCCAAAAACATGTGGGATGACCTGGCAGAGCTACACTGGCCATCACAGTGGTAAGCAGGCCAGGGCTGCTGCGATCCTCTTGAGCCAGTAGCAGGCTGTAGATGGTGATTTAGCAGAGTCCAGCCCCACTAAGATCAAGCTTTGTCATCTAACACAGATCTGCCCCATGACCCCAAGATGTAGTCATCTCTTATTCACCATCTTTCAGCCCTGACCCTGTAACATCACTGCTCATGCACTCCTCTGCCAGTCCTCTCCCATCATCAGACCCTGGGTCCTCATCATGCAGCTCTATGAACACAGCTCAGGCCCAAGCTGAACACAAACCCCCACTTCCTCAGCTGCCTCATCCCAACCACCTTATCACTCAAAAAAAATCCCACAGCTTGTTCCCATTCTGGGCTTTCTCCCTATTTTGGGACTCTAGTTTGGGAAGGCCAAGGAATACTGAAATAAATGACAGTGTTGAGGAGGGAGTATCATCCAAGTAAATCAATGGTTTGTGCTGCATTTTGGCACCATGGCCCTGAGTACAGCAGGATATTCCATCATGGAGGAGCTGCCAAGATCTTCACATCCTGGCTTTTCTCCTGACTTTACAGCTTGTTACTGAGGTTCCCAGATTCCACCACATGCAGTGGCAATGCTTGGAAATTTAGCATTGCCACAATTGCATCTGAAAGCAGCGACGTTGCTTAGCCAAGGCATATCAACTTTCTCAAGGGGAAAAAATATCAACCCTTGGCAGCTGCTGGATCACTATTTGGGTAAGAAGTATCAAAACAGTGTATATCTGTGATGCAAATCCAAAATGTTTTTCACTGAGACGGGCAGAAGGAAGTATCACATTTGTCCTTTGCATCTCCAAAGTGTGAGACAAGGGAATAGCAGTGATGCAGAGCAAGAGAGCAAAACTCCCATGCTAAGAGACCCTGACCAGAAATCACTGAACGAGATGAGCCTGAAAGGGAGCTCAGGCACATTTTTGAGTCTCCTGTGCAACAGACTTCCCCTTGGAGCTCAAAAAGGCATCATGCGCCCTCCTTCCTTTCCCCCTGCAGCCCAGACTTTAGTGCTGTGCCATCACAACCGAAGTTATTATCTTGCAGCGTGACATCAATGCAGCAGCAGGATCTGAGGTTTCAATGACTTGCCAGCTCTCACTGGAAAAGGGAACAGATTCTAAAGCTGTGATTATTTAGGTGTACTAGCTGATTACAAAGACAGTCAGACATGTGTGAGGTGAGGGAAAGACTGGATCATGCCCATTCCAGACCTCTGGAAGCACCAGTGAAAGAATTTGCTGTTTTGGCTGCAGAGACCCTTAAGAAAGGAGGGAGGTTCTTTCTCTGCAACCACAACAGCAAATCCAGTGCCTGAGTTTAAAAGTTTGGCCAGGAGACAGGATTCAGGCAGCGACGAGCCTGCTAGGCTGACATCAGCATTACTCAGGCTTTAGAAAACAGTCTGAAGGAAAGAAAACAAATAGATGATGTGGGTGCAACTGAAAAATAAATAAACGTGGCACTTACCAAGCACAGTTCATACCCAGGCAACCTCGCCTGTGAATAAAATAAGTCATTTCTGTAGATCAAGCCTATGTGTCAGATCTTCACCCAGATAAACACAGTACATGAGATAAGACACACCACAGGAAACAAGTACTTCAGTGGAAGATGAAGTTTAAAAGGAGAACTGTAAAGGACATGAGCAACTAGAAAGCAGGTGGCACTTAAATGAGAAATACTGGACAGAGGGCAGATTTCTAGTAAAATATCTCCCAGATCGGCTTTGGGATTAATACTTTGGGAAGGACTTGACATAAAAATAGAAAGATACTGATGACAGACAAAGCATAGAGAAAGGTTGCCATGGCAGGGAGAGACTGAAACACCAACAGGGAAAGTTCGTCCTGGACCAGGGGAGTGGAAATTTAACAGGATTTAATTTCACAATGTTGGAATTCAGCTGTGTCTTCTACTTTGCTGCTGGAAGTGGCAGGAGGTCCAGATGCATTAGTTCTGGGCTATCAGCTGCCAGTGTGACAGTCATAAAAAAAAGGCAAATGAAGAACATATCAGGTGAGGTATTTGCCATAGCAGCAAAAAAAAGCATGAACACTATTATCCATAGCACTGGTGACCCTCACCTGCTGTGTACTGCCAGCTCTGCTCTCCTGGGACAAAGGCAGATACAAAGCTGCTGAAAAGGCGCCAGGTGATCCCAGGACTTGCTGCCCCACGGGAGGCTGCAAGGGCTGGATGTGTATATGAGCTGAGCTGGGACGTGATTATACCCTGGCAACAGGCCAGCAGAGAGTAATGGGAGGTGTTTCACATGCAGGACATCTTCATGCCCATTTACGCAAGTGCCAGATAGGAATAGGTTTGGAAAATTCAGATCAGAGGGACCCAGTGGCCAAGACAAAACAAGGAGGCATCCCAACTCATTTTGGGCTGGAGGATGAAGATTTCAGGCATTTTCCAGGCTGGACCCCAGGACCATGAGGAGGCAAAAACTTCACTTGTGGTCTCCAATACAAAACACTGGAGAGGGTTAAAACCTGGAGAAGATTCAGTGGTGTCCAGCCAAGGGAAGTGAAGAGACAGCACATGTGCTTACACATGAGCAGGCACCCCAGAGGCCCTGAGGAGCTAATCCTGACCCCACCGCTGCCTCCCGCTGCTGTCTCACAGCCCCAGCTTCACTTCCTGTTGTGTCTGTGCAAAATCTAAAAAACCAGAAAAAATAATTGTGGTGCCTGAAATGATCAGTGTTAATTACAGCCTGCGACTGCCCATGGGTGAGTGGGATAGGTGCCTCTTTGTTCTGTAGGAAGACTCAGTTCTCAGGGCAGACCCTCTTGGAAGGGGATGTTCTCTCTCAGACCAAAAAAACACTCCAAACTCAGAGGAGGTGCTATTATTGATGAATTCTGAACGGAACATAGGAAAAGATATTGGTGATAGGAACTGTCTGCCTAGAACACATGGCATGTGTGCAGCTGAACTGCATTCATGGGAGAAGGAAGAGTTTACAGTGGGAAACAAATTACTATATTACCCCTTTCTATCAGAAAGGGAAACAACACCCAGAGGTCTATGAAGTAAAGGGTTTAGCACTTGCTTTAAGTCAGTCACTAGAAGAGCCAGAAATTAGGACCTGAATCTCTTTGTGGGCACAGCAATGAGCTTCTCCAGACCTTGCTGACTCCTCTCCAGCACCTGTCTCAGGCGATGAGTGAGTGCTTCAGCCACAGCAGTGATGGCTCACTCATCCCTGACTGCAGAAACTCAGCTTTGCTTCATGAAGAGTCTCCTCACCATTAAAATAATGCACCCAAGAGACACAGAGAAGGATCCTGCCATCTAATTTATGAGAGGATATTGTGACTGTTAGTTGAAGCCAAACCCAAGTTGCAGCCACTGGCTGCTGAATTTGTCCAATTTTCGATTTTAACATCCAAGCAGAACAAAAAAAAAAAAAAAAAAAGAGAAGGAAAAAGAAAATAGAGCTTGGCAGCAGCAGTGATAGATTCAGACAGTTCCTTCAGTCTGAGCTCAGTTTTCCCTCCTGCTTTGATAGCAAAGCCTGGGACATGCAGCTGGACACAACAACTGGATGAGGATGGTCCAAGGCACGGCAGCCAAGAAATCCCACATGGAACCACAGTCCTGGGCAGTGGCCAATGGTCCACGTGAAAAGTCCTGCTTGGAAAGAATCAGAGCTATTGGGTCAAACAGCACCATCTCAAGAAAGCAGTCTAATTCTAGGAAGGTCTGGCTTTTATGCTTGGGATCCTAATGGTGGAGAACATATTTCCTTAATTTCTACCTAAGTACAAGGTCTGATTGTTGTTTGTTGGTTTTGTTGTTGTTGGTTTTTTTTTTAAAGATAGCTACTTTTTAAAACAAGGGTGATGTGGGAATCCAAACACCAAGATTCCACAGAGAACTCCAGATACACTGGCTTAACGCTGGGGAAAGCAGTGACCTCTCTTTGTGTAAAAGATGACCAAATAAGTGACTATTTGGTTTCTCACATGCTACACTTGGCTGTGAAGAACTGTGGAAATTTTGTCATTCACAGAGCTAAGGGAGAACCTCCGAGAATTAAAACCAAAGCTCATTCCTATTTTAATTCTTACTCAGAGGTTTCGATTTGGAAACGGAAATTTTTGGCTCCAAAATCAAATCAAATTTTTGGCTTCAAAGAGGCAATCAAGTCTCCTTAGATTCTCGTGACTGCTGATTCTTACTGCATTTAGAAAGTCAAGGACATAGACAAAAGAGGCTGAATTAAAATGCTTAAGAAAGGAAAAGAAATCTAACAGAGCCACATGATTGATTTGCTTAAATGCATCCTTCAGCTTTGTGAATTCAGACACAAACACCTCCACCAGAGAGCCACAAGTGTAAGGAGGTGTAAGTGCAAAGGCTTATCCAGGTGTTTGCACCCAGAATGCTCAGAGGTAGTGGGCAGCATCCATGCCCCATTCTGGCAGGCAAATTGGCAGCAGAGCACAAAAACAAGTAAGAATTTTGGGGAGAGAGAACATGTTATGGGGAACAGCAATATTCAGAGAAGCACAAGCAATGGCAAGAAGGAACCAGCCCTGTGGAGAACAACCAGAAGAGATGTTTTCTAGTCTTTTCCTCCTGCCTCTCCCAAGCAAAGTACTGCTCCCCAAGAAGAGGAAAGCTCAGATATCAACCTGTGACAGCCCCCATCTTGCACAGCTTCCACATGGCAGTGAACAGATCCCTTTGGAGCAATCGCTGTGCTTGACCTCTTTTGTTCATCCTGGGGCTGTGCCAGCAAGTGGTGAGCAGAGGAGTGATGGAGGGGAGCTGGCATCAAATCACAAACTACGTAACTCTAACATTTACAATACAAACATGCATTTCTTGTTCCAGACCAACATTCTCTGCAACTCAGGAAATGCCCCTGTGGCCCTTCCCACCTTTGCTCCTCTTGTCATGGTGTTTTTCTCTCCAGTTATGGCTTGTTCAGTGTGTTCTGCCACATGACAATGTCCTCTTGCAGAAGCTCAGCACAAGCATAACACACCTGTTCCCATCAGCAAGTGAGCAGTGGGTGGCTCTCCTGTGCAGGTTATGTGGACACAGGTAACAGGTTGCCACCTAACACAGCCCTGTGTGGTGTGGTCACAGGCAGACCCACCACTGGCTGCCTCCAGTATTTTCCTGGCTGATGAACAAGCCAGCAATGTATAATCCAGGCTATTCCTGACAGCCCGCCCTCGGCTCTGCAGGCCAAGCCTCAGTGAGGGCTGGCTGCTCTGCATGATTCTCTGCTGAGGCAGAGGCGGCACAGAGTCTGTTGGAGATGTCTGTCTCGGCTCACTTGTTATGGAAAGGGAATAATTCTCCATTCTCCCTCAAACCTTTCCCCTGCCAGCTCCTCCTGTTGTCTTACAGCAGACTGACAACCTGGAGCATCCTGGGGAGCAGCAGGGACCTTCGCCTCACTTGCTCCAGAATGTTTTCAGACATTAGAGCAGAGCAAGGGGCAGGACACTGCTGAGCTGACTAGCTATGAATAGCTGAAAGAACTGCACAGGAGTCCATGCATTCACACCAGGACCCAGTTAAGGCCCTGATCCTGTACAACTCTCCCTAGAGGAACAGGCAGTGGGAGCTCCAGGACCTACAAGGGGAACCCAAGGTCTGTAGCTGGTTATGCCCCTGCAAGTGTCCTGGAGCAGGTCCTTCCCACACAGCCTGGCCAGGGTAATGTAGCTTATCAGAAGGGGAGGACTGTCACATTTGGGATTCTGCTTCCTTGAGCAGATCAGCAGGTAGACACATCCCTGTGCCCTGCAAAACTATCCATCACATGATTTAGCAGCATTCCTCCATGTCACCAGCTGAGCCACAACCCTCAGGCACTGGCATGGCACCAGGAAGCTCAGCTGTCCCTCTGAAATCACTGGATAAGTGTCTTTCACCAGCACTGCCTCCAAACTCTCAGGATAAGAAACTGCCTCAGGTAGGTCATGTTTGGGTCATACAACTCTATTTTCAAGCATAGCCACCACCTCAATGTTGTCGGCCTGATTATAACCCATGGCAAAGTCCCATCTCCAGCCAGATGTCACCTCTCACAAGGACAGCCCCTAGAAGCAAAAACAACCAAAATATGTCTGTTCTCACAGGGTTGGGGAGCAAAACATACATATAAGCCCGAAGCTCATCTGCTTGTCCATCAGAAGGCTTAACGAAGGGTATTTAATTTCTCTTACCACTACAAGACTGCTGCTACAAGTTTGTATAAGGCACTTCCCAAATGGCACCCACATGACAGAGTGGGCTGGAAAACACAGATCTGATCACTTTGGGGCTGAGCAACAGATCACTGGATGTTTTGGTTCAGGTGGTCCAGCACACCCTTGTTTAAAGGCCCTGCTGAATCAGCCAAATGGAGGATTGTGCCCAGAGAGACCCTGGTACCATCAGCCCAGCCTGAGGGGACTGCTCCCCATGGGAAGGCAGAAGGCCCCCTTTGGTGATTCACACGGTCCTGATTTAACGATGTTTCATTCAGCAGACATTAAACCGAGTGACTTGAACTTGGCTGGATCAGACAGAGTCGAGTCCCAGCAGCATGGGGATGCTTGAAAGCTTAGCTCAGGCTTTTTTCCCAGCGCTGCATATTTTCTCCCATCCACCCCTAGACCTTTTGAAACAGCCAAATCAAGTAATTAACCCCCCCGTTCCCCGCCTCCCCTCACCTCCCAGCACTTAGAAACTAAACAGAGATGTGCTGGGAGGAGGTTACCCACAAAGCTAAGGGAAAAACCACAAGCAAAGCAGCTCGGGGCAAACCTGAGTGGGGCAAGACAGGACGTGCACATGAGGAGGTTTACACAGAGAACCAGCCCACGTACAACAGGCACAATGAGCACAATGCAGCAGGGAAAGACAAATCATCTCTCCCATCAGCTTGGATGGGTGAACCTGCACATGTTTGCATATGGGAGAAGGTGGTTTCGCAGCACCACAGGCACTTGGGGTCACTTAGAAGTGATGTTTTAGCCACCATAATAAAGTACCATCTCAGGGCAAGGTGAGGGAGGGGTGCAGAAGAGGGATGAAGGCTGCACAATGGTCCATCATCTTCCTCTTCTCCAGTAGCTGGCTAAAACATATCTCATTGCTGGGGAGCCAATGGAGGGGGTCCTACCAGCCTCTATCATGCAGACCTTCCTTCCCTGAAAATCTCTCCCTTTTCCCCAGATGACTCTTGTTTTTCTGGGAAGCTACTTAAGGCCAACTCCAAGCAGCCACAGATGGCTCCAGAAGGGTGACAGGGCACCCCATCCCCTGAACCTATTTTCACCCCACGTCTCTGCTGACAAAGCACCCCCAATAACTCCTTCCCAGCCATGTTCCTCAGAAGAGGCTCCATGGGTATTAAGGTGACACAGCTCACTTCCGAGGAGGCACAGCTGTACAAACCTCTTAGCCAAGAAGCAAAGGGGGATTTTCCAAACTCTTTCCATCAAATGCATATGCTAAATAGCTACTATCCCCTGGGACAAACCCTTCTGCAGCATTTTTTGCCCCAAGCCACACAGTTCCTACACACACAGAGATGTGGAGGTATTTGGGATCCCCAGAGCTCACCATTACAAGATGTGCATGGGCAAGATGTCCAAGATTACTTCTTCTGGGAAGCAGGTGAAAGGAGGTGTCATGTCCTAAAAATAATACCTTTGTTTTCAGCAATCACCCGCTTGCAGCTTCTTCAGAGTCCCAGGGCTGTGTGGCACAACTGGGTGGTAACGGCAGCCAGGCTCCCTGGCACTGATGACATTCTTCCTCTAGCCAAGAAACACACTCCAAAAGGGGACAATGAGTCACTGTTTTACATGGGATAACTCGACGGGACTGCACTGCCTTTAACAGGAAAAGTCATTCACTCCTCCAGGGATGTGCCCTGCTGGCTGGAAGGCAGCAGTCCATGGGCAAGAGAGGCACAAGGGGAGCACTGCCTCCAGGAAATGTCAATGCAGGGTGTGGATGAAGGTCCTAAGCTATTCTCTATGGAAAGTCATGGATGGGAAGAGCCACGCAGAGGGGTGAGTACATGTCCTGCTCTAGTTCCAGCCAGACAGGGAACAGTCAGGCCTGCCAGAAGCAGCAGTGGCTGTGGTGAATGTCTGGGGGTGGAAACACATGGCCCCAGGGAACTGAAGCAGGACCGAAAATCCAAGCACTCCTGCCTCCACCTGTGCATAAGATCCCTGACATCTGTGCACAGTAATCCACTGCCTGCATCCCTGTACCTGGGGCTCATGGGGCTGGAGTGCCTCTGGCATGCTGCATAGGGGGATGGAGAAGTAGCAGAGCTGTATCACTGCTCTGTCTGATATTGGGGCACTTATCCCACTCACACAGTGCAAATTACTTGCAGCACAGAGCCCTCACACAGAAATCTGAGGGTAGACAGGTGTATGGAGAGCCCAGGAGCCCCGGGCATATTAAATGCTCTCACACGGTTTCCAACCCAAAAAAGGCAGATGGATGTTCCCTGCTTCCTTGATGTGGGGTTGCAGCATCCCTTGTTCATGACTGTCACCTACCCATAACCATTTCTATGCTCAATGGCTCACACCAGATGCAATAAAACTGCAGATGGCAGACATGAGGCACTGGCCTCCAGCATAAAGTGCCACTGGCACCAAGTGCCACCAGACTTCAGGTTTCTCCATCTGGATCCAGCTCAACATAACCACATTGACTTTCATTGGAAAATGTCTCAGCCCAGCCTCTCAAGTGCTGTGGCAACCTTTGTAGGGCAGGCAATGCCCGTGTGCCAAGAACAGCGACAGACGCCTCCTGACCAGCTGGTGTGACAGGCAGTAGCCTCACAGCTGACCTGACCTCCTTCCCAGACACAGTCTGGCACTGTCCTCCTTGTCACCAACTTTTCAGTATCTTCTCTTCTAGCTTGAACATGTCCTGACCAAGATCCTTGCCAAGAATCACATTCGAAGTGAGCCTTGTGACAGGTTACACATGAGGCTGGCATTGCCACTACTACAGAAATGTGACAATTAGACCTATTTCACATCACCACTCCCTCCTCCCCTGAAAGGATCCAGAAAACATTTCTCCAAGGGGCAATTTCTCCATTCTCACCCCTCAGGGTCTGCCATGCCTTTGGCACAGTTCATGGCTGGAAACAGGACGCTGGGTGAGATCAATCCCTGCTGTACCACAGCCTGTGTGTCCTATTCAGCACCACATGGGATGTGGGATGGGAGGGAGGCAGCAGTCCAATGTTCAGAGTTCTTTGGATATTTCTCCAAACCACTGAAAAAGAGGGATCTCTGCTGAAAGTGCTCAAAAGAAACATAGCACACATTGCTGACAATATAATCTCCACTGTGCACTTCTATTAATGCTCTTACAGCTTTAGCAGGAACTGGAAGGCATGGAGCTGACTTTTCACCATCTGAGGCATGCAAACACTCCCAGATGAGCAAAACCAGTGTGACCCTGCATCCCCCACCAGCACCCTTCAGAGGGGCACTTCCCAGCAGGCTGCTGGAGCACTTGCCTGGCAAAAGAGACAATGGAGTCATTCGTGTGTGTTTTGCTCCACGTGCCTGGCCAACAAACCCATCCCACAGAGCTTCATATTTACAGTGCACACTCAGTATTCTGCAGTTAACAGGGGCTGAGAGACAATTCAGAGCTGATGATTTGCAGCCAACTCTGCTTCCATGTGCTGTACACCACGGCTCAGACAGCAGTCACAGAGGTGGCTGGGAGGTTTGAGGGGGTGTCATCAGATGGATGTTTTTTTAAGCTGCTACAAAAAGAACATTAAACTCCTGACATGAGATGGGGTCTGAACATCCTGCACAAGTATAGATTTCTACTGCATGTCACACACACTAGGCAGGAAAATAATTATCTTTCTAACTTTATTTTTTTGCCTTTTTTTTTTTCCCTTAATATGAGGCTGCTCAGCCTTTAACTGCCTGGAAGAGATTTCTGAAACCTGAAATCCCTGGTCTGTCCATGCTTCAGCCAGATGACTACTGTTAAGGGAGTGCTGGCTGTATACAAGCCAATGCAGGGACTGGCAGCCGCTGGTTCAAGAAGTGACTGTGATTCAGAGATCTGGCTTCTGGACATGATTTAAAATCACTTGAGCATTACTCTTGATGTTCAAGATCCTGGGAGGTTTACTTAGGAAGAAGTTATTGCCATTTCCATTAGGAAGATATTAAAATTACATAAGGAAACTCCTTGTTTTCTATAAAGCCTCAGTAAAGCTCTTTCCTCTCTTGACTCCCGCTTTCTCACACAGCTTACTTTGCCTTTACATTTCTAAAGATAATTTTTCTTCATTTTTCGTCAATGATACCTCTTGTACCATCACAGTGTCACCAGCCATACCCAGGCATGGGGGCTGGCACAGCTGGCCCTTGGCTGTGTGGCTCCCTCCTCCACAGAGGTGGGGATGGCTCAGGCTCTGTTTTCCAAGGAAGGTCTTCTTATTCCCATTTAGTCAACTTGAGTCAAGGATCAGCCAGGGAAACTCTAATCAAGTGATGGAAAATGGTGACAGTTATAGGATTAGCTTGCAATAAATCATGCAGAAAGGGAAAGAAAGAATCCAGCTGCTTCCAGGAAGCTGCCAAATACCCCAGCATCGTCTGTGGGGATCATATTAGGAACAGAGCCAACAGCAGCTGGTCTGGACACTCCATCCCATTCAGTGGTTCTTCCTAAACCCTCATGTCTTCTTGGCAGCAGGAGGTTCTAGTCACCTGCTATCAGCCTGAGGCAGATGCCAGGAAGGTTTAATAAAAGGATCACAGGCATTCGAGGTGGAGGGATGTATTTTGCTGGGGCAATGTCCCTAGCTCTCTGCTGTCACAGGACTGCAATTAAGATCTTTATAGGAAACTGAAAATTAATAATATCCAGCAAGAATACGGCCTCTGTGAGCAAATAAAGTACCTGTGCATAAGTACTATACAATCTTCCGTTTCCAAATGGTTAACTCCTCATATAAGCCAAGCTAGAAGCTTTCCAAGAGCAATTTCTCTTCCCCATTATGCCTGTCGCTCTCCTGGCCCCAGTTGGCTGCTTGCATTTATAATGCAAGCCTGGGCTGCCAGCAGTTCCATTCCTTGTCAATAAACTCCTCCTCTGCAGCCTGCTACCCACAGGAACTGCAGAAGAAGGGCTTGAACTGGCAGTGCCAAGGCAGGGGTCCTTGCCGGGGTGCACAGGGGCTGATTTTCCATGGGCAAGGCTGCACCAGAGACCCACCTCTCCCTGCACACACACACGAGGTGGTTGTGTCCATACCCCCTCAGGCTCTCATCACTGGGCAGGCTCAGGCAATCCACAGCTGCTCACACAGCACCATGGACCTACCAAGCCAAGAGACCATCTGCACCAGCCTGCTGCCTTCTGCTCGATTGCTGAGGCCACGGCAGGCCAGGGTGCGGGGGACCAGGCTGGACTTGCTTAAAACCTGCCCGCAGTCGGGTCTGGTCTGGGCAGATGCTGTTTGTGCCCTCTGCACACAGGCTACCTGCACACATACAACAAAGAGAAGTCTTGCTGAGTAGGTTTCAAGCCATCTTGTCAGCGCTGTGCATCTGGGATTGATGAAAGCCTCAACAAGCAGATCTTGGAAAAAATGCACACTCAGCAAACTCTTCCCAACACAGCACCTTGCACACAGCCATCCCTCCCTGGCTTTGCTTCATGGCTCTCACCTCTCTGTTCCGTGCAGAGGCAGCTGAGGGTCTATGTCCTGCCTTTCTAAATGAGAGCAGGTGAGACTCATTGTCACAAGATACAGAGCAAGAGGCTTTACAATGTGTCGAAGAGATGCATGAGCTTGCAGAGGAGGACAGCAACTAATTACAGCCCAATGGAGATTAGGGAGAACCACCTCCAGCACATAAAGTCCCAAAACACAGCCCCTTGTGCCTACTTCTGCTGCATTTAGCCATTGCCCGAGGCCACCAAAGAGTCCTTCTCCCCAGCCAGCATGTTCAACAGAGGTGACAAACATCTCCAGTGTCATCAAAGCACTGAGACACAACAGATTCAACACCACTGGCAGCAGCTCATCAGAGTGGCTGTTGGATTTAATTCCCTATTGCCAGTCCAGCCTTGAGGGCGGCTGTTAACAGCAGGTGCTCTGAAGACATCTTTCCTTTTTACAGGGAACGAGCAAGCTCTGATGGAGACCTCAGGAAGAAGAGAACTATGAGGCTTGCAGCTACACCACCCAGCAGCATCGGTAGGTGCAAAACTCCATGAGTGTCAAGTCAGCCTTGTTTCAGTCTCACAGTGCCTGTGCCTGCTGATCCCATCAAGCTACAGGGAAATCAATCTCCCTGATACTGCCAGAAGTAAACTTGGAAAAGACCCAGCTGTGAATATGCTACCCCTGCACCCTTGCCAAAAGGAAGGGCCTGGCTCTGTGCAGGGCTGAACTTGCTGCCTCTTCCTGCCGTGGGGAAATCTGGCTGTGCAGAGATGCTCCCTGTGGCCAGACAAGGTAGGCAGAGCCACACACTTGTACAAATGGGGATGGGGAGTTGCTGAGAAGCTTCTAACTTCCAGTTAGTTGCTGATTTCCCAGGTCCCTGCCTTGAGGAAAGCCCTCTGGAACAGGGCAGCCAGCCCCAGAGACACCCACGCCCAGTGGCTCCAAACAAACATCACCTTTGAACATCATGTCAATATTACCCACCTTCCTGCAAGGTCAGTGAAGCAACATCTGGCCAGAGAGCAGGCTTGGATAGGGTTCCACATCAACAGTGAGGCTGCAAATTCACAGGGAGAGAGAGCACTTCAAGGGACGCCTCAAACCTGCTGCTGCTGCTCCCTCCCTGGAAGAGCTGGGAAAGCAGCCAGGAGATGGAGGGCTATAAATCAAGTGGCATTTACACGGAGAAGGAAAAGCTGTGAGCACTGTTGTGACAGGAGGCCAGGAGTCATGGCCTTAGTGTCCCTCCATACGACAGGTGACAAAGCTGATGGGAAGGGACCCATGGGCCATGACATGCCCTGTGCACTGATGTGAATATCCAAAACATTCAATGGCACATCTCCACACACAAGTACCATGGGTAGAGATGCCAGCACCTGCCCATCTGCCATGCCCAGGCTAGAGGCTTGCTGATCTGTCACTCAAGCCACTGCAGAGACAGCAACACCTTCAGAGGCTCTTCTGGGGAGAAAGCAGCTTCAAGTCCCATTGGATAATGCTCTGAGGGAATCTATGAAAATTAGGTCCAATTATGAAAAAGCTGGATCTCACCAGAATCAGTTATTTCTTCACCACAGCAGTGCTCGGCACCCGTGCTCAGCACAGTTTGTGTACAGGGCCACATAACAGACTCATCCGAGCATGACACCAGGCACAGATCAGGGGCAATGTGGTTTGCAGCATCTCCCAGCTGCAGAAACAGCTTCACAATGTGACACACTGTCAGGCAGAGCAGGAACACTGAATGCCTTTGTCATGCACTGCCCCAGTGTATCATGGATCACTGATAAGGTGGAGGGAGAGCCGGACATGCTCACAGAAAGGGAGGCAAACAGCCAGTCTGGGCTCTCTACAGGGCTGGGAATGGCTGGTGCTTGGAGAGCTCAGCTGTAGGTGAGGAGGCTCTTGCTGCTGTGCAGGGAAGGACCTGAGAAAGCAGGGGACAGCACGTGCAACTGGGACAGAAAAAGTTGCACCCTCAAAACCAGGGTCTCGACCATTTTCAATGCAGAATGGTGATTTCATCTTGACACAGAGCTGCCAAAGGATGTGGGTTATGTGGTCAGGCCTTCCTGCATCGGTAGACAGTGATAAGACACCTCAGCTGCAGATGTAGCTGCCAAACCTGAGGGTGACAGAGCTGCTGCAGTCCTAACTAGCGAGGAGAAACCCTGCTTTCTTCTCCCAGGAAAGACCAACTCCCAGTTCTTCCCAGCCAAATTCCCATCAGTCTGCCAGCCCATAAATTTACAACTGTTTATCTAATCAAAGCTCATCCAGATATTAAGAGCTCAGGGGCACTATGGGGAAAACAGGAGGAGGCAGGGCAGCCAGCCTGTTTCTCCAACAGGCTGCAGGAATTCACCATTGGCTGGTTCAAGGCTGGGCAACTCCGTGCCCTGAAGCTAAACGTGTTCAGTGCCATCCCAGCAAGCTGAAGGGAATAGATTGGTGCAAGGATCTCTGAGGAAAGGATCACCAGACCTAGAAACAAAATTCAGGCAGATCTTTGCCTCTGAGACTTCAAAATGTGAGAGCAGGAAAAGGTTACAAGGCAGGGACCTTCAGAAAGCAAATTGACCCCAGGCACCTCAGTAAGGGCTGCTGCAAAGGGTCTGGGAAAAGATGAAACCTGCTCAATAGCATTCAAAAGAAATGCTAGTGGAGAACTCAGCTTCCCTCCCACTTCCCCTCTCCCTGTCCACCAGCAGACAGCATAAAGATGTTCCCACATCCACAGGTCCTGCCAGGCTGGCAGGTCAGCAGGACAGCACCAGCTCTTGCTCTTCACCAGCTTTTCATACTAGAAGTCCATACCTTAGGCAGCTGCCCAGGTCAAGTCACAGCAATGCCTGGGGCTGAAGCTGAGACCAATTTGCCAACTGCAGGGGAGTGTGTGTGCATGGGGCAGGGAGTGTGTTTGCTTTTTGCAATCACTGTCCAGTCTGCGGGGCTCGGACTGAAAGCACACTCAGGGCACTACTGTACTCTGACAGATTCAGCCCAGTGAGAGGGGAGCAGAGATTTGAGGGCTGTTAAATGGTGTGGTGGCAGTTGAGGATGTTAGCCACTGCAGGTTCCTCTGGCTACTGGGTCTCCTTGGCTTGCTCACCTCCTTGCAGAGGAGAATTGGCACTGCTGGAACCAACCGTGCTGCCTCCTACAAAGTCTGTAAATGTCCCATTGCCTGGCTGGTGCTGCTGCAGCCCCCTCTTGCAGACCAGCCAGCACACCACATCTCCTGACAGCATGAGCCTTGCAGTGGCAGTGTTGGGTATTGTTTCTGCACAGGATCCAAGTCATACAGAGCCATTTCTCAAACTGTGTCCTTTGGCTCCCCTTCCCTTCCCTGCTCTCATGCACACTGCATGCACCCTCAGAGCATCATGCTCTCCTTCCAACACAATAAAGGAAGCATCATCTCTGCTCCTCAGCCCATTAAAACTATAAGAGAAACAAAATCAAACCACATGTCCTAGTGCTACCTCCTACAATGGGTGACCTCCTGTGACGGACATGGTGGAAGAGTTTATCCAAGCAGTGGCCACGCAGCTCCTGGGGATACAGAGCAACTCTTTGCCCATGTAGGGCTTTGACGTAGACTGAAATGTTGGCTTCCCAGTGGAAGCCACAGACAACTGGGAAACAGAGAACAGAGCAAGTGTAGACTGCAGAAGAGACATTTGGGGGTTGAACCCTATGTATCAGAGCTGAACCCTATGTATCAGAGCTCTGCAAGTGACTTTACTGGGTAATTTACTGGAATGACATGGAGTGCAGATCTGCAACAGAGAAAAACTGAGATAGCCAGAAGAAAGCAAAACAGCCAGACATGAATCAAGGATCCCAGCATCTGGAGATGAGTATGAGGGATGGGGGACAACCTCATAGAGCAGCAGTATGTGTAAGGTGCATTTAGCAATACCTCCCACCATCCAGCCCTACTGGAAGGATTTTACTGCCAAGGGGGCAGTTGTACCTGAAGAAAGGAAAAATTAAAAGATCCATGTGAATCAGTGGAGAAACTGCAGAGGGCTTGTGGTTGAATATAGATCTGTCCAATAGCTGCAGATCCAGACAGGAAACAGAGGCAGGGTGTCCCAGTTTACAGCACCGCAAGCTCTGCAGGTACAGGTAAATGTATGGGAGAGAACAGACTGGTCTGAACTGGGCAGCATAGGCTGTGAGTATGGGGTTCAACTCTCCACTGACACTAGTCACTCCCTTCCATCCAAGAATAATTTTACTGGGGGAAAAAAGTACCCCCAGCTCTTAGGGTAGCTCCATTTGCCCCTGTTTTCAGCATCAGTGCAAGCTGTGCCATGCAGGCAAGACCAAGGCATGGCAATGTTAAACCCAGGCCTTTCAGGCCACTGGAGCTACTTGGTGAGATGTTTTCCCCTTCTCAGACTGCAAATAGTCCCTAACTGCTTTTTAACAAGGAAAGTTTTGGGCTTTTGCCCAGCTGCGCCTCAAAGCCTCAATGTGAAACATCCCCTCTTGGCCCCACAGAGGTATTTGGGGAGTTAAGATCTTCTTTGGGTACTCAGCTCCAAGGGGGAGTTCTGGGAATTAAGTACCTAATGCCTTTGTAGTTTCTTGGCTTCTGATACGGAGTCCTGGGAAAGACAGCTGTGTTTGCACTGGAATTAAGATGGAGGGTTTGTCATGCTCTCCATTAAGATGCTTGCAGGAAGCAAGAACCAAGAAAGAAAACCCGGCATGTAACAAACCTCAGCAGCCCCAGGAGTGCCCTGGTCACTGCATGAGCACTCCCAGCCTCAGGCCTGACTGACCATCACCGCCACCAACACAAGCAAAAGTCCTACTGTTGATATTTTTGTGGAGTTCTTATTGCAGTATAAATAGTAGTGTTGGAGTTTTGTGAGTGGGGACAAAACACAGGTGCAATGTGCTGCCAGAGAGAAACAGCCAGGCTGGGATGCCAGAGGTCTGTGGGACCAGCAGAGGCTGGATCCAACTGGCAGAGCCACTGAGACACGAATCTCTCCTGCAGGGACAGAGTTAACTCCAGGCGTGCTAAGTCCACTCCTTCCCCCTCCAAAACCTCTCTCACGTATCAGAGATTCTCAGGAAACTGTAGAAAGCCAAGAAGGACTAGAGAAAGCATTCCTCATGAAAAGCCTGGCCCTCGGGAGCAGATGGGCTTCATTATTGCCCTGTTCTCAGCTTCAGACTGGGCAGATTTTTCTATCATGATGGGTCACAGCTACAGTATTTCATGTCTTCTTCAAACATAGCACATCTGAGGGCTTCTAGCCTGTGTTGTCTGATGTCTTGGCTGACAAACATTGCTGTACTGTGAGCACTGGCTTCTCAAAGGGCAGCAGCAGCTGCATCCTGGGCATCGCAGCACTGTGACTGGGAATCTTAGCTGGGCAAAACTACCCCACGACAAAACCAAATAAAATAAAAGAAAAATCCACACCATCTAAGGGTGTCTTAGATTTGTCATCCCTGCCTGTGCTTGCACCCTTAGCCAGGGTGAAGGCAGCGTAGCCCTCCTTATCTGGAAGGCTGAGGACATGTGTCAGCCAGCTGGAAGCATGACCCAGTCTCAGAGAGCGTTTGCTGGCCGAACCTCGCTCACGTCCCAAGGCAGCATCTGAATTTCAGCCTGAAAACACCTTTAAACAATGGGGAGGAACTGAGGACTAAAATAGGCTCTTTCCTGTTCTGAAAAAAACCTCCCTGTTTTTTGCAAGGGTCTGCTAATATTGAAGTGTGTATTTATCTCCATTCAGGCCAGGTCTAGGTGCATTTGTAGGTTCAGGGACTAGGGCTCTGCAGGACCTCAGTCAAATCACTTATCAACTCTATAATCTCTATCAGTCTATAATCTCTACAACAATTTGTATCCCCCTGAAGGGACAAATCTTTAGGCACAAGGATGGAGCTGACTGAGATTTCACAAGAGCGACCACAGATTTGGATGCATAGCTCAGAAAACTTGAAAGACAAGATTTGGAACAATGAGAAGTGAGAGTTTCACCACGACCTGCTGGTGCTGAGAGATATTAAACTGGGCAACTGAAATCACTGGAAAATTGGCAGAATGGTGGCAGCAAGTGTCTTCCATTACTCACTTTGTCACATCAGGGAGCTAAGAACGTCACAATGATGAGACAGTTTCCTGAGGCCTGTGATACCTGCTACATGTGTTGGTGTGGCTTCTGGCATTGCTGCTCCTCCTCCTGTAACACCTCAATCCTTCTCTCTTGGGCTGGTGAAGTGGCATCTCCACTCCAGGTGAGGCTGGAGAAGGCTTTGCTCTATCAGTGCCCAGAGGAGGTCAACTGACTGATGCAGGGGCAGATAAGGATGAAGAGAGGGATCTTACTGCTTTCTCACTCTGAAACCTTTCTGGACCAGTATCACAACCTTGGCACTACTACAATCTGGTATCTCTTGTTGTGAAAGGGTCACACCAAAGGCTGAGTATGTCTCACCTGCAAAGCCCCATGAAGTTCAACAGCTCGTGCTGACAGCAGGTTGTCAAACAACATGGGGACTGCAGAAGCCAACATTAAATGAGTGCTGCTAAAAAGACCTAAGAAACAACAGCTGGATGCTGCAGATGGGCAGAACCTGAGCAAAAATAAAGGAGTACTTTGAGATTGAGGGCTTTTCTTTCTTTCTTATTGGAGAAAACCTTCCAGCTCTCTGGAAGTCAGTACAATTTCCCTACTTATAGTTTCCCCAAAGACCTACCATTGGGGTGGCCCCACAGCAGTGGTCTGCAGAAACCTCAGATGCAGATGAACGCAGGGCTTTAGCACCTGCCACTTACCTCCCTCTACCTCCTTCAGCTGTTCCCCCTTCCCTCTACCCCACATCTGTACTAGCAGAGTCATTCCAGCTCCCCCACTGTCTCTAAAATCTGTGTGGTGCCCCTGAGAACAGCAGCAATCAAAACTCTGATATAGACAGGGATTGGCAGCCTCCAGTATCTCCTTCTGTGCCAGCCTAGATGTGCTGCCTCCAGAGTGAAATGGAACAGCGTTCTGGGAGCCCCATTGCTTATTCTCAGCTCTGTGCAGATAGTGTACAGTGTGCAGAAGTCAGCACAGCTAATGGTGCTCTATTCCTGAAGGAAACAGCAGATCAGCTCAGAAGACAGATGACAATCATGCCAACGCAAGGCAGGATCTCCTGAATTGCTGTGGGGTGACACCAAAACAGCCAAGGCCTCCTGATGGCCCTCATCATTCCCTGAATCAAGCTGAGATGTCATGAGGTTTGCCCAGGAGCTGAGCATACCTGCCCATACCACCAGCCCAGATGCAGGAAGGCTGGAGATGCTGCAAGGTGACTGCTCCAGCCAAACCCTGGAACTACACACTGTGGCAGTGTTTGGAAACTCCTGTGGCCTGTGTGCTCTTCAACACCTTCCTGCAATGCAGACATCCTGCCCTTGGCCATGTGTCTGTGAGCCTGGAGTGAGACAGCCAAAGGTCAACAGGACAGACAGGTCACCACCAACTTGAACCAAGCAAGGGACAGTCCACAGGCACAGCTGCACCCCAGGGCCAGGAGAGACCTGGGACTACAGCCCCTGTGCCAGCTCACTGGTACAGCCACTGGCAAGGAAAGTCAACAAAAAACAATCAGCGCCACAAAGCCAGAGCACACTCAAGCACACAAGCCCACACATGGCTGCTCTCCCTGTGGAGCACCAAGACTTGTCCCACCTCTCCTGAGTGCCAGCGAGGTTGGCAAACACACTGAGCCCATTTCTGCCTCCAGGAGGTACAACGGGGAATTCTGCCACTGACTTCTGCCACAAATTCAGCCTAGCACCAAAATAACCAACAGCAGCATTTAGAAGCAGAGTTATTTCAGCACAGCCTGGCATGTGGGTGTTCCTGAGGCAGAACAAGAAAGTCTTATTTCAGCACAGCCATGGAGCTCAGTGCAAACCACTCCGGTGCACAACTGGATGGAATTATAAGTGGGCAATGCAAATGGAAGAGTTAATTCCTGCTCCCCACGCTGAGTGAGCCATTAGCACTACCAAACTTAAAGGTTTCTGGTTACATTATCTTTCTTCCCATATTGTATTCCTTGTCCTGATCATAGGATGGTTTGGTCTCTATGTCCTGTTAGCAAGGATTAATTCAGCATATTACATGTAATGGGCTGTGGGTGGCCCAGGAAAGCAACCTGCTCAATCCTGCTAATGATGGAGAAAGGATCTGACTGCTCCTGGGGGAAACTCATAGCATTGTTGCTTTTTTCTAGCATATTTCTTCATTATTATATAGAAACCAAATGACACCAGACAACTAGAACTCCAAATAACCTCAAGGCAACCATCACTTTAAAGATGACACTTTTGTTTGCAAATTGTTTACCTATTATTGTGACTTGTAACTTCTAAAATTCAAATAATTGGCCTCAGTTTGCTTTCCTTTGGGATAAAAAAAATGAAGCAACCTTTAGCTTGCTTCTTTCCTCTATATGGTAATGACCTTTCCTCTGCTAGTGTGTGTTTTTCACTGAACTGAAGAGGAAAGGAAAAACTGTAAAGTGAGAAATAATAAGGGAAAGAAATGGCACAAAAATGGAGGCTGGACCCAGGGAGAAAACTATGTGGCTAGAAAATAAGCAGATTTTAGAGAACATGAATATCACTTTAACTCACCCCTTTGGTGAACCTTAAGGGACAAATCTGCAGATAGTGTTCACCACTCTCACAAATGGGCTCCCACTGAGTGACAAACATTACTTGGTTCCAGTAGCTGGGGATCCCTACCCCAGACCTATCACCATCTATAGAAGGTTCAAAAGTCACACTTGCCCCATATGAAGGAACAGATTTGCAGGTAGTTGCAATTCCTAAAGTCTCAGCTGTCCAGCACTTCTCAAGGGAGTGCTCCAGACCCAAAATCCCTCAAATCCCTTGTGAGATGCCATCACCATTACTGTCACCTGGTTTTCTCTGACCTTTCACAGACTTTCCTTTCACAGAATATGCTGAGTTGGAAGGGACCCACGAGGATCATCAAGTCCAACCCTTCACCCCGCACAGGACCATCCCCAAGATTCACACCATGTGCCTGAGAGCATCATCCAAACACTACTTGAACTCTGTCAGGCTTGGTGCTGTGACCACTGCCCTGGGGAGCCTGTTCCAGTGCCCAACCACCCTCTGGGTGAAGAACTTTTTTCTAATATCCAACCTAAGCCTCCCTTGACACAACTTCAGGCCATTCCCTCAGGTCCCGTCACTGGTCACCACAGAGATCAGTGTCTGCCCCTCCTCTTCCCCTCACGAGGAAGTTGTAACTGCAGTGAGGTCTCCCCTCAGTCTCCTCACACGGCTTCCCCTCAAGGCCCTTCACCATGTTCATTGCCCTCCTTTGGACACTCTCTAATAGCTTAATATCTTCCTTACATTGTGGTGCACAAAACTGCCACAATGTTCAAGGTGAGGCTGCCCCAGTGCACAGCAGAGCAGGACAATCCCCTCCCATCCCAAAGCTGGTGATGCTTTGCCTGATGCCCCCCAGGACGTTTGGCCCTCCTGGTTGCCAGGGCACTGCTGAGTCATGTTCAACTTGCCTCACGGGAACTCTGTGAAACAGTGTTGAGATCAGGCAAAGGATTAAAATCAACTCAGCACAGAAAGTTCTGCTGACTTAGACCTTCCGCAGAAGTCTCTTTTTGAAAAACAGTCCTGAAAAGAGCCACATTTTTTCCAGTCAGATGCTAGAAAGAGTATCCAGCATAAAACACAATCATCTCTCCATTAGGAGCCTTGAAGATTAAAGCTGATTCAGCGCTGCACTTTTTACTGAGCAGTCCCAATACAAAATTTGGATGCATAAATTATTTCTTTTAAAAAATGTTACTAAGGAATACAATACTGATTGTAGTCTTCTGGGATTTCTGAATTCATTTGACAAACTTCACATGCTCATCTAGAAATAACAAATGCTTGCTGAAACCCAACTCCTTTTCAATCTTACTCAGCCAACAAGTTATGCCTTTTTTATTTTTAGGGAAAAAAACACATTAAAGTGATGGAGCAGCCCCTATAAGAGGAAAATCGCATTTCATTTAGTCCACGCTGATAAAATTCCATTAACGTTTCAGTCAAATCAGTCTTCTGAATTTTAAGATGTAACTTTAAAGGCCCCATTGATGGATTGCTGCTGTACTTAGGAAACATTAGTACATTGTTAAAACGGCAGGAATTACCCAACAACGTCTCTTAGGAAAGAGGAGCTAATTTCCCCAAAAGAGCAGAAATCGGGCAGGGAAATAAATTACCCCTCCAGTACAGAACTGTTTATATTTTAGTTCTGAATTGTTTCCCAATGTGGAAGAAATTTTTAAGAGCAGACGCGAGAGAAGTCCCTTGAGCCATTCAAACCGATTCCCCAGGAATTTTAGTGACCGCGGGTGTAAGTGGGCACTTTCGGGACAGAGGAGTTCCCCTTTCCCGTCCCAACTCCGGCACAGCCTCGGCAGGGCTACACGAAGCTGAGCAGTTTCATGCCCCGCAGGGGCACCGAACGGGACATCCACCCGAAAGAAGGCGGCTTTAGAAATGACACACGCGTTTCGCTGCGGAACAGCATCGCCGGGACGGTACCGCCGGTCACGCACTACGGGCGAGCGCCGCGGCGAAGTTCAATGGTCTCAGCCGAGGGATGTGCAACCCCCGGCGAGTTCACCCGAACTTCAACCCGCCGGCGGACCGGCCCGCTCTCGCCGACACCCGAGGGGTTCCAGAAGCAAGGCGCTGCCCGCCGTGCGGGGCTCCCCGGCCCCGCTCCGCCCGCCCGCACCCTCCCCTGCCCCCGCCACCGCTCCTGCCGGGAGTCCTGCCGAGAGCGCGGCGCCCCCGGACCCACCTGGGCTGAGGCTGCTCTGGAAGTAGAAGAGGACGACCAGGAACGAGCCGAAGCCGGCGGCCAGCACCAGCCGCAGCACCGGGCTCCGCCGCCGCATCCTCGGCCGCAGCCCGGCGGCGCAGCGCCCGCGGCCAGGGCCCGCCGAGCCCCGCCGAGCCCCGCCGCCCCGGGCGCCGCTCCCGCCCCGCCCCGCTCCGCGCCCGGGGCCCCGGTACGCTCCCGCCGCCGGCAGGAAGTGACACGGGGCGGCTCAGCCGCGGGAAGGGGAACTTCGCCCCCCGAGTGCCCCGCTGGGCTCGCCCCGTCCAGCCCCGCCGCGGGGGCGGGGGCCGGGGGTGCGGGGCTGGGGGGGTTTCCTCGCCCGGTGCCGCGTCTGCTCCCTGCCAGCGCTCGGGAGTGCGCACTTCCCTGCCGAGCTCCCGTCACGGCTTTAAAACTCCCCGAGGGGAAGGGAAGAGTCGCTGATGTGCTGGCAGGCTCGGGAGTTTCCTGGTGACTTTTCTCAACACGGTCAGTGCTTCGTAAGCATGGCAAAGTTTCGTGGCCTTAAAACACACCTCTTCTTCTTCTTCATTTTTAGTATTTTTTTTGGCTACCCTCGGCCCTGCAGAGTTTTACTGAAAGCAATAATGGTTCTGACTAATTCTACCTCAAGCAATAAATTTCTATAGAAGGAGGACAAAATTGTCTACTGCTCTCGGCATGTTTTTGGAAAGCAGAAGCACAAAGTTCTCTTACTGCATCCCCTATCCCCCAGGCTCTGTAATCACAGGCAGAAACAGCCCTGAGCTTATGTTGCCCCAGTTTTGAAATAGCAATGCTCTTCACCCAGCTCTGTAAAACACTCAAGATCTACTCAAAGGCCACCTGCCAAATTAGAGAGCCAGGCTGAGAGCTGGATTCCCACTGACAACACTCATTCCTGCTTCTCTTCAGCCCCCAAACACTTAACTTTAAGAAAAAGAGGACAGCTCAAGGAGGAGCCCCCGGGAACGATAAAGAAAGCCTGGGTGCATGCACATGCTGGGCTTCATTCTGCCCTCATTTAGGGCAGAGTAAACCAGGAGGAGAAATTCATTGCAGTGAAGGAGGCTGAAATGAAGTAAAAACACGCACAACATCTTACAGGCCAAGTTGAGCTATGACCATGGAATTACAGACGTCTTTAAAGTCCCTGTTGGATGGTCTAGAGAGAGGCAATAAAAATGAGACCACAACTGAGACTGTAATATCCCTCCTTGCAAGAGCACACCAGTGTGTGCAGTAACCAAGCTGGAAAGATAACCTCAGCATCAGAGCCTCTGCCTGTTTGATATGTGCAGGGAGGGACTGTGACCCCTGCCACAGGCAAGTGAGACAGATAGTGCTAGGGGAGAGCTGCTGGCTGGGAAGGACTCTGCAGTTGCAGCTTGCTCTCTGTTGCAAGGGGTGCAGTAATTTTGACCCCTTGGAGTTGCAAAGATTTGGGCTCTGCCTCACCTGTAAATATGGGCTGAGAAACCCCAGGGCCAAAGAGACTGCCTAAATCCAAGTGGGGAGGAGAGACTGGTGAGTGTGAACACACTTGGTAACTGCTTACAGGTGTTACCCTCGTAACAGCACTATGAAATGAAAACTCCCTTTATTTTTGTTTCTGAAGAAGCTTCCGGTAACCTCAGAGGGGAATAAAGACTTACGGGTTTTGTCAGCATTAGAAGAGACCACAGTGGTTCTATGGGTGTCCTCAAAGCATGTCTGGGGCTGCTGTTCTTGGGGACAGAGTGAGGTTCAGAGCCTGAAGGCATATCCAGCCTGTGCAGTGGGAATCCCCTCCCAGTAGCTTTTCACGAGGTGGACGTTGTACTCAAGACTGTTGGTGAATTTTTCATTATCTGCATCTCACAGTACTGAAACACCAGGAAACCTAGCCCAAGGCTCTTAGGGGAGCTAATGAAAATAATCATCCCTTTGGCCCAGCCTCCCTGGGTTCAGCATGGGAAATAAAAACCATAGAATTGACCAACCTTCACCTATAGTTGGAAATTCCCTTTAAAGAAAATACAGTAAAACGTCCCAGTTGAAACTCAGACACTGACCTGTTGAGTCCTGCTGCCTGCTGTCTGTATTTCATCCCCGGGGGCAGGGCCGAGGCCATCTGTGTTCACATCAGATATGCGGGGCTGGTCCTCCAGCAGTCCGAGGTGAACGTGCTGCTCAGATCTGCAGGGCTAGAAGGGGAAGCACACCATGAGGATTTCATGGGATTCCTATGTGGACTCAGCTGCAAATGCACCCTTTTCAGAAGGACAAACACATTTTCCAACAAATCCCTTTTAGAAGGACAAACACATTTGCAAGGGGGAAGAGGTGCCTTATGGTAAGGACTGACTGGTGGCAATGGCACCAGCTGCTGGGGGGTCAGGCCTTTGTTGTTGCCTATTTCTGTGTGTCTGATAAAGCTCCCTGATCACACATGCTGCTGCCTCATACCATCCCCCTCCCCCTGCAGCCCCACCATACAGAAAAGAAAGAGCAACTCTAGCCCATTAAGGCAGACAACAGTGGCTGGCCCTTACCTGAGAAGAAAAGTGATCCCAGATGTGTAGAAGGGCAGAAGATTAAGGTCTCAGAGTCTCAAATTATTATCCCAAGCTATCTCTAAAGGAATCATCAGATTCAGTCTGCAGTGGAGAAGCTCCTCTCTCCCTCCCCGGCACCACTGGTGGCTGGAGAACAACAGATGCACAAAGCACACATGAAAATACAACTTCTTGGCAGCACACGTGAAATGGCAAGCGCTGATCCTGGCTCTGTTAATCTGCCACTTTACCAGGTTAATTGGAAGAATCAAGAAATGAGTATTTGCTATGGAATGGCAATGGCTCCTTCCCTGACAGGCTGTGAACTCCCCATGGAAGGGCCACCCTGCTCCCGATCTGCACTGCCTCACACCATGCAGTTCAGACCACGGCTGGAGCTACTTATGACTGCAAAAGCAACACTGATAACCAAAAGTAATGGTCAAAAAGTACTAGTAACATGGTACAGAAGAAAATTACTTGTTACTGCTGAGGCCTGAACTGCAGCTGACTTGTAGGTGAAGAGGGAATGCTGTTTGCCTGCAGAAAGATGCCTTTGATACAGTGCGTGGATTCCCTCCCTGCTCATTAGTAGTGCTCGTTATTGTCTTCTCAGCAGGTTTCTCCCACATGCCTTGCTTTTTCCCAGGACCTTGGTGCCACTGAGTGAGATTAACCCCAAGCTTTGGTCTGATGACCATGTTGAATAGAAATTAGGCAGCGTCCAGCTTCAGCTGAAAACCGAGGAATCTATTGAACTCCTCCCTGAGTTCTGGTTGACCAGCAATGGTGAAAAAGAGCCTTTCTAGGGGATATTTTAATTTTGCACCCAGTTATTTAATTCTGGAGCCTGGATGCCACAGAAGCAGTTTACCCTGGCCTCATGCCGGTGAGACTCCCATCTGCTGGTGGCCCAGCACCGGTGCACTGACTGCTGCCACAGCCCCGGGGTTCACCGAGGGAGAAAAGGCTTGGGCAGGGACGTAGGGAATGACACTGATGCAGTACAGGCTTCTCTCAGACACCAGCAGCTGGGGAGCTGCTCCCAGAGATGACTATGGGTATGTTTCCTAAGAACTGTGTTAGACATCGTCCTACCTCTGGGATTTCCATGGCCCCCAGTGTATCTTGATACTCAAGGCTTTGTTTTATGTTTTATGGCATCACTGTAATGTGCTGGCTGAGAGGGACCTTGCAAAGCCCCAACCCATCCCCTGCTTGAGTAGATGTATGTGCAGCTGGTTCTGGAAAATTCCCTGCGAGGGACACCTAAGATCTTGCCAAGCAATCCCTTCCAGATCTACAAACCCATAAGAAATTTTCCTACCACCTTATCTGGAACATCCTTGTCAAAATGGGACCCATGACATTTTGCTCTGAAAGACAAGTAGGGTGCCAGGTTCTGTCACATTTTTTTATTAACCAGGAAAGGTCACTGCTGCTGATAGCACTGAGGTGGAATACTTGCTTTCTCAAGCAGTGCATTGATTTCCTATAATTTCCTGTAGTCCTTTGCACCTGCAAAATGCAACTTTTCAAATATTATTTCATAAAAACATGAGTGTTTATGCTCACTTTGCACTGACACCTAACAGCCATAGTTAACAGCAGCAGAGAATCATGCTGGGGTGGACCTTTTTACCATTAAGTGCTGGAGTAAATATTTCCAAGGTCAGTATATAAAAGAAACAGGTTGGATAAAAGGTAGAAATAACATTAAATACCTCTGGAAAAGTAAATGGAAATTAATAATAACATATAATAAAACAAGATGCTTGATAGACTTTTAAAGTCTATGGCCAGATTTTGACACTTGTTCATACAAAGTAACATTGTTGCCTTGAGAAATCTCCCTGGGTTTAGGGGTACAGGGCAGAGAAAAAGCAGCCAAAGGCATTTCACACCCTGGGGAATCCCACTGAGTTGTAGGTTTGGCAGTGTATGTTGCCTGAAGTTAAGCAGGTTCATATGCCTTGTCAGACAAAAAAATACTAAGGGTTAGAATAGTGCAAATAGCATCTGATCCAGAGTAGTCAATATTGTAACCTGGCTAATTCCATAGCTTGCCAACTTTGCTATTCCCACTTCCCACTCTCCTCCTCTTGAAAAAAACCCACCCTAATGACTTCCCAGGAATCCTTTTGCAATTATCCCCTGATATCCTTGAAAATTTCCCTAGAGACCAAGAAACTAAAAACTGGGCTGTCTCTTCTCATTTTGAAATGCTGGCCTCTGTCAAAATAGATTTCAAGGGATCATTCCTTTAACTTTCTTACTGCCACAATTTAAAAATAAAATAAAATAAAAAATAAAGCAGCAGCTGTTTTCTTTTAAAAGCACCAGTGGTGATGGGAGCAAACCAAATTACAGGCTCTGAGGACTATTCTCTGCCTGCATGTACTGGAAATTCCATTGGCAAGATGGAAACTCCCATCAACCTTTTTATTCAGGGGTGGCAACTAGGGACTTTGTTGCCTTTTGTACCAGGCATTTATATTTCATTGGTTTATATACTGTTCCCAGCTGGGAGCTCGTTTTCTGCTGATGTCTGATTTAGATGCTCGCATGAGGAAGGGATGTGATTTACAGGTACACACTGGAAAGCCAATTGACCTTGATCTGAGCACAGCGTTGGGAGCTGCAGTTACTTCGGCAGCAACAGCAGCAAACCTGTCAAGCCTCCCGCTAGGAGCAGGGTCGGTGTTTGCTTCCTGCTCTGCTGTTTCTTGCACGCTCACAGCAGAAAGCCACTGCCTTTGTCCCTGCTGCCCAAAGCAACTGGTCGGCTCTGCCTGCCATCCCTGTAAGAGCTTCTCAGCACAACTCAGAGGGAGGAGATGGAGGGAAGCAATTTTCCTGCTGTGTTACACAGATCTCCTGCGAGCAAGGCTTTGCACAGAGCAGGGACTTGTACGCTCAGTGCTCGTTTTTACAGTCTGATTATGGTGGCTGGGAAAGAAGACTTAGAGCACTTCAAGCACAAATAGGTCTTGAAGGAAAAACATGCATTTCAAGTCCACTCCAGAAGTGGGAATTTTTCCCTCTCCTTCCTTAAGCTGTTGCCTCCTCCAAGGAAGAACTGTATCTGCAATATCATGAGGGCTCTGAAGGGAAGGATAAAGACTGTTGAAACAGGACCCACAGGATTTTACCTGGCTCACAAACACCTAACTCAGAACAGGTACATTGTCAGACTTTTCACAGGACCTAAATTACCTTCTCTTGCAGATTTCTCAGTATTAGTGGCCACTGAATATTTAATATTTATTAAAAATATTTTCTGTCTTAGTCTTACCTTATGCTGCAAATCCCAATAAATAACACCAAATCCTGTTGTGGGGAAAAAAAAAATACAAATACTCCTATAGTTATATACCCAAATCCCTTTGGGCAGGATGGACACTCAAGGGCCCAAGCCTGTAATATTTGAACTGATGGAAAAGCCTGACTGCATCCTATGTCTTGCTGCATCACCTCACAGTGCAACACAGCAGTACTTAAATCCCTGGGGGAATAAGAGAGCTGCCCTACTGCCTGAGTTTGGGATTAAAAAACAAACACATCTTCTACATCCATCCAGCCAGGAGCCAAGATATAGCACAAGAGAGACCCTGGTTTTAGTACCTCATCTGCAAAGTCCCCTTTCTTAACATAGCAGCATCAAGCATGAGATTGTGATCTGAGGTATTTCATTCTCCAACTCTCCAGGTTTGAGTAAAGGCAAGTTTGTCCCTGAGAGTGGGGTGAGGGACCATACTATGGGGATAGTGGCCAAGCAGAGCATCTTCTCAGCCTCGAGGGGCATTACATGCTGGAGAGAGCTCTCTTCCCTGCACGTTCGTGCTTCTGTGATGCACACAGCCATCTGAAGTGGCTCCAAATGCAAAAGGAAGGGAAAAAACCCTACTCTGTAAATGACAACATAAATTGCCAGCAGTGGTTAGAGCAGTACTGTAAAAGTCTCTTAAACGAGAGAATGAACGTGCTGAGAAATTTCTTTCTCCTTAAAACCTTGTGTTGTAGTCAGGGACAGAAGTCCCATTTGTTCCTGTCCCTCTCGCCTCAGAGAAACTTGGGAAGGTCTGTCCCTTCTCCCCTCAGCACCCCATGTCCTGACAGCATAACTAGATCATCCAGAAATAGTGACATTGCTGAAACTTTCTACAGTGATGCAGCCTGGCCCTGGGGAAAGAGGAAAATGAAAAAAGACAACTGTATAAAATGACATTTTCAAAGAAAACATGTGGCTTAGGTGCTGCCCTCATTGACCATGTCTAGATGAGGTTTTGGGTTCCTAAATCTCTTTAGAACTGCTGAAACATTGCCTTGTGATTAAAACAGAGTTTCTTGTTTACTGAAGGAGGTATGATTAAAATAATCATCACCATCTAAATACCATTTGTGAGACTGTACCCTGCACATACTGCCACAAAGTCAAACCCAGGTTTGTTACTGCAATTTTAGGCATAAAGAAGTAATTGCATATGCCTGGACATGACAGGGCTGGTCAAACCCAATTCAAAGAGCTTCTATTTCATGAAAACCCTGGCTGAAAAGGCATATAAATATTCTTAGTCCAGCGCTCGTTCATGACACTCTGTGTTTTCACTATTCTAGGAAGCCTGAGATACTATTTTTATTTAGACTAAAAATAATAAAAGCTTTTCTCCAATCCTCTGGGTGCCCTAATTTAATTATATCTGCATTAGGAAACTCCAGCACTGCTAAACTCAGACAGCCACTGTCCCATAATGTCTAGGAGGCGTATCAAGGAGGTGTGGTGTCTTCCTCCACCAGAAACTCTATCCAGAGATGTCTTTTGCAAAAAGTTTGGTCCTGGAAAGGTACCAAATCAGCTTAGTATGGAGTGGAGAAAGCTCATTCCAAATCTCTGAGCCACTGCAGAGAAAGTCAAGACAGCTGGCTTCTCTCTTTCATAAAGAAATCTTTCAAACAAGGACTTCACTCCAGTGCCCAAGATAGACAGAAGGGAACAGGGCATTGGATTTGCAGCTGGAGCTCTTATTACTGCCACAATTAGTTAGGGAAAACCAGCCCAAGTAGCCCTGCAGTCAGCAGCCCAAACCACTTAGATCAAAGGTTTGCAGGTAATGCCTTAGACTCTTCTTGCAGATGTTGGCCCTGGAGTGATGATTCATGAGTTTCTACATCATATGCTCCCAGGAACTTTAACCTGTGAGTCCCAATCTTAGTTTTCAAATGTTCTTAGTTGCAGCCCAGTGAGAATATGGCTGTCCCCTACTATGGGTGACCCTGGAGGGGGTACCAACATGACCTACAAGGTGACCTTCACTTTAGGCACAAATAGTCTGGCTGATTGAGTTACCAGTGCTCTGCACTGCTCAGGGCATGGCCAGACTTCCTCTCAGAGCACTTGGCTTGTAAGGCTTGTACTGCTGAAAATGTTCAAGAACAGCCTGACTGCTACCAAACCTATATATTGATGGCAGCTGACTCGTGTACTTTTTAAGAGGTTGTTGTATTTCCAGCTGTTTACAATGAGACAGGCACCTCTTTTCCACAGAGGTATTTCATTCTCCAACTCCACAAATCCACAGAAACACCCATGAACCTGACCTTCTCTGAAGTTTACCATCAGGAAGGGAGGGAGAGAAAAAACTAATTCGTTTCTACAGATGTTTTCAGCAATAGTGTGATTTCAGCAAAGCCAGAGAGAATTCCAATGCCTCTCTCAGCCGAGGAAGAAAGCACAGTCATATGCCTTGCCCAAACCCTCTTTCCAATGAACAGTGGAGCCAGTGTCACTGGAAAAAAAATTAAAATGAAGCAAGCAGGGTGTTGTGTTTTTTTTTTTTTTTTGGCTGTTATTTCTGTGGTTACAGCTAAAAGCAGCAGTAACAGGTTACAGCAGAAACTGAATATGCTACTGTGCAGAGGTTCAATTCAGTGGACTGGGCAGCCTTAAATTGCTTTTTAAACTTCATAAATGAAACAAAACACGATTATCTCTTTTGGTGGGGGCATGTTCAGAAAACACCAGCTGGACACAGTACAAGATAGCTCAGGCATATGTTGTGAAGTTTAAAACCTGAAGCAATTAGAACTGCACTGAAGCTCACTCTGTTTTACTTCCATTTGGCATCCTGGAGCTAATGGAGCGGAGGAGCTTGAACAAAGTGCTACAGTCAGCCTCTCTGTGGCTTATGCCCTGAAATGCCCCTGGCCAACAATATCATACTGCAGTCCTCCAGTCCTTCAGAGGGATCTTCCAAATGTGGCATGGGGGACTAAAGCCACCCCAGTCTCCTGGTTTTAGCAAAGAAAGACTAGGAATACCTAATAATTAGTGAGGAAATAAAAAACTGCTGCTCAAATTGCGGGGGTGGCAGAAAAGAACATGCTCTGAATGAAATATAAATCCATGCTGTACTGCAACATGGCTCTCTTCCAAGCTTGCATGGAGTGTGCAGGCTGAAGCTCCCTGTTCAGAGCTCTCCTTTGCACCATGAAGCTGGTGAGAGCTGGGGCTGCTGCTGTGCCTCAGCTTTCTGCTAAAGGGGGGTCAAATCCCTCTGGGCTGAAAGCACTGAGTTCATGTCACTTTTTAATGATGTCCACAGACCATGTGGAAAAGCTTCGTGCTGCCCAGCAAAGCAGCTGAAACTGAGCTGTAAGACAATCAGTGAGAGGGGATCATGGTTATACATTATCTAGAAATATGGCTGGCCCAGCACATAAACTCTGGCGCCATGCAAGGAAAAGATTAGGAATTGGGAAGAAAATGTAATAAAGGTCTGTTTTTCTGACAGTTAATTCTCATCCACACTGTAGTGCAGTATATATGGCTTTACTGTAGTCCTGTACCTTTTATTCCCAGTCCTCTGTGTGTGCGTCGGGGTGTGTGTGTGTGTCTAAGCAGCTGTGTGGTGTTTAACTGCCTGCCATGACTATTGTCCTCTCCTATTCTGCTCCCTTAGCTGTATTTTCTCTGCTAGTTGTTTTGTAGCCAGCCAAACTATTCCTGCAGAGTCCAGCAGAGATTCATGGTGCTAAACCAGCCAAGTATGCAGTCAAGACGAATGCTGGCTTTCCAGAGCCTCCTTGAAGATATCTAAAGCTTGACAAAGTGGGCATGACTCCATGGGTCTCGTGAGCCACTGCCTGACTACACAGGAATTTATAGTTATGTGGTTGCTACAGCTTTAGCTGAAGAAGAGACATGCTTAACTAGTTTTCCAATGAAATCTTAATTGGACTATGCAGAAGCCAAGAAAAGAAAACCATTTTCAGCTGGAGTCTCCCAAATGTATTCTGCAATCAGTCAGGACAGAAGAGAGAAACCTAATCCTAAGTCACTGTCTTTGTGACCAAGGTTAGGAATGGCAGTGAATGACACAAAGCAAAATCTTCTCATCTTGAATGCAGCGTCTCAAACACCTGTCCTGCATTCAGAGAAGTCTGATCTGTGGTTTCATGTTGATGTTTGTGAGTGTGACAATGAAACTTGAAAAATTGCTATGAGGAAACTGTAAAGGAAAAGGTATCAATCAACAGCAGCATGAAACCACTTCATGTTCTGCCTTAATGTGTTAAATAATGGCTGAATAGAGTAAAAATATATAACAGCTGAATGAAATATTAGACTGTACAGAAACAAATGGCAGTGCTAAAATTATCAGCTTTTCATGCATGGAGAAGTAATGCTAGTTCTGTATGGACTTAGCCATCACAACTTTCCATCCAGTCCAGCTTTTGAAACAATTAATCTCATGGAAGCCAGAGCAGGAAATCCTGCTGGGGAACCAAATGTTTTAAAAACAGTACTTTGATGAAAGATCCAAGAGCAGTGAAAGCAAATACACCTGACTTTTCTGGGCTGCAGTCAGCAAAAGCCCCCATTAGTTGCAGTGACAGATGTGAGTATCTCTGCTCTCCTGAACCAAGTCTCTCTTGCCAACTTTAAATCACATTAAGTGATATTCAGTAAATATCATATTAACTAAGTAGGGGAGAAAAAAAGTTTTCTTTTACTAGTTTCAGATATCTGGTTTTCTCCTTATCAAAAAAAGCCTTCCACCCACCTGCCCTCAAGAATATTGGCTGTAAAATCAATCATCAATCTGAAGAAACCTGAAGAAACTCATCTAGGACAAGCATGTCCCAGGACATTGGTGTCCATACCCTCTCCAGATACAGGTGCCATTTCTAACAGTACAGGACTTGGTACTAAATCAACATCTGAATAACCCCAGTTCCCAGGATGCCAACAGACACCTGAACAGAGGCAGGTGCCAGAATGGTTCTCTGAGACAAGAGTGAACTTGTCCAGGGAAGATACTGAGAAAGCAGGAAAGGCAATGTCATCTCCCAATTATGGTGGCTGGTTCCAGAGGGGTTGTAACAACTGAGTAACATTCAGAATGTCCAGACTCATACAATCAACTAAAATCAGCCCATTTGATGACTTCAGAGGGGGCAAAAAGGTACATCCTGGGACAGATTTTCAAGGATCAGCCTTGCCACACAGAGGGGAAATGGATATGAAACCCCCCGTGTATTCAATTAAGAGAGGTAGAAAGGGGACACAGCAAACTATTCAGCTTGGATGGTGGAATTGAGGACAGAAGCAGGGAAAGCAAGTTATGCAGGAGACAGACTGTAACAGGAGGCAATGAGATGGGCTGTGATTTTACCATTTGTTTCATACAGGCTCTCAGGGCAGCCCTGCCTGACACCAGAAAGCACATCCAAGACACGACAAGCTTCAAGTTCAACATATGTGGGTGGTAGAATTTCTTTCACAAAAGGGATAAAAACCTCCACCATAACCCAGAAAGTATTAAGAACAACATTCAATAATACATCTCCTTAATCTTGATCAAAGAACAGCTGAAACATTTTCCTAGAATCTAAAGCAAATTAATCAGCATGAAGCAGACACTCTGTTTACAAAGTTTCAACCCAAATAGTTGCAATTTGGCAAACCTATAAGCAGCTGAAATGAATTATTGGTTCTGGAATTGCTGGTCCATTTTAGCAATAGGTGGTATACCTGCATCACTTGCCATATGCACAGAATCCAGTATTGTGATGACAAAGACAGAAATGAAGGCTGATGATGTTAATCACTAAAACCTAAAGCATTGTAAGGAAATCAGGGAAAGCAGGTTTTTCCTTGGAGTTAAGAGGTTTCCCCTCTCTTGCAGGGGAAACACTGGTTGCTGAATTTAAATTTTCACAGATCAAAAAAAAAAAAGCCCTCCAGGTGGTTTCTAATCCATACAGTTAACCAAGTCTGTGAATTTTGAGACCCCCTCAGATAGGCAGCATCTTATTTTTGGAGCCTTTTGAAAAGCCTAATAAAGATTAAATGAGCAGCATTTTTATTATCCATTCCAACACAGGGGCCAGGAATGGAAACAACAGGGGACACCATTGGGTCACTAGGCAGGTGCTGTGTCTTCTCTGCATTAGAAGCTCAAGGATGAAAGGGTAGGTATAATTTGTTTATGATGTATATAGAGCTGTGTAGGGGACTGAGTTTGGAGAAGGAGGTGATGGTGAGCATCGGTGTGCAGGAGGAGCACACAGTGAATGCACCAGCCTAAAACTTGGATTGACAGTTACATAAAAAGAGATTAGTATGATGACAGCATCCTGGGTTTTGAATTTAAATTCTTCAACCAGGTTCTAGGGGAGTATTATAGCTATTACCCAAGCAAGGCAGGTGAATTGTCAAAGTAATTTCAAACACAAAGAACCCCAAAAACTCACTGAGATGGATGTTTGCTGGGTGATACCCTTTGGAATCAGACTTTATTAAAGCACATCAGAAAGATGTGCAAAAGAAAGTCCTCCCAACTATCTTGTCAAGCAGTCCCCAAAGCCACACCCAGTGACAAGCTCTGTTCCCAGTTTACCATATTGCACGAGTCCTGAGTAAAACCCATGGGAATCAGCTGGGAATGCAGAGCTCTGCTCACACACTCTGCAGAACTTCCTGAAGCTGGCACAGGCAGGAGAAAAGCCCACTGGCCATGAGGTGTCAGCATTTTCCCCCAAAATTTCTGCTTCAGGAAGGGGATGCTCAATTCTTCATGGCAAGCTGCAACATGGTTTTAGTGATGCCACTATAAAAATACTTGATTCAGAAGAGACTGCATTGCCAGACTGGTTAATGCAATGAGGAACGTGACATATTCATAGCTCTTTATGGCAAAAAGCATGCAGCCAAGTGTACAGTGAATCTTGAAAGCTTTGTAGAAGCCCCATAAATGTTTCTGTGTGCTAATGTGGTGAGAAGTATGCCCTACCAGTAGCCACTGGTAGGCTCTTTAACCAAGTATACCTTCACTACCATTTTAAACCACCTGTTTGGCTCTTTTAACAAGGACTTCCAATCCACACTACCCTCTTCCAAACATCAAGAGTATATCTCCAGATCAACAGAACATGGACAAAGTAGAAAGTAAACAGAGCCATTACCTGAAAGGAATGAGACAGACTTCTCCCAGAGGCATGTTCTTACAATCATCGCATCAAAATGAACTGACTTGGCTGTGATGGAAGAACAAGTCAGTGGCAGAGGGAAACAGGTGACTTGATTCCTAGTGGTTTGCTTCAAAAAGTTAATCCTTCCTGATGTCCATCTAGAGAAGCTTCTCTGACAGACATCCAGGTTTGTTATCCTGGTAGTTTCCCTCTCCCACCTCTGGGAACGCAGGTGGTGCAGAGAGCCATGGGCTTAGTGCTGAGGGTCAGTCTCTGAGGGAGAGCAGGTATCACTTTTTGAGGCTGTTAAGTGTTGTCAGGTGATCCCTGCCTGTCCTGCACCCTGTTAAGGCACCAGCAGCAACATCCTGCAGGAAGACAAATGATTTCAAACACATGCTACAAAAAGCCCCTCCATGTTACAATAGAGGATCTCTCCAAAATAATACTGTCATGGAAAGCCCCATGCCACAAGCTGGAATGCTGCCATCAAAAGCAGCTGGCTCTTGGCTTGAACACCCAACCCATGTGAGAATCAGGAACCTGGAGGGGTTTTCTGGCTGTTTTGATGACCTTTAACTACTAATCCAGTGTGGGTTTTTTTGTTCCTTTCAAGTGTTTTACTTACACATTCAGAGTGTAAGTTCACTTGCAGTTCACTTCCAGAGTAAAGGGTAAATCTGTCACTTTGCTCCAACTTGCCCTGGGAAAAGTTATATTATCAGTGCAGCCAAACATGAGCATGGGGGCATAGCCTGGGTTTTTATCATTTCAGCAAGTTCTCTCTTGTGCACACCCACAAGAGGGGGGACGTTCCTCCGGAGGTCATTAATCCATGGGTTACAGAGCTTGTGACTGCCAGCCACGTTGGGTGGACTGCCTTGGCTCTTGCAGAGCCCTTCCCGTTGGCTTTTGACCACTCTGAACATTTACACAATCTAAGTATTTCTAGTATTTATTTCCCAATGCTCTCTTGGATCTTTGGAAGTGTGCACTGTCCTCGTTTGGGTCATCTCACTGGTGCTACTGCAGAGGAATTGTTGGCTCCTTGGCAGACACAAAGTATTCAGATCCTCCATTCCAGCTTGAGCAACCCTTTTGGGCAGCCCATAGTTTCTCAAATATATCTGTTATTCAAGCTTGCGTTACACAAAAGCAACCATCTCTTGGCTTGTACTGAACACCCATCCCCTCTGAGTATCATGGACCTGAGGGGGTTTTCTGGCTGTTCTGCTCACCTGCAAAGGAGCCTGGAGGGAATGAGGAGTCCTCCTGGAGCACAGTGCATAGATGGGAAATGATGCAGGACTGCCTGGAGCAGCCAAGCAGGCTGTAGTTGCTCTCCCCATGATGTTTTCAGAAGACAGGATGTTTTGCTCTGAAGGAAAAGGACAGAGAGTTGCAGAGAGATCAGGTATCTGGTTGAACTTACACAGATGCACAGGCTGTGTATGTTACACAAGCCTCTTACTCAAGATGTAAGAGTAACACTGATCTCCATGTCTCTGAGGGGAAGGGAAAACACTCAGCCTTCTACTAAATTCTCCTTATTTGCAGATTTATTTTATTTATTGAGGGTCTCTCACAGCTCAGGAATATACAGAAGTGTTCATTTAATTTACTGTCAAGTGCCACACTGTGGTATGTAGTGTTTCATGCACAGGCAGGATTAAAAGGTTTCACTGAACTGAAAAGCTGAGTTGCATTTGATCACCTTCAAAGGGGCCAAACTCAAGAGAATGGGAGGAAAATAATTTTCCATAGGTTGAAAGGAGACGGAAGTTAATGATCCCTCATGGTTAACTTACAGCCCCTTATTCATTGCGGGTGTTAATGTTAAGTCAGCTTCACTGCTGCCAACTTATCTCCTTCAAGACACCTTTAAGTACTAATCCAATGTTTTTTGTTCCTCTCAAGTTCTTTGACTTACACATTCAGAGTGTAAGTTCATTTCCAGTTCACTTCCAGAGTAAAGGGTAAACCTGTCACTTTGCTCCAATTTGCCCCGGGAAAAGTTATATTATCACTGCAGGCAAACATGAGCATGGGGGCATAGCCCGGGTTTTTATCATTGTGCACACCCACAGTTCAATCCAAACAAGCTCTCACAGGGGTTTAGTTCTCCATTGCAGCACACAGGCTAGTCTGCTTGGATTGTATTTGGACATTGAAATGAAGTGTGGCTGAGAAACTGGCTCAATTTCAGCAAATGAGGCATTTCTGCCTGGGGAGCTCACCTGCACCATGAGAAATGAAGCATCTTGCAGAGGTGCAGGAGCTTTTTACCTGCAATGGGAACACTCTAACCCCAAAAGCTACACTTTCCCAAGGATGCCCACTGCAGCAGGCGGCCAACCCCAGTGCAGGTCAAGCCCAGGCTATTCAACTGGAGTGTTTATAACCAAACCTGCTCAGAGTGCTGCTAAGGACAGAGGGAATAATGCCATTTCCAGTCCAAAGGCAGCCTCTATCTGCAGAGAAGTTCTGCTGCTCTTTCAAGAGCAGCCAAGAGCAGAGTGTGCTCTGCAAACCCCCATCCGCCCACAAACAGCAGGAGCCTCTTCCCCCGACTGCCTGAGTGCATCCGGGGGGACCGAGCCCCCAGCAGCTGTGCTGATGCCACACTGAGCTGCCAGATCTGCTCAGATCCACAAAGGCACCATGTGCTCCCAAAAACATCCCCTGCACGTGCCTGTAATTTTGTCTAAATTCACCTTTGAACCTCGTGGGCTTTGCAGGCTCCCCCTCTCATCCCTCCACAGTGCAGAGCAGACAAACCCCTCTTCACTGCATTTGAGGGAAGGACTAGATAAATAAAAGCTGTAATAGAGAGGAGCACACTTCCCTCGCTGTGCATGGGGAGCATCAGCTGGAAAGAAGCCAAGTGACTACTGAGCCCTGGAAGAACAAAACAGCAACTGGTTTTTCTGAAGAAATACAAATTGAGGCTGAAAGAGATGTGAATTAAACGAAAATCCAAAGAGGAGTAACACAGCTACTGCAAAGCACCCAGCCCTCGGGAGGAAGAGTGTTTATCCCCAGCAGTGCTGCTCTGCCGGGAGCCTCTCCAGCCACTCCCTCATCAGTGCCACGGATATAGCAAATTCCCATGAATGTCCTCTGTGACTTGTGCCGGGCCCATCGATCACAGCCAGCTGAGAGGAACCACATCTGAGGATGTAGGGCTGAAATCAGTCAACAGTAAATCATCCATGGGGGAGGACGTTCCTCTGGAGGTCATTAATCCATGGGTTACAAAGCCTGTGATTGCCAGACACATTGGGTGGACTGGTCTGGCTCTTATGCAGTGCATCCTGTTGGCTTTTGACCTGACTGTGCATATACATAACATAAATATTTCTAGAATTTATTTCCTAATGCTCTCTTGGATCTTTGGAAGTGCGTGCTGTCCATGTTTGGGTCATCTTCTCGTTGCTGCCGCTGCAGAGGAAGTGTTGGTTCCTTGGCAGAAAACAATGTGGTAACCCAGATCCTCCATTCCAGCTTGAGCAATCCTTGTGGGCACCCCACACTTTCCCAAGTGTATCCATTACTCCAGCTGACCTTATGCTGTATGCTAGTATTTTGCTTTTTGTCTTTCTCCCCCCTCTCTGTAGTTGTTACAAGCAGTCACTGATGGCCTTTGGGCTGTGATTGACAGTGACTGACAGCGTAAGACTGCAAGACCTTTCTGTTCTAACCCCTATAAGTGGGGGAATAGTACAGCTTTGAAGTAAAAAAGGTTGTTCTTTTTTTCTTTTTCTTCTTGAGAACATCAAATCTTCTGGATCAGACAGGCCTTGCTCAGGGCAGTGTTCCTAGAAAAAAAGATTGGTTTAGCTTTAACCTCAAACTGCACCCTGAGCAGCAACGGGCCGTGGGTGCAGATGGATATAAATTCCTCCGGCTAAGTTTTGAGCTGTCCAGATGCAGGCAGGCTCCAGGCCAAAATCTGTTGTGCTGCATGAGTGTGGCGCTGAGCCCGGCACGGCGGGTCAGAGCCCTCCACACTCAATACTTTTTTTTTTTTTTCTTTTAATTTGAATCTCTTGCAATTTCACTCACAAACACTTGGCTGCCAAGTGAATTGTGATTTACAGTGAACTACTTGCAACACCATCCATTCAGGGGAAACCCCTCCAAAAAAAAAAATTTGCAGGGTTGCTTGAAGCACGCGCCACGTGACCCCAGCTGTGGAGGAGGCGGCTCACTCCTTTGTCACCGTGCCTGGGATGCCAGGGATGAACAAGGCAGCTGAGAAACTCCAAACGCTGTGTGAAGCAGGGTTTCATTAAAATAAAATACACCAAGCGCATTGCGTGTATTGATTTGTAATTCTCACCAGTGGTTGCTTTCATAAAGTAATTGCAGATGCTCACTCTTGTCGCCTGCAAAGAGAGCAGTCAAAATCTTTGTCTTGCTTAACAGCCTCTGCATCAAAGACCTAGGGAGAGGCTTGGACACTTTAAAAGGATCGGCAATTATCTGTGGTGCTGGCTTTGCATTTACTTTCCTTGCATATTCATGCCAGTGATATTTTAGCATGCACATAACGGGAGGAAGCAAAGACTGACAGTGGGGGATCCAGCTGAAGTGAAGCAGATGTCTTTTAAATTCAGAACACATACAGCACAGTAACACTGAGTGATCGAACACAAACTAGAAGTGAAATCAGAAAAAACAGATTTTTATACTTGAAACTGAGCACTGTAGAAAGAACAAAGAGTCTGAGTGGTGCAAAACAAACTTATATTAAAAAATTCTTCACTCTGAGAACCCTACTGCATTGCCAAGGACAGGTAAGGAATTTCAATAAACTTAGTTTTATGTTGACTGTGTCCCTTTAATTATTACTTTTTGGCACAGCACACAGGACACCTCCAGGCCAAAACACAAGTGATGTTGAAAGTACAACTGTTCCTTCCCTTTGGGAATGAAAGTTTTCTGACTGTTATATAAACATATTTGGATCTATTTTTTAGAGATTCCTCCCATTAGCAATTATATTATTAGCAGTGAGTCAGAGAGCTTTTTGCTGATGTTTTAAAATACTTAACTTAAGGTCAGAATCTACTAAACTTCACCAAGCAAGCAGACCTGGTGTGAAACAGCCTTATTCTCTCCGGTGGGATTGCTCTAATGAGCAAGGGTTGGCAGCATGTGATCTTAGATTGTGAACTATATAGAGCCACTTCCTTTTAATTGCAAGGCACTGGGCACATCCAGGCAAGAGCAAAACGTAAGGATAAAAGAGCAAGTTAGAGAAACAGGAGATAATTATAAAATGAAAAAGAACCAAGGGTGGAGGGTTTCTCTTTTTCCTGGTTAATCTGGGAAACTTATTCAACTGAAGCAGCAACCAGTGGTCATTAGAGGAGTGCTGTGACACACAGGCAGTAAAAAAAGCTCAAATCCAGGCTTTTACAATAATCACAGACCTGAAGGCAGCCATGCAGTTTCTCTGGGAACAGCCTTCTTCTAAAAGCAGACCTGAAATGTAACCCACATGCCTGAGGCTATCTTTGGTGCAGAAGCCCTTCTGGATAAACCAATGTGATGAGTTCCTTGGCAGTGGAGCAGAGTTACTTATAGTTTTGATTTGGCTTTTGCACAGCACAGATGAGGCTGCGGGGAGAGGCCGACAGGCTGGGGAGGCTCAGCTGCTTTGTTTTGCTGTTACTCACTTAGGATTTTATGAAATTTTGATCCATACAGATTAGACAACTGCCTCCCCTCCCACAGTTTAACTTCACTTGGGTTTCGGAGAAAGCTGAAAAAATGGAAATAAAGCTAAGCTTAAAGCATAGCTTCTGTTTTGGGCATGTGTCCACTGGCTTAAATCACATAAAAGGGTCGGCTTCCCCTAGTTTGGAGAACATTTCAAAATACGGCTCACACTTTTCTCAAAAACCTTTTGATTTCCCAGGCCATTTGAATGGCCACGGGCTGGCTGCTGGTTGTGAGGCAGACCCACACAGGGTTTACACAGTTTTGCTTTTTGCTGGGGTACATTTCTAGCAGAGCTTTTTCCTGCCAAAACCACAAAGGATGAGGCAAAGAGGAAAAATCTCCAAGGCTGTCAGTGAAACGACTCTTGAATAAGGTGACATAAGCCTCGCACACAGAAGATTAAGCCTAATCTCTGAAAAGGGACAGCAGAAAGGCTGGTAGGCTTCAAAATGAGCTACAACAGCTGTGTTTTGGTTGGCCAACAACTGCTCCTGCGTTGGCTGCGGCTGGCTCAGCTCATGTGAACAAGTCAGATTATTAAAATACAGCGTTCAGCAATCCCATCCTCGGAGCACTTGACAGTGCTGCCTTCTCCTTTGTGTGTCACTGCCTTGGATGTGGTAACAAAGCAAAGCAGAGCGATAATGCGACGTGACAACAGAGTCTGTCCGTGGTTCAAAGCAAAAGATACCATTTACTGGCTTAAAGCTTGTCTTTTTGTTTCGAAAGTACCTTCTACGTAGGGAAATGCATGCCCTTCTCTTTGTCTAGTTTAACTGCTGGGTTTAATTGGCCTTATTTTAGAGCATAATAGATAAATCAGCAAGACATGGCAGAATTCAGAATAAATCAAGCTAAAAAGCTTTTCATGACTTACTAGTCACCACAGAAGGAGAGAAACTGCCCATTTTCCACAGTAATAAGCTATGCTACCAACCTGAGGAGTAGTTTAAAATAATTAACAATACCAAAAAAGAAAGGGTGTGTATATGAGTGGTTCAGCAGAGCCACTCCACCCAGTACAATGGGAAAAAATTAACTGGGTGGACCTGCATTCCCGTGGCAGCTCAGAATGTCTTCTCTTTATATTTATGTGCCTGGAGATACACATTTCTTGCACATGATCACAAGCATTGAGGCAAAATAAGATCTTGAAAAGCAAAGCAAGATAAAACAACACACTCAAGGAAAAAAATGGAAATAATTTGTACAGCAAGATAAAGAGCAACTCACTGTGTTTTCAGGAGTGCTGCTTTCCTCCTTTACAGTAATTATATCATTTATTAGGCTATGTTTCCTGTATGATATTTAGAGTTATTGTGGGAGGATGTCATAACATCCAGGTTTATAAGATAACTTTGGGAACCTTGCTGTGGGAGACTAAAAGAGAAAAGAATGAAAGAGATAAATTGTCTAAGAAAGATCAAGTGCTCTGTTTGAATGCAAAAGGCACCACACATTTAATGGAAATGGAAAATAACTGTGCAATGCCCTTTTTCCTGCAGATGTAGGATGTCTGGTATTCAGCTCTAACCTGGTATCTAGGACATCTCCCATACTGACAATAATCAGGAAAAAAAGGGATGCAAGTCCTGCCAGTTCCTGCTGGGAAGGAAGGAGATCAAAGGAGAAATGCATGTGCAGAAAGGCTGGGAGATCTGGAACAGGAGCAGACTGGAAGGAACTCGTGGGGGACAAAAAAGCTCGTGCTATACACCAAAAAAAGCCCACAGTGCCCTTAAGCTGTTCTTTTCACGGAGGAATTGCTCAAAAGGAGTTTCCTTCCCATTGAAGGATTTCTGTATGACTCTACTCTGGGGCCTGGACATTCGAGGTTGATCAACAACCCTGCTGTTGATGGCAGCCTGGGGACCACAGAGCTCTGTGCCACCACTTTGGTACAGGAGCTTGAGGCTAAGGTCAGCCAAAAAAGTTGGCTGGGCTCTGACACAGGTTCAGACAATGTATTGTACCTTATTAGAGTTGTGTTAGTCCAGGTCTGGTCACCATCACCTCTTTTTTGATAATTTTGTTTCTTCAGGAAAGTCTGAGAATGAGAGGCAACACCATTCATTTCACCTTCATGACAAAGATACTGAATTGATACTTATTTAAAAAAAGAAAAGCCAATTGAAGTGTAGTTATTGTTTGGAAAACAAAAAGCATTATATCAGTTGTACAGAAAGAAATATTCAAAGTATTCAATTTTTTTTTTTGGAGTCAAATCAACTTGATTTCCTCTCCCTCAATAGGATGTCCCTTTGGTATTTGATGTATTTTCTGTTTTTTGAAATGCCAATTTTGTTGTTATTGTTAGTGAAAAAGATGTTAAGAATCTTCCCAGAGTGCACTCATGAATAAGTGTTGAATTCATTCATTTCCTTAAATCCATCATCTTGGCTGTGTAATGTTACTTGAGGCAACAACAAGGTTGTGTGGGGCTCACTCGAGGTCTCTGCTCAACTGGTACCCCTGTGCAGAGCTGAAAACATCACTGAAAACATCCACTGAATGTGGACACTGTTGACATTAGCTCCTAGCTGGGGAAAGGTTTAAGCTCCACATGAGAGGTCTGTGAATAGATGTCAAACTCTTCTGTCAAGGTGGGTTTTTCCATGGCAGCATCATGTCCTGCCCCAAAGAGCACCACAGGCAGAGCAAAAGAGAATAGCATCAAGCTCTGCTCTGCAGCAGCATTTTAAAGCTGAAGGCAATTCAGCTTTGTTCATCTGGAGAGAAGAAATTGTTCTTTGGTTTTTGAGTGCTGGGTTTGTTCTGCACTGCTGCTAAGCTGAGGATTTTGCCTTTTTTTCAAACTTTGTCATCTGAGGAAATCCATATCTAGAGTAAAACATGCAATTTCATCTTACAAGGTGAGTGTCAATGGAAGCAGTCACTAAGGAGGCTCTGTCTTAATGCAGAATTTGATTTTTTCCTTTTCTTCCATCTCCATTCACTGTCTGCATACAGCTACTCAGGCTTGCCATTTTCAGTGTCCCTGATTAACACTTTCTGCTGGAGTAATGCCATCTGCCTTATCGCTGTGTTGTCTCCAACATCTGAGCTGCAGAGCAAAGGTGTTACTCCAGTAGTGCAGTTGTATAATCACAGACTCTTTCACTGTGGTATGGAATGGTGGCTCTCTCTAAAACTGCAAGTGTAATTTGCTCTAAGATATTTTGATTTTCAGATGGAGAATTGCACATGTGGATCTGAAGTCTTTTGGAGCAATATTTCCATAGTAAAAATGAGACTGGTGGTGACAGTTTTCATTATGGTAAAGGAGATGAGTTCTTAAAACTTCTTTTGGCAAAATTAAACCCTTCTGCTTGGCCCAAAAAAATATAATTTCTCTGACTCAAATGTAGATCTGATATTTTGCTATTCAATTAAATATCTCTGCCCTCTTAGAGAGACTGCAGTTGTTACTCAATTTCCTAAACGTGGCACTCTGAGAGAGAGAGGGACTTGTTCACTGCTTTTTTCCCTGAGGCTGTATCTAGGATCTGCAAAAATTAACCTATAAGTGAGTCTTATGGTGCAGCTGCCTTGTATTTGCTGTGCCATCGCCTCTGTAAATACAATTTTTTATAAAAACAAGCCTATTAACATCCATCAGTTCAGTCACTTCCATGACCTTGGCAGGTCAGTGTCCTTGATAACAACTTTCCTGTTTGTTTTAAGCTGGTTTCTCACATGCTCCTATAAGTGACCCCAAATAGCAGAACATGGGAACACATACATGCTAATCACTCAAAAAAGCCCACAAAGTTTCATTTTAGGTCAATCTGCCTCAACAGCATCCTTTGAAGAGACCTTACTTTGGTGCGTGGGTAGGATGCACTGGACTCTGACCATAAGTGTCTTTCTGATTCACTTCCTTCACTATCCACTCCAGGCCACATTTCCCTAGAGAGATTTCCCACAGTCAGGAGGTGATTCCATATGTAGCAGCCTACATAGCATCATCTGACCTTACCATGCACAATGTTTAAACAGTGTTCAGCAACTGACTGTGTCAGGGATGCCAGAGCTTGAAGCAGTGTGGAGTTCCAGGGGAGACATCTCAAACTGGAGATACAGAAGGGATGAGGGATTAGTTACAAAATCAAGAGTGATTTGGAAACTTTACCCATTTCTGTAAGTACTGATTTAGTGAAGCACTTTTTTTCTGCACTCCAGTTGTAGCCAGCAGCATATACAGAATAAGGATTGAAATATTTTGAAGTGCTGTCACAGTGTGAATGATTTTCTTTAGAGTATAAAATCAGACTGCAAAGTTATTTTCTGTCTGCAGTGACACAAGAAGAATTTGAATGTCATCATCTCTGGCCCTGGGCATACAGAAGAGCAGAACTGGCCTTAACTGGATTCTCTTTCATTCAATCCTTCTAAGAAATATAAAATCCAAAAGAAACTCTGAATCTGGCTAGATGTCTTATAAGAGGAACAGGATTTCTGCATAACTGAAACAGCATGGCTTTGATAATTTAAAAACGCATGATTTAATCATTTCATTATGCATACCTTTTCTCAGCAGGTGCCACAGCCTAAAACAGACAGAGACAAGCATTAGATAAAACAACATGCTTTCTAGCTGAAGAGATTGGAATCAAAGAGCTTAATCTTGCAAGGTGCTGATATCCTCAGTGCCTTTAGACTTGGCTGCAAACAGCAGGTGTGCCATGCACAGCTGAATTGAGCCTTAGCAGAGTCCTTCACTCAGAAGAAACATCCTGCGGGATTACTTTGATGTTTCCCTTCCTTAGTGCATATCTGCCCATGTCCCACTCTCCTCCCCTTTATCTGCACATGAATGGTGTGAGGAAGAGTTCTGCCAGTGTCCTCACATGCACTGTCAATTCAGGCTGCTCAGACCGCCCCCACCTCCCCACCACGCATCCATCCAACATCTGTCCAGGCTGTGAAATCATCGTGGAAGAGACATGGATCTCAGATCTGCCTCCCCAAGTACCAAAGAGAAAAGAGATTGATTGTGCCAAGTCAAGTTTCTGCACAAAGGCAGGTTTTAGCTCTTTAGAGCATCACCCATTCCAGACAGAAAGCCACTACCCCCAGCACAGCCAAGGACAAGTCCCTCGGATCCCCCAAAGGACATGAGACAGACCAGCCAAACCTGTCTGAAATCTCTGCAGGGGCCACCCGGGGTGTCCCCACCTAACAGTCTGCGCTAAATTTCTTCAAACTCTGTGGTTGAAGCCCCCCACAGGAAAGAGCAGGGACTACAAACTCAGCATCTTCACCGCGACTCGGCAGGTAAGAGGACCAGAGCACGCAGCCCTCTCTCTGCTAGAAAGGAGGCTGAGAACACCGACCAGTTTCCTGCAGACCTAAACTGGATTAATCCAGTGACCCAAGGAGGCAAAGCTCAGTCCCAGGTCCTAAAATGTGGTCTCATGGCCAATTAAATGCTGTTCAAAGGGCAGCAGAGCATCAGAGAGCGCTTTGATCTCAGAGATGCCAGCCAGATGTGTAATACCTACTCAGGTGTTTGCCAGGGATCAGTTTACAGTCCTTGCACATTAGACAGACAGGTTTCTTCCTGGGTTTGCTAACAGAAGCAACAGTTCTCACAAATCACAGAGAACAGAAATAATCCCTACCTTTTTAAACATCAAAAACTGTAAAGCTTCACAGCTGCACGGTTCTGAAATTGAATTGAATGACTTGACTTGCCAAAACCAGAGATCAGAGTTCTAGGTCTTTCATGCCCCAGCTGAAAGCATCAATAGCACTCAAAGAAGAGCACAGTGCTGCCTTTCAAATACCAAATGTGGCTTTAGAAGCATTATTTGGTCTTTACCTTCAAACACGGTAACCTCAATTCAAAATGAATGTGAAGTAAAGAAAACTGACTTTCAACACGAACATTTTATTATTTAAAGACTGCTTTTCTTTTTTTCTGCAGTTACATCTGAAACTAGCCAAGGAATCTGAATTTTGATTAGGTTTTGAATTTAAAATAAAAAGCATTTGAGTTCATCTTTAAGTGTCTGGGCAGTAATGTGAGTGTTTTCTCTGCAAGCAATGCAAGAATTCAAAAGCAATATCCATGCAAGCACAAATCACACAGGGATCCAGGGAAAAAGGCTTTTGGGATGAAGCATTCAATTCCTAGAAATTACTTTTTCCACTGATCCATAAGAATCCCATGTCTGTTGACTTCTCCTCATGCTGTAGGACCTTATTGCTCAACCAGAATATCTTCCTGCTTAGCTACAAATTCCTTGGCTTCATATAATGTCCCAGCACCTGAAATACCTGAACAGCTCAATGTAAATCATGTATTTATCTTTCTAACATCCCTTTGAGTTCTGGCACTGTTACTACCTACCTTTTACAACAGCTAAAGGCAAGGTAGAGGGAATCTAAACAACTGGTCAACAACAGCTTTTTACTCACTGGTCACTGCATTATTCAATCAGGTTATTATAGAGAAACAAACTGTTCTTAACTGCTGAATAACATTAAAACATACCAGCATTAAAACCAGAACTATTCTTCTTGAAAACACACAGAAGGAGATCAGTTATCATTTTACTCACCACAATATCTCCCTTGTCAGGATGAGCTGGAGAGCTCAGCCACTCTTAGGGGGGCATGTCCGATCCCTCATCATCTGGGGAAAACACCTGTGGGGACTCTGACAGCAAAGACTAGATTCATACATATATATACATATATAAAAATCATACATATATTTTTTATGATTTTATATATATAAATTCTCTCTCTCTATATAAACATGTATCTAGGTATGTATGTGAAATGTAAAAATGGTGACTGGTGTGTGTATTGCATCTAGTGCTCATCCAAAAACCAGTGCTGATAATACAAAAAGTCAGGGCCTACTTAAAATGCTGAGTGGGGAATCTGCAGAAGGGCCTGAGCTGGTTATGCTGGCTCTGAACCAGAAACATCCCAAGCCACCAAGCTGTGAACTTCTTGAACCAAAGCCTTGTAAGTTTTGCTGATGTCTGGTCCTTGTGTTCATAATGCCCCAGGTAAGAAGCTATGTCCAAGCTTCTCTGCACCTGTGCAGTGTTTGAAAAGCACGATCCAAATTTTGCATCTTGAGACCACATAGACAGTGAACAATTTAAAAATAAACAAAGAGAATTCCCCCCCCCCCCAAACCTGCTGCTTATTTTACATTCTCAAGTCTCTCTGAATCTGTACAAATAGTAGGAACCAGCCAGGCTACAGATGCATCAGGAAATTACCTCATCTCTTCTAAGAACACACATTAAAATGAAGAAAGGGATGAAGATCAGGGGACCTGATGCCCTTCAGGAACTACTGCTGGAAGCTTCACCTCTAGATGATGAGGGGGGAGGTGGTTAATCCAAGGCAGACTGAGGAAGATAACATTTCTGTACTCGTACAACATTAGTTCAGACAGGAGTCTATTAACAGTGTCTGATGGAAGCAATTGTATTATTTATTAAACTGACAAGATCAATTGGCTGCTTTGTACCCATATAAAGAGAACTATTGTACTTTCATGTCCTTTTAAACACAGAGAATAAAGCACTCCCCAGGGTGCTTTCATGGGCTGCCTTCGATTAAGAGTTCTGAGAACATCTGATATTGTCAGAGATGGCTCGCCAGATCCCCAACTGGATTCACAGTCCTCACAAAGAAGGAAGATGGTAGCAATTATAATCATCAGTGCTCTGAGAAGGAAGGACCTTACCTGACTTAGAGGAGTGCTTTTACTCAGTCTTCCCAAAGATTAGGCTCTCAAACCTGAGGGAGACTGACCCGCTTTGATAGCACCAGCAGCAGTGTCAGGACTGGTGTCGAGGCACGAATAACTGAGCACGGGATGTTAATCCCCTTCTTCACCTGAAAAATGGGATGAGGGAAGGAAGATGGCAGTTTCTAGGGCATGAGTAATTTTTACTAGGGCCCCTCACTAAATGACATATATTGAGGGGCTGGAGTGAGTCCAGAGAAGGGCAACGGACCTGGGGAAGGGGTTGGAGCACAAGTCCTAGGAGGGACGGCTGAGGGAGCTGGAGGTGTTCAGCCTGGAGAAAAGGAGGCTCAGGGAGGAACTTATGGCTCTATAACTATCTGAAAGGAGGCTGTAATAAGGTGGAGGTTGGTCTTTTCATCTGGGGAAAAGCCCAAGTCCATTGCTATTTAGTACATGTTACTAACCAGGTGTGTTAACACACATTTTTACCTGCAGAGTATTTTGAGGAGTACATCCAGAGGTTGCAATTTTATAAACTACAAAATAAGCAATTTCAGTCCATTTAGAGTGGATAAATATGCTAACCTAGTGGCACACTTGATAAATTAATAGCAATGCTGTCTCAGAGCAGCTATTTCTGGGCAGTTATGGAATTTTCCAAACATCTGAATGCACCTTTTACTGCGTGCTCCTAAACAGAGATGTGCACTGACTGCACCAAAGCTGGCACCAGCTTATGGAAGGAAAAATTCTTCATGGGTACCAATGCAGTGTTGTTCTGAGTTTTATTGAATCACACTTCTGTGTTTATCAACCTAGAACTAAAGCCTCCTACAAGCTGCCAAGTATTATTGTGACACATACATCCTGTATGTGATGAAGCTCAGACTGAATCTCTCACAGCTTGTCCAGAGACTGGGAATGTCTCTGCTCACAGTTACAGCAGAAAAAACTTGTAGCAACTCTGTTAGAGGACTTCCATGGTTTTTACCTAAATTTACCTAAGTGTAAATGAGTATGTTTTGCCTTATATTCAAACCCAGCTTTTATATTGTATTTTGCCCAGTCTTTGCTGTGAACGTAGAAAATATATCTATTTTAAGATGAAATCTGTACAGCCCAGTGTTCTCAGTTAATACCACTCCAAGCAGTTTCAGAAAGAGTGGAAAACAGAGCTACATGAAATTTCCTTGCTGTTCTACTTTTCTCTATTTCTTACCTCTGCCACCTGGATGTGCCAACCTTTGCCAGCAGTGCCAAGAGACCTCGTGGCCAATCAGTTTTGGGAGTGATCCTAAAATCTCTCATTTTCTGCTATTTTACTCATGCAATTTTAATCTTCAGTCTGCTGCTTCTTTATCTCTGCTGAACCTTACAAACCTTAAGCTGGTGTTCAGCATCGGGCCTGTGCACCGTCACCAACACAAACCAGCAAAGCCCGTGCCCCACCTCCCGGCTGCTGGACAGCACTGCGGGGATGCGGCTGCCAAAGCTCCCGGGGGGAAATCGGTACCCTCAGCTATGGCGTGTCAGCTGCTGCGGCTTTGCAAAACACTGATCTTTCCCGGTTGGGGAAGTAAGCAGTGGCTAAATACAATATGTATTTATAATTATAAATATGTAAACATAAAATTATAAATAAATATAAATATACACAGCACCATCCTCTGCACCCACTGTGGAGATCTGTATTGCAGGACAATGGTTGTTGTCACCAAATTTAACAAATCTGCAGCCCTATTTATTTTTACATTCTTTATAACCTGGTTTCCAAGGTACCACAGTGTGATGCTGTGGTCAGCCAGTGTCACAAATGGAGAGGAAGCTCAAACTCTCCTGATGTGGAGCACCTGATCCTCTCAGGATCAGGTGACATTAGGAAAGAGCTCTATAGGGAAACTATCAGACAGTGGAAGGAGGTGGCAAGGAATTACCAATAGAAACGAAAGGAAGGAAGAGCAAGGTAAATATTTGTGGTGGGGAAAGAGGACAAGGAGCACAAATGATGCAATACACGGATAAACATTCAAACTTGGCCATCACACAACACCAGTCAGGGCCCACTTTCCCAGTTCTACAACCTCCCTAGATTTTAGGACAGTCAGTCAGTGTAGACAGGCTCTGTAGCAAGTAATTACAAAAGTTTTCTCGTTCATGTTTAAAATACCTACCAAGAGATGATGCATTAATTTTCTTACAAATTGCAGTGAGAAAATGAATTCTTAACTCGACTAATTTGTGTGTAAATTTGAAAAGAATAGCTGACCTTGCCTGCAGAAATAGGTAAATGTGATCACAAGACAGTCTTGATGTCTCTAACCATCCTGTGATCCTAGCCTGCACACACAGAAAAATAAACATATTTCAAGGCTATAACTTGTGTGAGCACACAGCATAATTTATCCTGCTATGGATCGTTAAAGTCTCAGCACAGTGACAAATGTGTCATTCCCTGTAAGTTATACTGAGTGGGTAAAAATTGTGGAAAATACCTATTTAAGGACAGAATAGTCCATCTGGATCACGGGAACCTTCTTCTTCTCACAAGCATTTCTCAGGAGTTCCCTCTTTTCTGTAGGACAATTTTAGGAAATCTGTAGGACTTGCTTTTTAGATTTAAAATAAAAAAAATAACACAATGAGCCCCCAAAAACATACACATACATGTTATTTTTTTTTCAAGAACTATAACATCAAAACTTTCAAAGTCCTTTCCTATGTGACTTCATTCCAAGAGACATATTCAAAGAAAGGAGCACTTAAAGGTGAGTTTATCTATTTTATCATCTTTCATGAGTTTTCTTTCTTTATCCAGCTGCAGAGTAAGAGCATGAGGGGTTTTCCATATCCCACACAAAAGCATCGGAGGCAAACAGAGAACACTTCTGTGGAAAACATCTACAGTTACAACACTGAGTACCTGCATCACTCTTACTTGTTTTGGCATTTGTGTCTTTCTGGGACCAGCACTTCCTGGTTTAGTAAACTTCCTGGATATAATCTTCTAAGCCATAATTAAAAGACAAGTTTAAGCATATATTGGATAATGAAGTGATATTGTGAGCAAAGCAACATCCGGCTTAACAGACAGGAATACTCTAGAGTACACTTTTATAGGATCATATCTAAATTACTAGTTATTATAAATGAGACCAAACAGAATCTAAGAAATCTTTACATCTTGTGGGTTCTCAAAAGTCCATATCTATTGTGACTTTTTATACTTGCTTGTTGCCAAGCCAAATGTATGAATGTAGTAAATACCAAAACCAAACTTTTTCTTGCAATCCTAATTTGTCTTCCAGGACCCTGTGATCCTTTCCTGATCCAATGTTTCCCCCACAGGATCATTTCTTCCTCATGGCACTAAATCTGACTTAGAGTATTTATTGACTGGTCTAAGCTCCAGTTCTCATCAGGCCATTCAAATTTTCCTCTGAATACAGAGAGTTTAAATTCCTTATCTCTCCCTCTGCTGTCCCTGGCAACACCCTATCTTAGCTACTGCCTTTAGAACTCTTGTAGGAACTTATTAAAAGCACAAACTACTGACAACGTCCTGCCAACTCCAGCCCTTTCAATGATGGAGAATATTTCTTTTCCCCCACTTGAAGATCTTTCTGTCTTAGAAGCCTTTTCTTTTCCATTCTTTTTTCAGAGCTTCAGGATTGGTAAGAACTTACTGTACAGCTCATCTCTTGTGCTTAATTGTGTGCACATTGATACGTGTGCTCAGGAGAACTGAGCAAGCCTGAGTTCAGCTCTTGAGCGGGGGGGGTATTGCATTTGTAAAGCATTTTGAATACAACTCTGATTTTCCTCCTCTGCCAATAAACACCCCTGCGAGATCAGGTTTTTGGGAGCAAGGTGCATAGGATTTGGACAATGTTCGTGCTGTGTCTTCAATCAAGTACTTTGATATCAGCAGAAAAATGCTTTCCCTTCCTCAAGAATCTCACAAACACTAACTAAGCCATATAGTACCTTGTACAAGCTTACATGGGAAAGATGAGAGATGGACAAGCAGAGAACTTAACCTTGTGTAAAGCCAAATCAGCTGCAGGCATATGAAGAGGTTTCAACCTCCCCAAACCTAAACCATTACAGTTACAGAAGCATTTTTCTTCTGAATTCAAAGACCAAAGAAAACATATTCACAGTAATAATGTGGACAGGGTTATCATCCTTAAATACCTACTTTTATTTTTTGATGAACTCTTGTCTTGTCCCAATAGAAGGTCTCAAAAAAAAAAAAATCTGGTTTGGCTCTTTCTCTGCTTCTAACTTCTTGTTCCTCGCTTCATGTATTCTGAAGCTGTCTCTAACAGGGGATTAGTTTTCAGTGTCAGTAACCCCAAAAAAAGACACATAAGACAAGCCATTAGCAGAAAGAAAAGCCTGGTTTACCGTTGTTTCCTAAACCAACAGCCTGTGACATGCCAAGGCCAGAAAGCATTGATTATAAACATCTCAGATTCCCATAGTGAGCCTGGTTTTCAGTAACCTCTGGTAGTGTAACACTCCTTACCAACAGCTCCTTTGTATGGGGAAAGCAGAACAAGCAAACTAAACAAAACCACAAAAAAGCCTTCGAGGCAGCACCAGCATAATCCCACTTATTCATAGCTCAGCTGAAGTGCTGCCTATAAAACCCTCTGCAGTGATTTATTCTGTTCTCATTTCAATATTGCCAAGAGCCCTGCCTTCCTGCCACAAATCTGCCTCCCTTTGCTTACAGAATAACCCATACAAATACAGAAATGTTTACAGTAATAAATTCTGTGCTGGATTTAGGTGCATATATTAAACTTGATGTGTACATCTAAGCTACCTCCTGCAAACGCACAAGCTGAGATCGTTCTACCAGTAGATGTCACCAGGAGCAGAGAAATGCCCGTTGAAGCCATGGAGAATCCCAGCTATCCCACCTGTGTGTCAAAAGGCACCCAGCTCCCACAAGAGGTTTGGGAAGGAACCCGAAGGGGGATGTTGCCAAAGCAAACATGATTCATCAGCATTGCTGCTCTCTGACCCAGTGGGTGCAGGTCTGGGGGAAGACAGGCATGACACACTGCTGCCCTTTGTACAGCCATGCAAAGTGGTTTCACACAAACCTGTTCCTCAGGCTGTGTCTCCAAACATACCCTGACCGAGGAAGAATGCAGGGAGATTCCAAACTCAGGAGTTTCCCAATCCCTGTCACCTCCAAGCTTTGGCCCCAGTGATTATACAAATTCTCTGTCACAATCATTCCTTCTGATAAGGAAAAGGTAATCCCTGAGTTGATTTTACACTTTGCTGCTGTGGGCTGAGTCTAGAAACGTCATGATGAGGGTTTCTGATGAAGAATTGATCGGTCTGTGTAGTGGAAATGTGGAATTTTGGGTTGTTTAAAAATCAACATTCCTATAAGAAAGATGCTTATAAAAAAAAACAAAAAACAAACAAATGCCTTTGAAACCCATCCCCACCTGCACTCAGAAGCACAAGAATCCAGCCCACATACCTTTACATGTATGATGCACTTACCAGAAAATGGTTCACGGGAGAAAAAGACTCACTGGAAAAAAATAGTTTTTGCATCAGTGAGCAAAATTCAAGTATGGAGTTTAGGTGAGACATAAATGGTACACAGGAGAGACCATCAGCTGTACTAAATCGTCTAAGGAATATGTTGTGTTATGCCTTTTTACATCAGAGCAAGCAAAAAAAAAATGCAAAAGTAAATCTCAAGGCTTTCAAGCCCCCTACCTTCCAGGACACATGCATATTTCATCTTGAGTACTGCTTTCACCCACAGCATCCTTCTGAAAAAGTATTCTGAATCTTTTATTTTGCTATACCTTGGTTATTTGTATCTAGTACTATAAAAATACATGTAAAGATTTTATCCCGTAATTCTTAGAAAAAAAATTAGAGGCTGAGTGAAGGACCCATGATGAGTAAGTGAAACCTCAAAACTGTATTAGACCAAAAGATATTTTCTTTTATGAAAATGTCTCTTCATTATCATTCATTCATCAAAATTTAAGTTTCAATGAAAAACTTCAAATACAAATTACTTTTAAAATTAAAAGGCCTATGGAAAATACAGAAAGAAGCAGAGAACTTTTGCAAAAAACCCACAGATTAAGTTTTGTGTGTTTAGTGAGTGGAATGTAGAGGGAGCAGAGTATCAGGGAGACATCTGGAAGGAGAAAGGGGAAGAAATAAGTTGAAATACGAAACGTTTACTTTTCAATGGGCATCAATCTCTGCTTTGGAAGAAACTCCTTACTAAAGCAGGATAGGAAATCTCCTAGTCATTGGCCAGAGCAATAGCTGTTCTTGCAAAACCTGTGCCCTGACTCTGGATTTCACAAAAGGTTCCTTTCCTCCTTCCTTCTGCTGCCTATAACGCAACTCCAGATATCACCACAAAGGATTGTTCAAAAGTATTTTTGGCACATGGTGGCAGGCTTAGCTGCTGGGATCAGTTCTTCTGCACTCTGAACTGATTCTTATGTTTCTGAATGCAGCAGCTCATTCAGAATTCAATTCCTTGTATTTCACAGCAGCACAAGTTCAACTGAATTTTTTACAGGTTCAAAAATCAATCAGGCAAACCCAAGACAGAAAAATCCATAAGATGTCCCAGTCAAAGCTCAAGTAGCTGCAGTACTACAGTGCACTGGATGCTGTGAAGATGTACTGGAGGGCTTTCATGGGATATTTTCCCTATTCTTTTCACTTCCTCTTCATTGGCCTCTATAGGAGACTGTATAGACCTCTGGTCTGGCTTAGTATGGCTGTTCAAATCCTACATTCTCATTAAGAAACCTTCCAGATGGGAGTTAATGGCAGTGACCCCAGGAACCACAACTTTTCCTCTCTTTTGGTGTTTTAAGATGGGTTTTTGAAGATAGATGAGTGTAGTAAGGATATAAAAAGAGTAATATTTATGAACATAATAAAACTGGACATTATTAAGTTTAAAAGCACGTTTACCTGCATATGAATATGCTTGCAGAGTTTCAAATCGAGATTCCCCACTAGGAACCCAATCCCATTCCAGCTTTATTTTTCCTCCAAATGATGCTGTAATTTTCTTTTTTCAGCAGCTCATTCAATGCAGAAGTGAAAGGAGTGTGATTTATTCTGGGTTCTCCACACTAAATAGCCCGGTGCTATTGTGTATGGACAGCGAGCACTTCAGAGGATGATAAGAAGTAAAACCAATTTTTTTTTTAAGTAAAAGTGACCCAATAAAACATTTAAATATATATTGTAGTTAAAAGGATTTCTTTCCAACTCAGGTTTGGATCTAAATGTAGCTTCTTTGACTTTTACATTTAACTATTCTTGCATATTCATTTATTTGGGCACTTATTCCAATTCACAAGCACTCTATAGCTCTGTGAAATGGCCAGCATTAAGGGATTCAAAAAGCTAGGTTTGGATCTTGTGGAAATTCAGATCATCCCAATTTTCTACAAAGGATACATTTTGATCAACTCCTGCTCACTGATGCAGCAAAGCAGTATATTTTGAATATGATGAAAACAGACAAAACAACAGCTGAAGAAAAGGGAAGATCCACTAGGTTAAGAATTTTTTACACATTCCCTTTTCCTAGTAGTTACCAATATCCAAGAAACATCTGTACATGCTAGTGGGAAACTTAGAGCTTTAGCTGCACAGCAGGACATAAAGATATTTTTTAAAAGCTTCTAAGATACTTTCAAAAGCAGTCAGGAAACAAGCACAGGAATGTTATCAAGAAGGCTCTCAGCCAGCAAATTCTCCTAAATGGCCCAGAGCTTTATTGAACAGCTTGCACTGGAAGATCAAGGAATCGAGACCATCTATAAAACAATCTTAATGCTGATTTAGTAATTGCCTGTGAATACAACTCATCCCAGACTAGATGAGGCTCAGGAGACCCAAGACCCATCAGCTCCCCAAAACAGGTCATGAATGGAGCTTTAAGTGATGCAGACCCCGTGTATGGATTCTTCTCTGGGGAATAATTTTTTGCCACGTTGCCACAGGAAGAATCCATCACCTGGTAATTTTATTCCATTTGTGTGGCAGTGAGCAACTTCAGCAAGCAACAACTAAATTAACCTTAGAAAAGCAAAGCCAATCTCAGTTGAGATGAGGCAGCATTTTACTATGGGGACTCAAAGACATACACAGACAGCTGAGCCTACTGCCAACACCAATATGTGCCATCTTGAGCCAGCACAAAACTCAAATATCACAGGTTGAGCTCTGACTCTTTGGAAATACTAAACTTGAGCTGAACTTTTACCATTTCCACCATTAGGTGTGGACATTGTAACACTTAAGAATCCTGTGTAATATCTCCCAGAATGCTGCATTCTGGTTCAAAGCCAGAAATATGTAAATAGAATATTCTACCACCTTACTCAGTGACCTTGTCCCAGAAATGCTCCAGTCTCCTCATTTGCTACCACAGAATTTTCAGAGCTCTGCTGTTTCTTTTGATCTGCTCCTCTCTAGCTTTCTATCTATTGCCAAGTATTTTCTCTTCATCCATAGGTTCAAAGCACAAAGCTGAAAACACAGAAATTAACCACTTTGAAACTTCTCTGTGTGGATGAGCACAGCCTGTCTCATGTGAGGATGGGCAGCCTGTGGTTCATTTCAGCACCACGGGCAGATTAATTTGCTGAGCCATGACCAGAGAAACTGGGATGCTGCTCTCCACAAACAGCCCAGAGCACTTGCCAGGGGCACAGTGTGCTCCCTAGTGCTAGTGGTGTATCTCCAGCTGCAGCACAATCTCATATGTGCAAGCAAGAGGCAGAAAGAAAGAATGTGCTCCATGTAAATTTAGCCAGAATGTTCTTGGATCTCAGTGCTTTAGGTGGCTGGCAAAGCTGACAGAATCTAATTGATGTGGAGACTCACTCCCAGCCTCCTGACAGACATTTTTAGAACTGTACCTGCTGACTAGGGACAAAAAAAATGTTAGGAGTCCAAAATCACCTGCCATTTGCATGGGCTGAACACCTTCTGTCCATGAAGCAATAGGCTTGAAGGCCAGAGGACAACTTGTCATTTACATGGCACAGCCATGGCACAGCTAGGCACAAAGTGCCTAACACTACCCCAAAATACTCACTGTGAAGGACTTGAAAGCAGAGAAGACCACTTTACTCAATTTTGTGAACGGCCTTCTAATGTATTACTATAAAATATCAAATGTATTTTTAAAATGTAGACTTTAACCCCTTTAAGATCCACACCTTCTTATCTACCCAACTGCATGGCTGTGAATCTGCAAACATGCTGCTGCCAGCCAGGGAGGCAAGAGACACACATCATCTGTACAGAGCAGGGAGGACCTTGTTTTGGGAGTATTCCCAAATACCCCCAAATCTGTGACGTAGCATTATTTCTCTACAAACCCTCAACATACTGGAGATTGGATCAAGGTTAAACAAATCAACATGTTGGAACATATTTTGGAGGTAGGAGAGGAAGGAAAATAAGCAATGTTCAAGGAGTTGCCTTCCATCCCCTTTCCAGATAAAGTTGGAACGCTGATTGGCCCAGCCCATGTAATTGTGTCTAAACCACCACAGGCACACTCCCTTCACACATTTCTGGGAAAAACAAAAAAACAAACAGAAAACCAAACCTCCCAAAACAGTAAGGGAAACCCAGGGATTTACTAAACAGTAAGCACCAGACCATTACTCTGATTTCAAATAAACTATTCAGAAAAACCAAGTCAGTTAGTTTTAAATGCAAAAGAACCCACCAAAAAGACCTCAATAAGGATCAAATATTTGCTGATGAACCTTGTATGTAACATAGCTCTGACCATGGAAAATTGCATCTAATCAGATATGTTGGTTAAACTGCACGTGGGTGGAATTTCAGTGGGTTGTAAGCAACTACAGCGCAGAAATCAGATTAAGCCTGGGAGAAACTGCAGTGTGTGATTATCATGTGATAATTACTCAACATTTTGACAGAGCCCAAGACTGGGCTCAGCCCAGCCCTTGACAATGAGGAGGCAGCATAAACATCAGAGCATGAAACTCTGTCACTTCTGTTAATCCACCAGCGTTTCCTCTGTGGGAACTCCATGAGCTTCTGATGAAACCCCAGGGCTGCTAATTCACGAGAGCCCCTGGGGTTCAGAAACAAGGTCCAGACCCCTGGAGAAGGCAATGTTAAGTCAGCTGCAGTACAAATCTGTGTTGATAACCTTTTGGAACTGGGTCACCACCAATTGTTCACATATGTGGAGTTCTTAGAGAAACCCATCTGGTCCTGGCATCCATCTGATCTGCTCTTCATGCTGTTACCACAGCAACTGATACTTAAACGAAAAATCTCTTAGCAAGCTGGATCTACAGACAGCCCAACCAAATCACAAGGTAGCAAAAGTGGATGTTTGAGGCAGGTCGGGGAGGCATTTAGATGTGTACTTACCAAAAGGGTTTTCAGCCTTGTTTTCCATTTGTGCTTTTATGTCTGACAGAATAAGCATCAGCACACCAAAGCTGCTTTACCAACAAGTCACTCTAGGTCAGTCACAGCAATGTCTTTCCATTTGGCCTGTGCTGTGCAGTCTAAATAGATCTTAAAAATTTTGATTTCTGCATTGTTTCCGTGTCACACACAAATTAAACATTTTTTTTTGCTGTAAACACTATGCTGAGAGAAGTAATAGTAGCCACATGCCTTTTCAGAAATAAAAGGCGCTTCACAAAACTATAAAATCTAACTAGATCTTCCCAGTGGCATTTAGATTTGTTCTGTTGAATTTGATCCAAATGTCTTTAATACTTTAGGGGATACAGACCTAAGTTCTTTGCAGGATAATTTCATGTTTGGCGATACAGGTTCTAAGAGTCATTTTACCTTGAGAAAGGGAAAGTCTGTGTTTATAGCAGAGGATATTACACAAGTTGAAGTAACCATCCTTAATACTCTCTCAGCTAACTAGCTGAGCTAGCTCTGAAATATGCTTTATTTCTGTCTCTGGCATGACAGAAACATAAGAACTAAGTTTAAGCACTCGATCTTTGTTCTGAATGGCAGGACAAAGGAAGGAGGGTTTTGCCCCAGTACCTGAGCCAGATGTAGGCAAAGCAACACCTACAGAGGTGCCCTGTGTAATACAAAGGGAAGGAGGAGCTGGTGACTGAGGACAGGAGAGGTGCCACTGGAGTTGGCACTAGGTTTCACAATCCACATCTTTAATCTTTCAAATCAATACTGAACCTTGTCAGTGGAAGGTAAATGGAGGAAAGTAACACAATTTAAGTGTTTTTTTTCTTATTCTTTGAACTGAGTCTTTGCATTTTTTTTCTTATTACTCAAAATCTACAAGTGAGTAGGACTATTTCATGTGTAAAACACTCTGTGTCAGAGGTATTATTTCTTTCAAAGACCAAGAAGGAGAAAGAAACTCAAGGACACTATTGAGAGAAGTGAGAAGCATAAAAGACAACTGAGCCTGAAATGGAGAAACACGTTTCCATAAAGCTTCACTATTGTGTAATATTTTGCTCACTAATTTCTTGCAATCAAAAGAATTGAAAAAAACTTCACATACAACCCCCACAAATATTATTTTGTCACTCCAACTTCCTTTTTTAAAAAATGCCAAATTAATTGTATGTTATTTACTCATAAGTCGAATTTCTTTCATTTGCTTATTTAAAATTGACAACAAAAGTCATGTTATGTAGATTTCTCTTTGACAAAAAGTCAGAGGGACTTCTGTCTTTATGTTTCCAGTTGTAAATGTCGGGCTGACAACCTTCCTCTCACTCAGTTCTTTTCTGCTCCATCATTGGTTGCCAAATTTGAAAAGAGGAAGAAAATTGGAGTAACCACCATGATTTACTCAATCAGCAGCAGAACAGTGACCCATAAAATTTTCTGGCATAAACTTTCCTGTGAACACATTTACATGTTTATTAGCTAAACTTTGCCGTCTGCAACCACTCCTGTGAAAAACTAACAAATCATTAGTACAAGAAACAGTAGAAAACACTTTTTTACAGGTCAGAAAACCGAAAATTAACCGAAAATCTTTACTGCTGGAAATGTTTGAGAATTGGCTCATCCTTCTTAAAGCCCAAAGAGCCCTAAGATACAAATTCTGTCAGAAGACTAGTCTGGGTTTTGTCAGAGACACAGAATATTCTGAGTTGGAAGAGACCCACAAGGATCATGGAGTCCAGATCTTAAGTGAATGGCCCATATGGGGATTGAAGCCACCACGTTGGTTGGCACTAACCAACTGAGCCAGTCTCAGGGGCTTCAGAATTTGGACTAAATATTGAAAATCTCAACATGCAAATCTAGTGTGGATCTTCTCTGTCAAATGGAAATACTCCAAGTATGAGAAACAACCGGTCAGGAAGATATGGTGTACACACTATGAAAATTCTGAGATGTTTTGGAGGAAACAACTCTATAAATGCAATTAAACTTTTTGTTGACCTCAGTCAGGTAAAAGCTGTTGAAGTAACTAGGGAAGAAACAAAGTAGTTAAGGAAGAAAACTCCAAACCTTACTTTGACACTCTACTTCTAGTGATTAATTTAATAATACTTACACAATAGTATTGAAAATCTGATTTGGAAAAGCAATATTCCGTGTCATACCATGACTGCCCCTCTTCCTCAGCAGTAAATCACAACCCACCACTTTCAGTTTGTGAGGGCAGAGGACAATTATTCATATCCAATATTCTGTTAACAAGTGTTTGTTCTTGTCCTTCTCCAGTGACTTCACAGAGTTTTCTTTAATTGACAGCACAGATGCTTACAGTTCCTGTCTCCAGTCCAAGCAATTGTTTTAAATGCTGCTGAGTTATTTAACTGATGGTGTTGACAGGAAGCTGGACCTTTCTGCTCTGATGAGGGCTTTGTTTTAAGGTGTCTCAGTCCATCTTACCTTCTATCTCTTCGTATCTTACATGCCTAAAAACACTGCTAATGGCCATGCACACAAGACTCCCCATTTCAGTATCATATTTGCATTTTGCAGGAAGACTCCCAGGAATTTTTGAGGTTGCCCCAGATTAGAGAGAAACCAAATCCACCAAATGACAATCAATTTTAGCAGAGGCAGGATCACAGTCTCAACTTCTCCCTGCGTGTTCCCACTAAGGTCATAGTGCCTTCATGTTCTCCCAAAGTCAGCTATTAATTAAACACAGAAAAAAACCCAGATGCTGCCAGCAATTTACTGGACATTTGTATTCCAGACAAGATCCTGTTAACAATCCTGGTGGATGCCACAGTCTTACTTCACATATTGATCGCATGGAGCAAGTACAAGGCATGTAAACTTCTGGTCTGTGTTAATTTGTACTATAACTCTTGGCACAGTATTAGCTGCCAATGGTCTGAGACCCTCATGTTTTAAATCAATTACCTAGAGTGGTAATTGTCTGTTATCAGTAAGGGGGATTTAATAAACAAACACTTGATAAATCAAGGCACAGACAAACACAGACATACACGTATAAATTTGTTTACATGAACTTACTAAAATGAGACTACTGGAATGATAATGTTTCAGTACATCAGAATAACATTACCAGTTCTCATAACTTGGCATGATAGATACACCTCTGTCCACTTTTTGATCTTTATAGCTTTGCTTCTGGAGAGACAATTCAGTAATACAATTCATAAGGAGGTTAGGCTGGAAAGCCCAGATTATTCATATTGTCTTAGTAGAGTCAGTGAAATAAAATGATGAATTATGTTGTTATATCATCAGCTGAACAGCTTATATACTGTACCTCTCTTCCTACAAAATTGAAATCTAGTGTTTTAACAATGGACTTTACTCTTCCACTCACCTGTCAATGAGCACTACTGGAGCAGCACTGAGACCAGTTCTGCCTTCTCACCAGCTAAATCTGTTTCCTCCTCTGTGAAATCACTGCTGCTTTACATCATTATGAATTAGGTCAGAAACAAACCCAGTGACTGCTCATTCCAGCTAGTGAAACATATGAAGAGTGGCTGCAATGACACATCCATAATAATGCTTCTCATCTGCAGTCAATTAAATTTAGACTGCGCAGAACTACAAGAAGCACACAGTGGAAAATTTTGGCAGGGTGAATGGCAAGCTGTAGCAGATCTAACAAACCTGAAGACTTTTAAATTCATCTTTCCTCTGAACTTTAATCAAAGGCTATAAAAAAAATCCAGATGAATACAATAAAAATTTAAACAGTGAAGATCATTAAAGCAGACACTTTCCGTTACCTCATGGTGACTTGCAGAAAAATCTTGTCAACGTCAGACTCTCATCCCTGGTGTTACAATCATAACTCACCTTTCTGGAACAAACAGCCTGGGAATGTCTGCATTTGCTGAACGTGTGTACCCAAGGCAGATATGAGAGGAGACCAAACACGTTTTTATAAATTACAAAAGAGAATAATTATTTCTACCGAAGGGGATAGGAGCTTTTGGAATGTGCTTTTGGACATAGGAGTGTCTTTTGAGAACTATTGAATATATCTTCAAATGAAAGCTATAAATTAAGTGTAATTATTTCTGACAGCTTGCATGAGAAAAATAAAGCATTTATCCTGTCATTGACATTCTCTATCTCAGTGCACTCTCAGGACTTTGGAATCATTCTTGTGACATATTCACAGTGCCCTTAGCACAGACTCCCTTTGTTTTCTTTTCCTCCACCACAATTTTTTTTTTTTAAAGCACTTAATTTTCCTTCAAAAATTTGTGATTAGAATATTTGTCAAAAATCAAGCAGTCAGAGGACAGCTTTCCCAGCAAACCCCCTCCCACCGTTTCAATTCCCCCCTTTGTTCCCTGCCCAGCACCAATCATGCCCACATTGTCCTCCCAGACCCGAACCCTAGACCTTTATATCTCTTCCCTGCCTGTATCTAGGTATCTTTTATTTCCTTTATCCACATGCTCTGCCTCAGAATTCCTCAGAATTCGTCTATTGCCCTCTTTGTGCTTGCCAGTCCATCCTTCGCTTCTGGTTTTGCCTTCCTTAGGTGCAGACCCCACCCCTTTGCCTTTTATTCAATCAGCCCTAGAAGACAGATCCTTTCTGTAAAGGCCACAAGTGATTCCTCTGCAAGATCTGCCTTGCTAATTATATATTTAACATATATTTATCTGTTCCTGCAGCAGGTTCCAGAGAGCAGGGGCTTTTCTTCTGTGCCTTGCACTGAGCTTGTCATTTAAAACACTGTCACTTATCAGCCACTTCACAATGACATAGGCAGCACTACTTTGCTGCAATTAGGAGGGAAACATGCCAGCAGAGGATGGGGTTTAAACTCTCCCTGACAAAGAAAAGTACATGGAAAGAATTGGCTAGGGCTCTGTTTACAGAACCCAACGGGGTATCTAGAAACTCCAGTTCAAACACGGATTGTCTGTACAAGTGACAGGGCACATAATGGATGGTTTGGTTTGGCAAACAATCAGAGACAAGGAAATGTGCTTGTGTAGGCTGCAAAACTGTGCTCCACATAAAGCAAAGTGCACTACCTGAATTTAGAGACAGGTTGTTTTTTGAGAGATGGTGCTTTTTTTGATTTCTTGAAAGTATTTTCAAATATTACCTCTGACAGATAGTGCCATATATTACCATATTCTGCTTCAAAAAATAAATAAAAAAAATACTAAGAATGACATTAAAAGCTGACAACACAATATCTTTACTAACCTGCTTTCCTGCAGTGTTGTTACTATGAGATCCGTCTGTCAGATACCATAAAATCTAAGGCAACCTGTTTTTAATACAGTAAATATATTTTTCAGGAGCAGGTTTTCACAGAACTGCCATCCTCTAAAGCAGAATGGACCTCTCTTACCCAGCCATGACCATGAACCAGCTTGTCCCAGCAGACAAAGAAGACAAAGCCCCAGCAGGAAAGAACCAAGGAGGAGAGAAGGTGATGGAATTGTTCAAAGTAAAGGAATTCCTGTGGTGTTCCTGGTCAGTGGAATAATTTTCTGGGTTGTCATATTTGAAATAAATAGAAAGTGAAGCACAAAATCTGTGCTAGAAAAGGCCAGAAACATTTTTTCCAGACCAATAGTTCTTTCCTAGAAGGGAAGCCACGTAGCCTGCAGACCAAAACAGGGTAACAGTACTCTGATTAGGGAAAACCAGCTACATTTAGGGTTTTTAGGTTGGACTAATTGTTAGATAGGAAAAAAAAAGCTGATATTTTGCATTGCTTCTGACAGAACTTCAGAGGCTTTAATCAGCGTTTGCCCCCCCAGGGCTGCTACAAACAGGTTTCATGCAGTATTTCTGGTGGAGTAGGATGTGCAAGGTGCTCTGGAATTTTCAGCAGGCATCAGCAAATGCATTTTAAGTTTGCATTTGAGAAACTAAATATAAAAAGCCTGTTTTTTGGATCACCAGCAGATTCTGTTGATAACAAAATAATTTACTCAGTGTGTTGCTTTGGGTTTAGGTGGTATAATACTGCACATTAGAGAAGCTTTGTTTACCATCTCTCCTTTATATAGGTCTGCTTACATTTATTGCACTGAATTTCCAAGTATATCCTATAAGTAGCAGAACAGGTGCACAGGAGACTCCAATGGGGCTAATAATGCAGCAGAAAATTCAATGCTATTATCTCAGATCTTTGTCAATGTTTTGAGAGAAGATAGTTTATTAAGAGATCAAATCCTACATCTTTAGGATGGGGTAATCTGACCTGAATTAAGACAGCTAAATTCAAACTTTTTAAACAAGAAGTTTACCTTTACATGAAGTTTCAGAGGTGGATCTGCATAGGGTTTATGTAAGTTTCTGTCTAATAGACAAGCTGATGAAAGAGCATATACATCTTGTAATTCTTTCAGGAAAGTACTAAATCAATAATTTTTTATATGGGCTTATTTCAGATGAACAAACTTAGAATGTATTCAGTTTTGCTTACCTTAAGCAACACCATTTGTATAGGTTGACTTTCAGCTAATGTCTTAATTACGTCCTCAGCACAAGCTGAAGCCATTTGCTTTACATGAAGATTGGTTAATTGGTTAATTAAACCAAACAAACAACCTTCTAATATTTTTAAGTATCATTCTGGTGTTTTAAAGACAGTCTCACCATCTCATTGATTGCTTTCAGATCAATTTTATGTGACAGCACAAGAGGCCAGTTGCCATTATCTCTGCATGGATTGAAATTCATCAACACTGCAGAACATTTTGTAAAATAAGTATCAATGATAACACTAGAGATTGAAATCATGCATTGATCAGCACTGGACCTAATTCAGCAAAAAACCCCGATGAAATATCTGAATAATTCTTAAAGCTGGGAGCCATGCTCCAGGGAGACTCTTGGTAGTTTATTTCCTGTAAGTTGTATCTAGCTGGATGGAAAAGATGCATTAATGTACAAGGAATTACCACTGCCAGTATTGGTGAGAAAATAATGAAAATGTGATTGGCATAAATCATTCAGAAATCTTATTACACAATTCTGATCCATATATTAGATTGTCTGGCATTCCAGAGCTGAGAAGTACTGAGGTCAGACTTACTCTGGAGTACTGTATTTCTTTACACATTTTATTGTAAATAAAAAGTGGAATTCTAATCCCACGGGAAATTCCAACATTTTGACATTTATTTTCAGTGCAAATAAAAAACATACTGAGTTTGAATCACTGAAACTCTTATATGCAATAGTATAGGAATATCAAAATAATGTAAATATCATAGAAGTTGAAATTAAAGAAATCAAATGCCAATATAAAATATTTCAACATTGCCAGAAAGAAATAAGGTACTATTATTCATTTTGATATTTTCTCATCAAATTTAATCTAAATCAATGTATTCACTTAAGATGATCCATTTCTGATGAAATTGCATTATCTGAGTAGAAGATTGGTTTTTTTTTTATCTGACTCTCATTGTTAAAGATTGATCAGACTGTAAAAGTGTTGGGAAAAAAAAAAACCATTAAGAATTCAGCTTTTGCAAACTTATTATATTGAAGTAATTTTGATTAAAGTTTCACAATCCCCAAGAAGAAAAAGCAAATAGTCACAGTAATTGTCAATCATATTCAAAGGACTTACAGGTGGCTCTGAAGTGACTTCATAAGAGATAACTAACTGAATTGCTAACACGAATATGACCATTTGAGCACAAGTTCCATCTTTTTCTCTGCAGGTCCTGTGCTTATCCACCCTCAGCAGCAGCCCATGCTTTGGTCTCTTCTTCTCCAGTGTAATTCTGCATATGAGCATTTACAACTGCTCTGCTGCACCAACCTGCCAGTGTCCAATTCACTGTCCTGTCAAGGGGGAGATGTGTCTGTGTGTCTGATTTTCTTTCTACCATTTCAAATTCAGCTCCTGCTCCTTGTTTCTGTGGCCTCATGCATCAACTTACTCCCCTCGTTCTGTTCTCATTGTGACTTTTTCATTCACATTTCTTTTTAAACATTGCCCACCTCCTCTAGCTTTTCTGCTTTCTTACAAATTACTCTAATTTGTGTTGTCACAGACCAGAAAAGTTCTTCCCTCTCCCCAGGAATAATCTCCTAACTCACTGACCTGTGTCTCATCCTGCATTAAGCTTAAACATTTCAAGGCTCTTTGAGGAAAAAAATCCACATTTATATAAATGGTAAGACTTCAGTAGTATTCAGAAAACAAAGAATGAATGAGCAGAAACATTTTTTCCACACAGAAAGCAACTTAATTCTGTGCTAAGCTAATTGAGTAAACTCATGAAAATAAGGGATGCCTTCTGTTCAGACATTGCTATATTTTATCTACAGTGTGTACAGTTTTTGTACGTACATTGTACAAATGTGCAAATGGAGATCAGACCACAAGTGTTTCAGTGTCCTCAGATGGTTGTTACAGTGGCTTTGTAACAGCAAAATGAGAGTAAACGTAGTTTGAAACACATTATCCTGGAATTGCTAATAAAACAATAAGGAGGACAAATAAAACAAATGAGTGTAATGTACTCACTGTTAACCAACTTGGTGCTCTTGTGCATGGAGAAAATCATCTTGGAAATGCAGTTGGACCTATTCATACATATTGAACCTTTCCTCATCTCATGCACCACTAAACTTCTTGCAGATGCTTAAGTGACTTAAGGAAAGTACTAAAGAGAGCAAAAACATCAGTGAGATATTTAGTTAGATGTTAGTTTCCACTCAGAAGCACCACATTTGGCCCTCAAATTCAGCAGCTCTGTGAATGATCCAGTACACTTTCCAAAACAGAATTTGTAAGTTTAAACCACTACAGGCTTATGTGAAAATATTTCTTACTATGCAGTCAGCATTTCTCTGATGTATCAGTTTCAAAACTTTTCTCTCAAGGAAGTTTTCTCCTCTCCCTAAGTCCATGTAATTACTCAAGGGTGGCTCTGCCTTGTTCCACCCTAAATTCCTGATGGTATTTCTATACCATAATTGTGGACATTTATCACCGTCAGTTCTCTAGGCAGTCTTATGACTTGGACAGCAGAAGTATCTGGTGTTTAGCATTTGCTTTGTAGACTTCCCAAGTGCTAAACAACCTTTCATTACCTGCCTTTGGCAGCTGCCCAGAAAACTTCAGTTTTTCAAGCCCATATGAGGATGGGAATATCAATAAAGTAGTATTCCCAGAATCCTGGATCTACGTTTACTTCTGCTGCAATTCATGTTTTTTCAGACAGGTTAAGAGCCCCAGGAAAGCTGCTGGTGCAATTTCACCCTCTTTATACTGGGTATCTTGCAGTGCTGCATCCCTTCAACCCTATTGTGAATGCACTAAAGGAGCCAGAGAGCTGTGGTGACTGAGGCATTGAATCCAGGTGAAGAAGGTGGGCTTAGAGGGTCAAGGTATCAGCTCAGGCCTTTACACGATGTCAGTGTTCCAATTAGAGTGAGCTTGAACCTGCCTAGAAGAGGTTAAACAGGAACATCTATTGCTTACTTCATCCAAACACACAGCTGTCAACCTGGAGACCCTCATATCAGGGCTGCTGATCATCTGGTGAGCTGGAGATGTGAAGCAAAATCTTCCAAGGAGTCCTTCAGGTCAGTTTTAGAGGATGAGGTTGCCTAACAACTTAAAGCTTTCCGTTTTGCAGAAATCACATAATCTAAGTGTATTTTTTTGTGGTTGTTCTGGGGTAAAGTAGTTGAATGGGAAAAGGGATTCTTGTGCTTCAGTCAGTAGGGAAGGCCACAGTCTGTACATTTCCAGAGACACAAGATAAATCACAAATGGCAAGATTCAGTGATCCATCATTATGTTAGGGATTTTTCCCCACAAAAATCACCACCCAGTCTACTGGCTGTTGTATCAGGGCAGGAATGGTCTCAGCAGACAAACTACAAGCCCTGGCACAATCAGTGCTTAAAAAACAAACCAAATAGGTAAACAAAAACACAACAACACACAAGCAAGCACAGAAGAATGACAGAGGGCTGGGAAAATACTTGAAATGCTTTTTGGCTTAATGTGTTTTTCTGATTTCACACTGCTGTCTTCTCATGCTATACATGAAGTGTTGTTACATATTATTACTGTTAACAGCAATATATAACAGCACATCAGAGACAGGAAAAAATCTAAAAGACAATCTTCTCGCAAGAACACCTCAGTCTAATAAATTGACCGTGACTAAATGAATTCTTAATTATAGACGATTTTAAAGTATCAAAGCATAAGTATTTTTCTCCTGGTACAAACAGCACACAAAATGCAACTCATTCATTTATTCATTTAAAGGATTTTAAATTTTAAAGGGAAGGATTCTCATCCATTTAAACTCTAATTACTCCAAAGATACTTGCATGTCCCTTTAACAAGGAAAGCTGATGAGGCCAGTGCCTGGAAAGAGTGAAAGGCCAAAATTCCCAACTGTTTAGGATAAGGGAAACACAGATTCAAGTACCCACACTGAATGAGAAAAAGCAAAGATGTGAACTTGCACTACACTCCCTAGATTAAATCTTGACCACTGGGACAATTTCTTTCTCAGGACAAAATAATAAAAAAATCATCCTGGTCTTTGGGATCTTCTCTAACACAAATTTCAGCTGGTATGCTCCTAGGAAACACTGAAGTTTTGACAATTCCACATCTTTTCCTGACTGCTAATTTAGAGGTGAAATGTTCATCTTGCTCTAGTTAAAATCTCCTTAGTTCTACCTCAGTGCTGTAATTTCACGCTCTGCCACAATCTTCACTATAACTTTTAGGTAGTCATTTCTTTTCCTGCATACCCAAAGCATTGCACGATGCTGTGATTTTACCTCTCCATAAACTTTTCCAGGAAATGGAGTGTCTATAATTGTGATTATAACTCATACCTTCATCTTCACATCTCAGACTGTAACTGCAATAAAGCTCAGGACAAGAAAGCTGCCTGCAGAGATCAGCCCCCTTCACTCGAGTTCTTGGATTGAGTGTTACAAAAAGCTTTTCGTATGCAACGATCCCTCAGGTTGCACAATGTGACTCCCAGTAACTTTAGCATCCCAATAGGGACACACCCATTCATCCAGAGCCATGTATAAGTCAGCAGAATAATAATGTTCCCCACATTCAGCTCATCATGAAGATGTAGTAAACTTCTGTGAACTCCAGCTGTGCACGTAACCAAGCCTGCGAGAACGGCGCGTGAGAGCGTGTTCAGCCACTGAATCATAACAAACTGCTGGCTTTCAACAGCTACACAGTGCTGCAAAATTACTGCATTATTCATTTAAAGCCATAGTGCAACTTCTTCTTATTGATTCTGAGTTTAATGCCTGCTCCAGCAAAGGGAAGGGTCAGATAACAATTACGAAGGGCTCCACAGAGCCCCCACAAAGCTACGTTAGGTAACACAATGAGTCATTCCGTGTACTTGCCCCTTAATCTCTGCCTGGGGCCACCACTAGTCTCCCACTAGCACTGGCAACTAAATAGGTATTATCACACCTCTGGCTGTATGAGTGTTGTGTATATGAGTACATGTGTATAAGAAGGAAGGAGGATTGTTTTTTTCCTATTGCTACATAGGCAGTTCTCCCACCATTTTCTGGGAGAAAATATTCAAATCAATGCTGTGTCTGAAGATTAGATTTACAGGCAGAGGCTTGCACAGTATGTTTTGAAATAAACCACTACTAAAAAGCAATGACAAGCAATCATATAGATCTGTACTTGCAATCCACTTCTACTCACTCATTTTAGTGAAAACAGATGATTTAGTAACATTTTCTTATGGACAGCATTGCAACTCATAGAGAATCCAGTCTGTATTTTGTAATTTCTCATATTCCATCAATACAACTCTTAAGCAGCTTTCAGAGGCAGAACCAAACTGCACTGCCCTCTGATGCACCTTCACACACCCTCTGAGACTTCAGGTGTTGCAGAATTCTTACTGAGGGCAGAGTAAGAATTGCAGTGAGAACTGCTGTGACAAGAGTACAGTGTGGAGTTTGTCTAGCAGGATTTTCCCTTAGTGCCCAAAGCACTGACAGCTATACTGGTCAGATTTAACAAGCCATGACTGTGTGGCCGATTTTTATTAACAAATCTAGCAGACATAGTAGATACTGAGAAGTAAACACACGTCTCACTAACTATACATTGTAACAGAGCCACATGTTAATAAAACTTCGTTAATTTACTAGAAAAGTTCGAAAAACAAAACAACCTCTAAGATGCTAATCTAAACCTGCTTTCACTCACTTTCTGCCACTTTACTCCTAAGGCAAAGCTATCAGTTTTCACCATGGATTTCTTCTATTTGAGAAGCTGTGTTATTTTTCCCTCCTTAACTTTCCCTAGATTCACATTACATTTTAACATCTTAACCACAGAATAATAGTAGCCTACTAAAATTCGTGAAGGACACATAGGCCATCAGACTCCATATGATTCACCCTCTCCTGCCTACCTTTCGTTAAGATCATCATAGAATCACGGAATGATTTTAGTTGGAAGGAACCTTAAAGATCATCTAGTTCCAGCCTACCTGCCATGGGACACCTTCCACTAGACCACGTTGCCCAGAGCCCCCTGTCAAGCGTGGCCTTGAATGCTTTCAAGGAAGAGACATCCACAACTTCTCTGGGCAGTCTGTGTCAGTGCCTCACCACTCTCAGAGTAAAGATTTTCTTTATAATATCTAACCTAAACCTACTCTCTTTCAGTTTAAAGCCTTTATCCCTTAGTCAAGAATTCCACATTCAGAAAGGATTGGGGATAGCCATCTAAGCAGGTTTCAATATGGTATTTGACCTGAGACAACACACTTGCATTTTGTTAGGGTTTTTTCAGATTTTTAAATACAAGTGAGAAGATTAACATTATAAAATCTAGCAAAGAGAAGAAGAATGGAGTCAGGCTTCCTGATTCCTAATGTTTATCTTAAAAGCCATCTGATTATCTCATTCTATTCTGGTCTGATAACTATATGAGTATTCTACAACAAAGTAGAAAATGGAAGTAATAGAAAAGAATAGAAAACAGAAATAATTCTACCTAGAGAAATAATTTTACATAAAGAAATTCACTGTCCATATTACTGTGAGATGCAGTCATGAGAGTTTTTTCCTGCAAATACATTGTTCCAATGTCTGCTCTGAATCAGTGGAAAAGACTTTTTGACTCTGATTCCACCACCCACAGATCTGCACCAGAACCACAAGAACAGAATCATCAGAACCAGAGAGAGCAGATCAACCTGCCCTGGTTTGCTTTGGCAATTCAGGTCCTGGGAAGGAGGTGGAGGTTTCTTTACCTCTGATGGTTAATTAAAAGACGTTTGTGCACTTATTGAATGACTTTGGTTCCTTGGGAGTGAAAGATGCAGCTAGACATGTCAGATAATCCATAACACATTAGCTTCTTCTCCACAGCACTCCTGAATATGCTTGCAGAGGATCAGAATAACAGCTTTTTGAAACAAAAATTGGTCTGTGAAAGACAGCCTAGTTCTCAGTGCTCCACTTCTTTATCTATAGGTTTGGTACTCTAAAAACAGGGGAGACACCATGCATGGATGCAGGTACAAGCACCAGACCAGGTCACTTCACCATCCCCAGCCCTCCTGCCTGCTTAAACTGTTTGCACTCTGGCTGTCCAGGGCGCCAGTCACCATCGACAAACATCAATGGGGGACTAATCCAAGCTAATCCTCGGCATTATGGATGAATGACACCTATTAACTGTTATGCTGATGCTTTAACTGAAATTTTGCAACTCATTGAGCACACCACCAGAAGTAATGCTTTCCTGGCCAGAACGAGAGCAGTAATGCAGCAGCTTTGCAGTTGGAAAGGGACATGAGACTTATTATGACAGAAGGAGACAGCAGAAACAGTGGTCCACCCTGTGAGTGTTGTAACAAAGTGGTCCACATTTTGTATTTTAAATGTATCCCTTTTTTATATTTTTCCTGTTTGACATACACAGGAGATAATAGAATTGTTGGTCTGGATCACTTGGTGATTCCCTAGGAACACATTAGAATAGCCTTTGGTAATCAGCTCCACTGCAAAGCCAGTGAAAGTATCTAAGAGTCACTATTATATTACACAGCAAACACAATTTAGCAAGATTAGAATTATTTAATTAAACAGTAAAACAGAATCTATTTGGAAATGCTACCTGTTTTAAAATTCAGTGATTATCTGAATTGATATTTTCTTTGTTACTTAGGAGAGACAAGGGGGATGAAAAATAAGTATTGCTTCTGCTTTTTTTTTTGTTTGTTTGTTTTTCAGTGAAACTCAAGCTCTCTCTTTTTCTTCCTTATGACTTCACCATTGGAGAAATTATAACTTTACTGTTGAGATAAAATAAAAATAAAACTAATAAGTTTGCTAGATTATTTGTAGCAGATAAGACCACTGGATGCCTGTGGGTACAGCTCATGCAAATACAGCTCTCTGATTACAGTATCCCCACAGATATTTTTTGGTTTTCTTCATCTAATGTGCCTTCACATAACCCCAAACTCTCTTTACAATACAAAGGGAGTGTGCACTTAGAGTGATGCTTCTAAGTCCCACAGCAACCTATGTAAATAAACAATTACACAATCCTCTTTGCATACACGATGCTACCTGTAGACTGTTTGCTTCAGGAGACAACACACATATACTTTCACTGAAAATAAAACCCTATTTGTAATATGAGCTTTCTAAGTGCTGGATTTAAACTTGAAGCATATTCAGAATGCAACTAAAATCCCATTAAAATGGAAATGAATTTTCTGATTCATATTCTTTTATCAAAACTTTCTTCTCAGTTTCCCTCATCATTGGTGAGGTTACAATTCAATGTTTGTAGCTCTGTATTTAGTCCAGCAGAATAAGCAGTATTAACAGGGTGAAAGCTTATACTAATGCATAAAATCCTTGGTATTTTTAATAGTATTAGGAAGGGAAATGTAAGGCTACAACAGCACAGCTTCCCTTATAATCATATCACAGCTTTTACAGAATAACAATTTCTATAATGTGAGGTTCATAAAAAGGGATGTTGAAGTATTTGGTTAATTTGAGACTCTCAACACATCAATTGCTATAAAACAGGTTCAGGTAACAAGTTCTTACACAGAAAACAAGCAGCACCAGTAGCAGAGAACCAATAATTCTTACTTATTGAAGCACTCATTCACCCTCTTTGTCTTTGTACTTACTTGCTCCGTGTAAGATGAAGTGTTTCTTTCATGTCTAATCTATACTTTACAGGTTATCACCAAATAGCATGGAAATTGCAATCCTTTCTCTGGTTCTGCCACATGCTCAAACCTCTCCCTTTTTTCTCCTTAGCAACATTTTCTAATCTCTTTCCCACAATGCAGGTGTAAATATGAACAACACCAGAAGCAGGGGCATTTCAAGGCTTACCATAGGTCAAACAAGATCATTTTCAGGGTAGTTTTGCCTACCTTAAATGAAGAAAATGCACTAAATGAGCTTCAGAAGTCTCTTTCTGTTTTGTTTTCTGTGGCTTCTCTGGTGTTTTTTCCTAGAGAAGGAAGAAGAGCAATATTGACATTGCAATCACAAGTCACTGAAAGCTGTAAGGTACCAGTATAGGTATATCTCTTATCTACATTCATATATACACACCCCTACACTGTGATCTTATCTGGTCTGAGCTAGAAAACTACATTTCTAGTTTTCCCCCTGTCAAGAAAGTAAAGGAGAGGGACAGGATAGGACTCATCTGCAGCCAAGGGCAGAATTTGGAACAAGCAGCATTTTGAACAAGGTGCATATGAAAGGGCAAAAGTAAAACCAGGACCTTGCTGTGCAGGGTCTGATGTCCCACAGAGGTGAATTGTTCCACTGGGGTGTTTGTACAGCAGGTTGATGGTTGGCTGGAGTAAGGACACAGACAGAGATATCACATGTTGCCTGGGTGCAGAGGCAGCGCTTTAAACTTAGCCATGGAAAAAGAAGAAATGGATAACAAGGGAAAATGATAATGCAAAACTAAAGTTTCATTAAAGGAAAAGGATTACCTAACTCAGTGCTAATGAGCTTCCATTCTACTAGTCCTCTACTGAAGGCCTTCCTTTTTCCAAGGGAAGTCACACAGTTCTGCTCTGTGCTGAAAGCTGGTCCCCACTGACACACTTCAGTGGGTAGCAGGATATGCTTTATACATTTTTAAGCACTAGAAAGTATTGGAAGCTTTCAAATATTGATAGAAGTGTTGCAGATGATGAAAGACCAAATGTATGTGGAGATGGCCAGCTCCAGCCTTGTTGGAAGACGTGTTTCTACCCATAAGCATTAAGAACTTACTTTGTTAGTTGGGACCTTTCCCAGAAATTTCATTTCTTTGACAAATCTATTACTCATTCAAAACTTCAGAGCTTTACTCAACCGCACCCGTGTGAGGCTCCTTTCTGGAATACGATGTTTCAGGGTTTTGCAAGTGCCATTAAATCCACAAACCTCCTGTCAGCTCCCAGCACTATTGCTCAGCTGGATTTTTCCACCTGCATTTTGTGGACTGGATGAAACCATTCAAATGCTTGGAGGCTGCAACAAGAACAGCACAGCAGCTTCTCCTTTGTCAGGCATCAGCTTTCTTTCACCGTGGAGGGCTGGAGCACAGGCAGAGAAGAGAAAAATCATGAAATAACTGTCAAAGGCATCCAACATCAATTACAATAGACTGCAGGTTAAATTGCACATGACACTTTTTCAAAGCAAATCACCTTCTCCTATAAAGAAGTTTTATGTCGTTTTTAAATTCTAATGATTTGCTGAGAACTCAATATCAGGAAAAAAGAAAAAAATCAATTATTTTCTACAGATGGCCAGTGGTCTCAGATGCAGCTGTGGTACAGATGGGATGATCACAATGACATGGCTTTTCCCCTCCTGTTAGTAGAGATTATACTGCATTAGATGGTATTAAGAGGGTGGAGAGAACTAGAATGCTTCTAAGACAGTGATGTATTGTAGAGATGGATGAGCTAATTTTAGACCATTTAAACTCAAAAATTGGCAGCAGTTTTTCTGAGAGCTCAGTTAAAGCTAATTTACCTCAAATCATGTACTGAACTCATCCTGCAGATCACAAAAATGTAAAACTATCATGTACTTAGAGGATAAAGAAAATACTGTGCTAGTTCCTGCAGGTTACATAAAAATGCTTTTAGAAGCAGTAATGCCAAGAGGACATGACTTGCATTTTTATACTTATGAATGCTCTTCCACAGTAATTAAAAATGACATACCCTATTAAATCACTTAGTACATACCTTAAAGCATATGATGCAGAGATTTCTTGAAAAAGCCAATTACACAGTGTAGTTCTGTACAAGGCAAATGCTTCAGAGCAATTTTCAGATTTTATGAGTTACATATGCTTCATAAAGGGACATTTTTTTTTTACTGGCAAGAAGATACATTGCAAATAACACTGCCTCTACTTCCCTTTTTTTGTTGCTGCTTTGAATTAAAAATCCATTGCACATTTTAGCTTCAGCACAAATAGTCACAAATTAATAGAGAGTTCTTTTAATGGAAGAGGCTCCTCTTCAAGCTGAACTTTTGTGTAAATAAAGCAGTAGTAATGATTAAATGATGGAGAGGAGTTTTGGTATTGCTTGCCTATTCCCACTGACATTACTGCTAGAATCCATGAGTAGGCAAAGCCTTGAGTCTTTGCCATGTAGCAGGATACTGTATTAATATTGCACGTCTGCAGAGTCTGTGTATGTCATAGGAAACGTTTAGATTTTTTTCCATCATCTCTGTTTAGCCAAACACAGTTTTGCTCCGCTGACTCTAAATGAAAACAAATCCTAAAATAAATTTTTCTTCTACATAAAGATAGTTTTCTTTCCCAAATTTGAAACAGTGGCAGTTTTACTGAAAACTTCAGTTTTGTCTGGACAAGGTAGGATTTTTCCCTTCTGTTTGAGAAACGAAAGATAACTCTCAGACCAGAGGGCACTGTCAGCACAGGCCCCAAAGTTACAAAAGCACAGTGTTAGGAAAAAGGATCAAGTATGGTAAGATCCTTCTTGAAAGGCAGCGGACTTTGCTGGCAGCACAGCACCAAACACTGAGGTGGGGTCAGACTCTAATAAAAACCCATTTGCAAATTATAAGCAGAAATAATGACAGGATGATCTTTATCTTGTGAGCTGAGGACACAGAAGGGGCATGTCCCAACATCAGCACCAAACCTGACTGTAGGAGTTGAACAGGGAATCTGATGCTGCTGTTTTTAACCTCTTACTGAACAGGGAGTACATGGCACCTCAAAAAATCCTCCTTTCATGCTGAAACTCACAGGTTCATTATATAAATATTTTTTCTCCTAGAATCACTTCCTGTCACTCAAAATTCAACCAAATGTTTCACCTTCCAATACCTGAAAAATCTCTGTATCCACTGATGTAACCACATTGCTCCACTGAAGAATTCAAAGATAAACAAAAATGAAATATTTGAGTAGAAAAGGAGATTTGTGACAGCCTAATTATGTCCATGACACATGCAAACAGCCCTTTTTACTCCAGTATTCTGTTGTTTTTAATAAAAAACTATGAGATCACACAAGATTAAGTCCCAAGGAAGATAAAGAATACTTCCAACCAATTATTCTCCTGAAAACACTAGTAGAAAACAGACAGGATAAGGGAAAAATTAATTTTTGTGATGACAAAAAAATATTAGAAGCTGAAGTTGGCTCTTAGCCAGAGGGCTTTTTAAACCTCTAAAGAAGCTTTAAAAACTCTCAAGACCCTTTTTCTTGATAAAGTTCATTACAAAATTATATAGTGACATTTTTCCAGTGTTTATCATTGGCTTTGACAGCAACAACCAGATGTTCCTGCTTATTAGCAAATGCAAAGTCTGGCCCAGCCTAAGAATAAGTTTATCATGAACACTTCCCTCATAATTTTAAGGGAGAGTTTCTTGGGAGATTATAGACAATAAAAAAAAATGACACCTTTTTTATAAGCAGTTGAGAAGATAATTGAAAAATACAAACATATCTGAGTTAGGGCACACTAAGTTCAGTTTGTTGAATGGGAAAGTGCTTTTGCTGCCTGAGCTTAGTGACTTGCTATTGTCCCAGAAAATGAGTCCTGGATGTCCTTTTGAAACAGCACTTTTGCAAGGTCAAATGTTAATACACAAAGGAGAAGAATGTGACTTGCTTAGCAGCTGGAGCTGAAGGATCAGTTCTAGCAACATCCATATTCATTTGAAGTCAACATCATACATCATTTTGGTTTCAAGTATTTATAGACTCACAGGGACTTTGTTTCTGAAAATTAGGGGAGAGGCAAATGGACTGGGGATCATTGATTCCAATACCTGCCCCTCTTGAAAAGCTGACTACAGCTGAAGTGGTCATCTGGCACATGCCAGCAGACACTGCCATGGTTTCGTTTAAAATTAAACCAGATCAATCTAAAAAATGATAACTCAGTAAAATAGTGTCAACTGTTGCCTCAAAAATGTCAGGTAGATGACAGAGTGCAATCCATGGACTCATAGTGCATATCCTTTCCATTTCAGGGTCCTTGGAAGAAGACAGGAGTATAACCATTAGGCACAGAAAAGGATGGTACTGGGATGGGCAGAAACAAGCTGGAATGGTATATTCCCTATGCTTTCATAGCAGATGTGACATTCAATAAAATCCAGTAAGCTTCCACATGCTGGCAGCAAACTATGCTCATACACCAGATGTTTGTGTGTGGGAATTGTATTTTACTTAAAAATAACATTGGTGAGATCAGATCTACGCAAACTACAAGGAAACACATAAAAACATGTTTAAAAGGCCTTAGTTGATACTCTTTTTGTGGTGGCAATAGAATTTGCTTCTGTTTCCATCAATAATTTATCCATCTTCTCAAACTGCAGCAAAGGACTGGGAGCACTGCTCCATGCTGAAAATGTCACACGAAAAATAGCTGTAGAGCAAAAAGTGCCCGAGAGTTATTACTTGGCATTAAAAATCAAATACCCTAATTATCAAGTGACCAATCCACAACTCTCCAAAAGCCATAAAACTATTTTAAACACTCATTCTGTGCTTCAGATACTAATATCTCAGGGGTTTCCCAAGGCAAGTCGTCAAATTCCTTGAATACTTGGAATCTTGGAATCATTCACTTTTCAAAGACATGAAACTAACTCAGTTGTATTTTAACACATTTTAAACCTGAATATTTCTATATTCCAAAAAAAAAAAAAAAAAAAAAAAAAAAAGGATAGCATTGGTCCAGGATGGAGATTTGTCTATTTAATGTACTTTTTTGGAGACTATCACTACACTGTGGGATGGAAAAGGGCTATCCCATCCCTGGTTAATCTGAAATGAGAACTGGCTACTGTATTTTAGGAAAGCCAGACATCACAGAAAATTTAAGATTTACGAAAACACAGTTTCCTGCCCTTTTACTGATTTTCAGCTCTCCCAAATTCTGCATAAACAGCCCAAGGTATTTCTCTTAGGATGTGAGTCACTTGGCACAGACAATTTCATCATGACCCTTATGCACTTTCACTGCTTTCTCTGCCATCTGACTGTGGATGAGAAAAACAACCCTCTACCTCATCTCTTACATTTTCATTATTTTTTTATCATGATGAACTAAGTTTGACTGAAGTTTAAAGAACAGAGAAATATTAGATAAGTCAGCTAACATTAACATCACTTTTTACCACAGAAGTAATTCCAGTTTCTTTCTCTTTCTTCAGTTTATTGGCCTCTTCTTTGGCACAAAAGCAAATATGCAAAGACTTTAGGAAAAAAAACAGAAATAGAACAGACAGCAGCAAGAGTGGTTCATAGTATTTGTCTCTAAATAGCTATTACTGGTTCTAAAAAAAACCAAAACCCAAGACAAGGCTTTAATCAGAAAGGCTGCTATTTTCCTCATTTTCCTGCTGCATAAATGCTGGATGCTACAGTCCTATATACAGGATTCACAGACTTCCCTCCATCTGTGGATTAATCTTACCTTCAGAGCACACAATACAGAAAAGGAAACACTCCTCCCCTCACTGCCAATCCTGGGTAACTGTAAGAGATTTTACTTCAAGTAAGTGATCTTGATGCAAAATGTACATCCTAATTTTGATGAGGTTACATATCTCGCTTGTTGAAAACCATTTCCTTTTCACCTAAGAACCCAAAACATCATAATTCACAAGTAAACGCATTTCAAATAAGCTTGTGGTCTTTCTGAGCACAGAAGATCATATAAGCACTTTACCTACTGTTTTCCTTATCATAGAAAACAGTCTGTTTCCTTTGCTTTAACAAACCTGTCTCATTTTTATAGCAATTCATTCACAAAGCAGTAAAATATGAAGAGTTTGTTCTACTTTTGTTTTAATTCAGGAGACTGGAGTTTTCCCATTGTGGTATCTTCAGGGAGATAAGATATACCTGACAAATTACAGAAACCTTCCCAGAAACACAACTGAGAAATAGATAAACTCATTCTTTTACTAGGAGGAGGATAATTCTGTATACCATCAAGATTTTCAGTCCTTTTCCTGTCCCTGTTTGGGACCATGGCATGTGTTAATCCAGACATTATTGTTTTAACAGCAGCCACAGAAAAAAGCCCTCGTAAGACAGAAGTTTGCTTTTGTGTTTTGGTCTTATACAGAAGATTCATTTCAGTACCTGCAAATGATTTGACAAGGCATAGCTTGGAAATTGGGAAGACAGTAAACACCTCTGTCTTGCTTTGTGGGAGACTAACAGCCAAAAAACCTGGTACCCTATGTTACAATCCAGCATTTAGAAATTAGTTAGAATAATTTATGCATTCTGGTGGTTGTTTTTTCTCTGAGATGCCCTGTGGTCTTCATAAATCAGAAGCATCGATTACTTATTCTACATTAATTCAACAAAGCTTTCAATATGAGGGCTGTGAATGTTCCTTCAGGATATTTTTCTGCTGTTCAGATACAAGCTGTGGACTCTCCAAGCAGACTAATTCTGCTCTCTGCACTGACTGCTGAATCTCTGAAGAGAAAGATCTTGGAAGGAAAGACTTAATGGCTACTTGAGCTCACCTAAAAAACAAGAAAAGCAAAGAAGCAACTGAAGCTGAAGAAGGGCTCCACACAATATTTTATCTTTGCTTTGGCTACTGGCATCTTAATTTTAACATAACACAAATCAGAGATGAAGAGTATTAAACTATCGCTTAGTTTCCTTCGCAGTGGGTAAGACCTCCTCGAATTAAAGGTTACAATCTTTCATGTTCTAATAATTAATGAATACATTTAAAGTACCATCATTCTAGAAAAGGATGACTTAGGAAACCGCAAGAACAAAAACCTCCAACGTTTTAGTGTAAGAATTACCTTGACATTTTCATATTTCACTTGGAAAATCATTACGTTTTTAAATGCATGTTACTATTCTTAGGGCTAGCTGGAAAAACTGTTTTGATCTTACAGGTATCAATCACCTACTTACAGCACAGAAGCAATGAAAAAGCAGCAAGGTGAGCACTCCATATCATAGCCCACCAGAGCAAGTGGTGATGACATGTAAGACATGGAAAAAAGCCACAATGTTGGCCAAAGTCAGAGACGAATGTGGCCCATCTCTAGTGCATACTGTCTTGCCCACTTCCTGATACAAATCACAAGGTTTTGGAATAAAGCTGCATTTAGAGCAATTCTTTGCCTTATGCTGTCCCCTCCCTGCTTCCATTTCCTTGAGTTATTAAATCTTACAAAAAAACAAAACCCCAAAACAACCAAACAAAGACCAACCAAACAAAAAAAACCAAGTAAGTAATATAGCAGATTTTTATAAGGGGATGTAGTGTGAGTAGCTAATCCCATTTGTTTATGTTAGGTTTAGAGATGATAAAATGTATTTTTTCATCTTGCATTTTGTTATACATAAATATCACTTTAAAAAAGTATTAGTGATAAGAAGTGTGCTGAAACCAATTTTTTTTTTTTTTTTTTTTTTTTTTTTTTTTTAAGAACAGAAGAAAACAACCATGTAGGGAAAATGTGCCCAAACTCTACTCAGGAACTCATTCTACCTTTAGAATTTTCTGAATTTTGAAATTTATTGCTCTCTCAGTATCTGACAAATACAGCTGTCTTTCCTACTGAGCTGGAAGAAAGTAACTCAGGGCTCAACAATCTTCTGCAGTATTTAGGGGCAACCTATGCTTGCTATCATATGCCACTAGGATGAATTGCAAAGGTAGTTTAAACCTGGATTACAGGTACAGACTCTTGGAATACGGGAGCAATGCACGGATGGTGTGATGCTAGATAACAGCTCTGCCATACCCATGATATTTTGTGGACAGCAGCAGGAACACAGGAAAAGTGCCAAGCCATAAAATCCCATCTCAAAAGCATTAACTGCCTACTTGTACTTGATATTATAAAGGCGAGATGAAGGCAAAAGTGTAAACCTAAGTGTCTGTGGGAATGACACACATCGGGGAAATTTGTGGAGGACTGTTTTCCCTGGAACAAACCCACACCGTAGCAGTTGATGAGAAAGGAGCAGTGGAAATAAAGTTATGACTTGACCACAACCCTCTATTCCCCACCTCCCTGTCCCCTGGGGAGGAGGTAGAAGAGTTGGGAGTGAAGTTGAGCTGAGGGAGAAGGTGGGTTTAGTTTTTATCTCTCACTATCTTACTCCAGTATTGATTAACAATAAGTTAAACTTTTTTCCCCCAAGTCAAGTCTGTTTTGCCTGTGACAGTAACTGATGAGTGATCTCTCTGTCCTTATCTCCAGCCCTAAGCTTTTTCATTGTGTTTTCTTCCCCTCTCCTGCTGAGGCAGAGTGAGAGAGCAGCTTGGTGGGTACCTGATGCCACCTAAGGCTAACCCACCTCACCTTGCTAAAAGAATTTGAGTAGGGAAGTCTAGGAATTTGGTTTCTCACAGGGCCCCCAACAAGACCTAACACAACTGCAGGCCATCAGCCAGAAACAGATCTGCATCAAATAGATCCTGTCAGTGACATTGCTCTTAACACATCTCATTTTATAACTTCAAAATGCTGTGCAAACAGCAACTAATCCTCTCACTCATGCAATATAAGCTTATCCTCAGAGACTTTAAGTAACCAACTCAGTCACACCGCAGATGTAACACAAAGCAGAGCTCTAACCTTTGCTGTCACTGCCCAGATAACAAACCCAAGTACAAGGCACAAACACATTTTAAAAGTCTGCATTTCCTGCTGATTGAGGTCAGGATCAGCGAGGTGAACTTCAGCCCCTGCAGAGTGCAAACTAAATTAAATGTGAACATCTCAACAGCAGAATCTTAGGCTTCCTAATTTAGAAACTCAACTCCTTTACTAAGAGCGAGAGGCAAAGAGGAGCCTGAAGGGAAGGGGCTGTTTAATGATGGTTCATCCAACGTGGGAGGCAGTTGGCCTGCTTCCCAAGCTTTTTTCCTCCACCTTCCTGGCCCAGCAGAGACCTTCACTGTTAGGGAGATGCCAATCTGGCAGTCAAGGAGTACCTTTCATCACCTTTGAGAGGAATAATCCTTCTAAAGCTTGCCCCACTGGTGGGAGGAGGGAGGGGATTGGCAAAGGTCACTAAAATTAACATTCAAGAGCAATAAAAATGCAATGGGGAGATCAGGACTGTAATTGAAAGCCTGGAAGTGCCAGAGGAAGGGGAAGAGAATTAATTTGTAGGGGTGTTTGCTCCAGGGAAAGAATGGGGCCTCTTATTTTGGGGAAAGAGAGTAGGAAGGTCTCATATCCCACTGGGATATGACAATAATCTTGTCAAGGGGGACAGATGGGTAGAGGAACAGAATGAATCAGGCTGAGGGAAGTTCTGGCTGCAAAGGGATGGAATAGTGCACAGTGAAGTCTTTGCTTCCCAGTCTGCTTGCTGGTATCACTACCCAGGAAAGTCAGGATGGAAGAAGCAGACACATCACCTGCCAACAAACCTGGTTTATACAGTCCCAGCACAGGGTTTTAACCACAAGGTTGTAGAGGCTCCATGATGATTTTTCTTCCTGCTTGAGGTGAGGGAGGAAAAGAGAGGTAGGTGAAAAATCCCAGATGAAACCAGTCCTTCCCACCCCCAACAATTCTTTCCTGTTCTTTCCTCCTTCCCCTAGCAGTGCACCGTGCCAGCCCATGACTTCCACTCCATCACCATCTGCAACAGTTCAGACACCAGTGCTCTGAATTGCCCTCCGCCCACACACCACCCAAGCCCCAAGTCAGAGCATGTCCAAGGGAAGATTATGTAAGGAAAAGTCCGTGCCAGGTTTCCAAGAGTCACATTTTTACGAGGCAAGAAGGTAGTGAACCAAGCCAGCATGCACCCACAACCAGCAGCCTCTGCTAAAAGCAAACAGCAACAACAGTGCAAGTGCTGCTTAAAGGGAATTTCTTGCCAAGACACTCACAGGTTCACAAACCTCAGTTCTCAGTCCACTTAGTTACAACTCGTGTACCTGCAGTTGGCAGGCACAGAGCAGCAGCAGAAAGACAGAGGTCAAATGGATCAGCAAGGAACTCAGCAGGGTGTAGTGGGAAAGGGAGACAAAGTTAATTCCTTATAGGTCATGGTACATATAGAACCCCCCAACTCTTGTATTTCACCGAAAAAAAAAAAAAAAAGACTGCAGTAATTAATTTTTATTCAGGTTAACTAAAGAAATAACACTTCTGTCCTTTCAGTGGATGAAACGAAGCTGCCAAATGGTCATAAACCTCGTTTATTACAAATGAAATCTTCCAAAAACTCTGTTAAGACTTTTTCTATTTAGAAGTCAGAATTTTCTATTTAGAATCTAAAATCTATTTAGATTTTCACCACAACATTCAGACTGCATGCATTGTAAGAGTGGTAAATTGTTTTTGCCATGCAAAGAAATTATCTTAAAGGATGGTTGCTATTTTTAGGGGCAACACTGGAAACTGTGCAACTCAGCTCCAAATTGTGAGCTCACACACCTTAATGGAGGTGAAGATATTCCATCACACACTGACTGTGTATTGACAATTAAAAAGGAATTCTAAACCTGTCTCTTCATTTACTTGAATTACAACCTGGAGGATAAATTATATAACGTTGTAAACTCACAAAAACGTGGTTTGCTTCATTAGATCCACTATTTTTAGTTAAAACACTTGATCCTTCCTCTGCTGTTCTCACTGCTTCTAAGGCACATCCAGGAATTTTTCCTTTGCCAATATTTGGGGGAGGCTTGACAAGCACAAGATTTAAACAAGTAGGAACTCCAGTTTAGAGCTAACCACCCCCTTCTATTTTTCAATTTTCTTCCAGTATGAGATGTGTTGAAAAAAGGTAAACACTTCAAGACTTTGTCAAAGCAGCTCTGAGGGGATTTGTGAGAATCTGAAGCTTTCAACAGTTCAGTTACACAGGAAATCTTTCATGTCTAATTCTGGAATTTCAATGCTTATTACAGAATATTCAGCTTCCCCTTTTGTCTCTGACTTGCCCCCACAGCTTTTGCACAGGCCAACAGGCTGCTTGTGTTACTCAAGGCAAATTACAGTGCTCAAAATATAATTAAAACTCATGCTATGTGGAAAGCCATCTACTAATTTGATGATTAAGTGTTTTCCATGTTTACAATAACTATAATCATAACCACTCCTGGACCTGGAATGGATAAATTTCACCAGTAAGTTAAAAAAACCCCCCACAGCTTTGCTGTTTATCCACTGTTTCAAGAGCTTCAGTCCAGATACAGAGTGCCATAATTATCAGTGATCTAGAAAAAAACAGGTGAGAGCAGATTCAGTCACAACTGAGCAATTTCAGATGAAGCCTATAAAAGGTTCCTGGCATTACAGCATGAATAAACACCAGAGTATTTTCAGGACACCCCTTCAGCATTTGGTGAACATCTAAGACAACAGAAATGTAAACACACCATTTTGCCCTTAATGCCACTGCTGGAGTGTCTTTACTACCCAAGCTCAGGGTATTTATTTGGTTGTTACAGGTTCTGCTTCTCAGATTGCGTCTTCTTCTCCAACACCTACTGTCCAGCTTAAAATTTTGGCTTTGAACTGTCTTGTTGTCATAGGACATTTTATTTTACACAAGTGACATGTTCACTTCCTCTTGCTATTAGCAACTTATTGTATATTTTAACTGGAGAGTTTAAAGCTTAAAAGACTAATTGCACAAAGTTCTCAATGCCATCACTCTAAGTATCACCTAGAGCTGACAGATTGGGCAAGCTTGACATAAGGAACATCTGCAATTAGTACACTGTTACAGATATGTAAGTGGTAATTATTGATCAATTAACATGAACCTGCAAATCAAATCTGAATTTGAAATAAAACTCAATTAGTGCTTACTAATAGCAAATTCAGGACTTATCATTCATCGACTTGGCTTCCTCCTTCACTCCCTTCCAGCAGGGTCACACCAGGTAAACTTTGCCATTCTGGGTGAGTTTCTGCTGATAGAAAGCCCTCTGAACACTTCACTGTTCACTAAGTTTCATTCCAGCCATTTAGATTTCACAAAGTCTCCATCATATTACCTGCTCCCAGCTGTCCATCCTCATCCACACTCACCTCCCCTGATTTTTTACAACAGCTCAGATGAGTCTTTGGTTCATCCACTGCAACTCAGTTTTACACTACTGTTGCACCTACTTTACTCCAAACTATAACACCAGATGTACTGAGGCAAACTTTCAGACACACAACATTTTGGCAGTACCACTCTAAGGGTCACTGCTGCAGAAGTGACAGCAAGATGTGGCTCTAGCCAACGAGACCAGAACAAGTAACTCCCCAGAGCTCTGCAGCAAAGCAACACCAGTAGCTCAGTGTCTTCATAGTCAAATGAAAGTATTTTTCAGTACTATAGCCCCCCCCAGCTAAACCTAAAGTATCCAAGAGTTATTACATTTGAACACCAGCAAGAGTTGTTGCTCACACTCTAACTAGATTCTACTGAGCATCTCTGAGCTGTGTTGTAGTTAAATGATATAACATAGGTATTTAGGATCTTCTGGAATATACAGAAGTGGTATAAAATTGTTCTCTTAGTCTGAGAAGAGAGAATTCTGTATAACAAAAATAGAAGCATGTTGGATTTCTTGAGCAAGTCCCCAGGTGTGACAAGACAACTTGTTTCTCCATTTAAAAGATTACAGTATGCACAACTCTAGAGGTTTTGGTACTGCATGGGATAAACAACATAATTGAAGCACAATAAAATCTTGGGCAACATAAACCATGAGGTCAGACACCACAGTGTGTTGTATTCATTGTTTATTGAACTTCAAATTCCATGGTACATCACAGATTAAATAGTTAAAAACTGTTTACTATCATACAATGTTCAGAATAGTCTTTCAAAACATCCCTTTGGACAAAACTAAGAGCCAAATTCAAGCACAATTCCCCCAGAACAGTATGCCAGGGGTGGAAGAAAGCTTCAGAGTACTGACTGTACACAACACTACACAAAGCACACCAGGTCACTGCTCTGTGCTGCCACACATGATTCAGAAAGCAGTTCTAGACAGTGCTTAACTACCATCACGGGCAGGCACCTACTGTATTAGCGGGGCAGAGTCTGCTTCCCAAAGACTTTAGTACTCCACTTAAGAGCACAGACTTACAGTTGTGGGTTCTGTAAGGTTTTAAGTTACAGAGTTGAAACCAGATTTGGGCAAATTGACAAGGTCTTGCGCTTATGCTCTTCAACCCTGACACACAAGATGCCTACAACTCAAATTTTTTTAAAGACATGTCCTCACCTGAGGTCAAACAACTATGAATGGGAACAACAGGAATGTCTCATGCTACTTTGAAGTTTTAGACTGGTTGAGGTGGGAGACTAGTGCTTGAACTGCACTGCTCAACACTGCATTCTATTTGTGCCATCTTGTCTCAACTGAACATACAACTAAGTATAACGAAATTCATCAAAAAGATAAATCTGTCAACTGTAAACTGTTGGCAAGAATCATTCAATTATATATTTGTCTTCTATTTCAAGCATTTGTACAAGACACTGGAACCTAGAAGCATCAGTTTTAAATTGTGCAATTTAAGAATTTCCTTCAGGAGGAGTTCAGTCATGTGACTAGAGGAAGGATCTCCCAACCTTGCATGGAGCCATCAGTCGTAGCTCACCTCACAAGAAGGTTCCGAGCTAGAACGTCAAAAAAGCACCGTAGTGCTAATTCCAAGCAAAGCCAGGATTTACAGTCCAAGATTTTCCTGCTGCATTACTGTTTCCACGTGCAACACAACTTACTGAGGAAGGCTCTCCAAGGCACCACTCCCAGCTGCAGCACGTACAGTGGTACTGATGCAAACATTTACTTTGCTGCAAAGCAGTTGGATATATTAGAGCTTCCCCAGAACCGAGTGTGAACAACATGGAAACATGTAAAACAGCAGGTTTAACCTCAGCAGCCCTTCTGAGTGATGTCTTGTCCCGAGGCCTTTGTAATATCCATTGTAGTGAACACCTGTAACAGATCAAAAGAACTGCTTATTTACTTATTTACCATTATCATCCACATGGCTATTGGTCTCCTCTTGTAAAGTAACAATGCTACATTTCTTTGAACTACTAAAACAGAAAACAGGTTGTAGTGCACAATTAACATGTTTCCTATCACATGTCAGTATCTTATGGTTAGGAGCTAAACAAATACTAAATAAACCTCAAAACACAATGTTGTTGTTTTTCCTTGCATCTAAATGGTCTTCAAAAGCAGTTTTTAAATCGAGCTGTGCCTTGACCCTTCCTTACCTCTGCACAAGTAGGATGGATACCAATTGTTTCATCAAGCAGTTCTTTGGTGAGACCACATTTTATTGCAGCAGCAAAACCTTGGGTCACTTCACCAGCATTGGGCCCAAGAACATGAAGTCCTATCACACGATTCTTTACAACACATGAGAGAAGAACATGAGTTAGTACAAGGCAAAGTGCAACAAAAGCTCTAGTATGTAACTCCCACTGCACTAGAAATGTATGTTATGGAAGCAGGTCAATAGCAGAGCCTTTAACAAAAAATTAACTACTTAAATGAAGTAGATCTGCAGTTCTTTCCAGTCCAGTGTAGCACAATGAAATAAGTTTTAAAATGATTACTCAGCACTTAATCAAAGATACTGTGTAAAACTGAATACATTCTAGTTTTATCAATTGTTTTAATGATTTTATATACAGTATCTTAAGTACATTCAGATTTAATATTATTTATTGATGTTGAAATTAGGTCAGATTTTACACTGTTTATATTGGAGAGCTTTCACTGGCTGTTCCCTCCCTCCCCAAGCAGTTAACAAGAGAAAAAAAAGAAAACATAGGGTTGAACTTTGTCTTTAGCCAGATCTAGACTGATGGCAGTAGGCTACAAGTTAAAAATGGGTGTGGTTTGTTTCAATTTGTTTCCTGAATTGTCTATCAAGAGGCATACAAGCTGTGTTTTAAAACATTTTCCCAGGATGTTCCTACACCTTCACGTCTGGCCATGATTTGCAAGAGAGGATGCAAATTCTTCACAATGAGTAACTTTAATACACTATTTACCTTACATTCTCCTTCAGCATCCTAGGAAAAAAACCTTTAATATAAAATCTAAATAAAGTCCCTCCTTCCATTGCGTTATTTTAATTAGGATTATTTCCAATGACGCTCCAATAAATCAGAACTTTGAGCCTTTTTGCAGTCTTTGAGAAAGTGTTAGGTGGACTAATTAGAAAAAGAATGAGGCTTACTTCCTCTTAGTTTAAAAGTCATGCTGTTTCATATTAATTCCTTCTTTGTCTGTTCTCCCAGATAGCTTTGGGAAAAAGTATCAGACAGTACAGACAGTATTGGCACTTTTGCCACAACAAGAACCTGCTAATCACTGAAAATTCCTGTATCTCATCAGTTTTCAAGGACCAACCACATATTTTCCAAGTTTCTATGAAACATGCAAAACTACACTTCTCAAGGGACAAAAACCATAAGGTCCAGAAATCTAAAGCAAGACACCAGGTGGCACAGTTACTCAAAACTCACTTGGAAGAAAAACTCTGGCAAATTTCTTCACAAATCTATCAAATAAGAATTCAGGGTGAAGTTTCGTAATGTACAAAGCCACCATTTGCTCAAACAGTTGCTAAACAAAGAAAAATGCAAAACCCTAAACAAAACCATCAGCTCCCTCCAAATTGATCAGCCCTTTTAAAACAATTACTTATGTTAACAGATTGGGTAGAGCTGGCCTCAGGCAGGTCAAATAAAAGATCTTAGTCTTTTGGCCTGTCTAAAAAGATTTCAAGAATACACTCAGCATATCCATTCCAGTCTACTACTTACATTGTCCTGTTTATTGCAGATAATCTTTGCATAACAGGTATTGTTATCTCTGCCTGGTACTGTCCATTCAAGTGGCCAGAACAAACTGTGATAAACCTGGGAGAATGACAAGAAAAAGAGCATTAGAATTTCACAAATTAATTCAGTCAGACATTATTCTAGTTTTTAGTATCTTTATAAATAGGTGGTTTGACATTAAGCCCACTAAATGTTTATTACATAAACTAGACAAGACAGCAAGTTCTGTTTCATCCAGCCCACAGAGGCCATCCTCCAAAAGTCAGCAGAAGACTTGACTCAAACCATGTACCTCTGTTTAAATACTTGATTAAAACAGCAACAGATACACAGGATTTAAGATCGTACTTCTAGAAAGAGAAGTGTAAAGTTAATAACCAGTTACTGTAAGTTTAAACCTATTCTGCAGAATAGTTAACAGCAGGAGTTAAATAATGCCAAGTGATTTCAAAGACATAAAGAGTTAAACACAAGGCATGTAAGCAGCTTCAACGAAACCCCCCAGGGAAGTGCAGAAGCTGGAAATTACTGTAGAACGTGGAAGTTATGCCCAACACTTCTACAGCCATATGATAAGGTCAGGAAAAAACTGATTCCCAATTCAAGTATAGAGAATCAGCAGAAAACAGCCAGTTCACCTCAGGGGTTTGGTATACTTCAGCAGAAAGTCTTTAATTCATGACGACAGTTTTGCAACCCAGGTTTGGCCTCCTGAGGTCAAATACTTCTCAGCAGCCTGCAAACAGCTACGTGCAATTCTAATGGTATTAAGTCCAGTCCTGGGTTTCTGTGAATTCAGTATCTTATTAGCCAGATGAAAACACTGCCAAAACAGTTCTACCTATCTTGCTAACCTTCTAATCTTGTTTTAACACTATGCCTTGGGAGTAAAGCAGCAAGGCCCAAGAAAAATACTCTCAAGCTACAAGTTAAGTGATTCTTGAATGCTCTTACCTCCAAGTTCTCCTTTCCAAATTCTTCTATGGCTCTTTCTTCAGGAAACCCACAGCTGCCATACTCTAAAGGAGTAAACACTGTCGTTGGTACGTTGATATAGTCACACTAAAAATAAAAAATCATATTTAGACTATACAAGTTCTGTACATTTCGTAACAGAAAAAGTTGTATTAGCACTTTTTTTCTTTTTTACAAAACACTTGCAGAGCCCACAGACAAGTGGACAAATCAACTCATGCAATTTTGAGGCAAAAGGCATAGAAATAAGCTGAAGATGTATGCTTACAGCTTTACCTTTCTGGAACTACCCCCATACAGCCTGCGGGCCAGCAGTCTCCCTGCCTGAATGGCAACCGGGGTAAGTTCAAGCTTTCCCTCCAAGATATCCCCAATAGCATAAACATAAGGCACATTGGTTTGTTCTTCATCATTTACAGGTACTTTCCCATTCCTTTAAAACAGAAGAGAACAGAATTCAGTATTACAACCCTCCTCAGGGCTCGGCAAAAAAACAGAGGGGAGAAGCTCTGCCACAAAGGTGTTATTCCAACTACTGAGCACATTTTATTAAATATGCTTATGCCTTTTTTCACTTCAAAAAAGGTTTTAAAGGTTCACATAAATGCCAGGTATAAGACCATTAAAAAAAAATAAAAATCCATCAGTACCAGTAGGTATTGTTAAAGAGTTAAAAAATCCTTGCATTCAGTGGTTTAAGGGAGTTGAGCAATACTCACTTCTCATTGATTTTGACACCAATCGTGTCTAAACCAATATTTCTGGTACATGAGTCACGACCAATGGCTATCAAAACCTAAAAAACAAAACCCAAAATTAAATACAATAACTTCATGCAAGAGAAGCATAACATAACACTTCCTTTGGTCTTCTACTGAAAAAACTGAAGCGTATGAATGAAGTGACTTTTTCAAAATTTTTTTCAGAAGCCACCAACAGTTCAGTCTTCCCCATGTGCAACTTGTTTCAGAGATGCAACAAACAGCAAAACAGTACTTTCAGAACAAAACCAGAAGCAACTGTTCATATGAACTAAATTCCAGGCACAAAGTTTCTTTCACCAATTCTGCAGACAGGGTTCAAATGAAGATGAATATTGAATTTTCACATATTTTTTTTACACCAGTAATTTAGATTTTTCAAGCAGAATTTCCCTTTAAAAGTTGCTCAAGAAAAAAGTATTTTTGTACATTTTCACACGTATCTATATTCAGTTATTTCAAAGCCAGAAATGCTTACAGTGTTATATTCTCCTTCAAAGATTTCCGCTCCCTCAGTAGACTTCGCCGTCACTTTCAGCCTTCCCGGCATGCCTTGCTCCAGCTGTTCAACCTGTGCAAATTATTGTAAGCTTAGAACGACCCACAGAGCAGAGATCATTTACACTGTCACTTCAAGCCTTGACCTACTAATCTATCACTCAACAGTAAAACGGCTTAGCCTCGTAAAACATTTATTTCTGCAGAGAGCCAAAGCCTTCCCAGACAACACCTGCATTTTACGTGCGCTGTTCAAAGTAACCCTGTGTGGAGAGAGGAAACCTAAAGAAAGCACTTGCCTGAACAGGTACAAACTTCCTGATGAACTTCACGCCGTGTGTTTCCATGTGAGCACCTACTTTTTCGGCCATTTCTTGGTCAAAGCCCCGCAGAAGGATGGAACGCACCATCACCGTGACATCCAGACCTAGACCAGCAAGAAATCCTGCACACTCCAGAGCCACGTAGGAAGCACCCACAACTAGAGTTTTGCCAGGACAGTAAGGCAGGGAGAAGAGGTCATCGCTGAAAAGAAAAGAAGTGCAAGTTACAAGGTTCTTCCAACACAAGCTTGTCTGTCTTTGCAAACACTAGAGCAGACAAAGTTCAGTCTATTATACCTTTTTAATCTCACCTTGTAATACAGAATTCTTTATCTCCAGGGATACCCGGATATCTGGGCCTTTCTCCTGTTGCCAGGACAAAAGTCTCTGCTGTGTGATAGGTTACTTGTCCTTTTCTATTAGTTGCCTGTTGATAAAGATGCAGTTAAGACAGTCTTTTTCATAGGTTTTAAAATATGTTTTAAAATATGTTTAAGAATGAAGAACAAGTGGTTTAAAACAAGATCTAATGCATTTAGAGATGCCACACAGGTCATTGAAGAACAAAAGGTTTAAACAACAGACTTTTATCAGGCTTTTCTCACATTAGAGCACATAAAATCAGTTACTTTTTGAATCCTGCCCATTTCAACTACTCATTTATATTGAACTATTTGTAACAACTTCACTTTCAGGTTATAAAAAGTCATAACAAATTAAGACCCTCTCTGCCCCTCCCAATAAAAGGCCAACATAATGCTAATGACAGAATAATATCAATTAGTTCTTAGGCTAATGCAGAAATTAAAAAATTAAACTAGTTGCATGATTTCAGAGAGCCTAAGATCCAACCTTAAGTGAATTCAAACTAATTTAACCTCTAGAGACCCCTGGTCTTTCTCTCCCAAAATCTGACCTTCATTCTTGCTCTTTAGTTATTTTCCAACACAGACAAAGGGAAACTTCCCCCCTATTGAGTCAACAGATAATTCAGGTTGGAAAAGACCTCAGGAGGTCATCTAGTCCAACCTCCTGCTGGAAATCTTTCTTTTCTACTTCATTTATTGACTAAGGACACTTAAGTAGATGACCTGCATGCCTGGACACTACAACACTTGGTACATGAGGTACATTGAACACACTACTATCTTTCACTGCTGGTCTCTGGGTTTGAAACACTTGCAGTTCAGCCTTGATATTGAAAACAGACAATTACACCCACTGAACACTACAGTTGCCTTCAATATGCACTTTTCTAGGTTAACCTTGCTACTGTACAGCAAGATTGCCAGCACATGCTTTGTCTTGCAAAACTGACAGTTTAATTTGTATGCTGATACAGCATAAGGTTCCAGCAGTGCTGTTACGCAAGTGCTTAATCTGAATTTAATTTCAATAGTTTTTATGCTTTAGTATGAAGGTTTTCCAAGTTGCAAAATCATACAGCTAAAGCTATTCTTTTTTTCCCCTCCTCACTCAGGCTGCTGAACTCAGTCATGAAGTTAGAGACTGAGACCACCTTACTCTATTATTGCAAGACACAGGTTTAAAGATATCCACATTACTCTTATGTAACAGTTACTAGGTTTGCAAACACTGTGGAATGTACTAAAGTACAATAATTATTTAAATCAATAATTTATTTCACAAATGAGATTTTAACTTCAGTTGACCTAAGCTGGTAATGTTAAGATGAAGCCTTTTCTGTGCTGGATTTCAAAAGGCAGTTTTAGAACATAAGTTTTTCCTCCCAATTAAGTCTTTTAAATGCAGTGCATACCTTAATTTTGTGTGGTTCAACGAATTCTCCGTAAGAATTGAGGTATGTCACAGACTTTTCTCTCAAGGACACTCGATAGCCCCAGTTTAAAGAACCAATGTAGTTCTGAATTGCTTCTACCATGATCTCCCAGTTGTGTTTAACTGAAATAAGACATTAATTTCATATTTAAAGAAATAAAAGTGCAACAAACCCTTAAAAAAAAACCTTATTCGCTATATATCATGCTAAGAAAACACCATTATCAGTAATGAGGATAATTATTAAGGTCTTGTTCTACTATGCTAATATTTACTTGACTTGCTACTATCTGAAATAAGAGCATTCTAGAAGTTCTTTCATTTATTTCAGATAATATAGGGAGCAAAACACAATTAACTTTCAACCCTAAAGATTTTTATGACTCAAGAACAAGGATGCCTTCTGATTCACCTAAGAAAACTACTGAATTCTGCTTCTAATTTACTGAGTCCAAAGTACAAGAACGGTCTTGAGCTCAGCATCTCATCTGTACAGTCTCAGGCTGCCCTCCCTGTTCTTACTAACCTTGTTCTTCATATTGCCACCCGTATTTCCTTGAATCTTGGAGTGCCTGGCCCAGAAGTGCTGCTTGATGCATTAGCTTCTTAGGAATGCAACCTACATTTACACACGTGCCACCAAGTCCTAAGATGGAAAGAACCACGTTATTGTTTCCAAAAACAGGACATTTATGCTTTTCCTATTATGTGCTTTATATAATCACCCATATATCAGTTGGTGAAGTTTGCTATAGTCACACAAGTAACATGAAATTTCTGTTGCAAGCGACATTTTAAAATACAATGAGCACACTAAGCTTATAAATTTGGATTCAGTTTAAGAAGTGACCAGACTCACTGAACCAAGATGGGTACAGTATATCTTAAACACAGACCCAGGTTACTTATTCCACAGTGCTTAAGATTTTGGTCAAGTTGGCAAGAAAGCAAGGCAGAAAGCCCAGAGTTCCTAGAGTTTAGTATCAGCTATTATGAGGAATTTGAAACATGTATGTGTTTGACATAGCAGCTACAAAAGCACATTCATTCCTCAACTCAATAAAATTCCACCAATGAAGCTCCTCACTCATTCTAAACTTCCAATATCACTAATAAGGTCAGATAGCAAGTGTCTTTAATTATGGAAAGGTGAGACATATATAGGCATGTAGTCACTGTTCTAAAGGCAGTTGTCCACAAAATAGAACCAGTGAACACACACCACCCAGACACTATTTGAAAGTGATCAAAACTAGAACATTTGACAAAGAACAGAGTTAGCAATGCACAAAACAGCAAGAACTATCCAGAAAGGCAGCAGGCATGTCAGGAAAACAACTCCTTTTGTTATCTGCGTACCAGAATGACAGGAATTTAGCCTCAATTTCTAAGAGCACAAATCCATAATATATAACATTCAGTATGTATCACTGGTACTTGAGCATCATAAAATACATGATAACAGAAGCTTACCCCACGTGGTTCCAAGAGGTGTTGGAACAACATAATCCAATACCATTACTTTCTTTCCCAAGGCAGCGGCTTCCTACAAAAGATGGAAATAACCAGTCAGTGCTACTCAACCAAGAAGGCCTGTCCAGTCATTTATGTTCATGATACACTCAGCACTAATAGAAGGCTTCTTTACTATCTTTACTAGTTAGTCTCATTATCATATATCATATCATATCTTTTATCTCCTTCACTAGACAAAAACTGAAATCCCTCAGAAACTATTACTTTCTTCCAAACTTTGAATGTCTGCTTATATGTTCAATGCTGCATCCACATCATCCTATGCTGTTAAAACCCATGACCTGAAAAAGGTAAGAGATGGACTTATGAGCCTATGATACTCTTCTACCTCACCCAAAGAAATATTTATGCTGTTAGGTCTCTTTTCCCTTAGGAGGGCGGGATTGACTGGGCATGTTCATGGATGACAAGAAGTGACAGCTCAAAGCACTTCATTTCAGGGATTGATGATTCTGTATGCTAAAGTGTTAAAAGTCTTCAAGAGTAGCCTTTAAGTTTTCCAGATTACTGTCTGGAAGTGTTAAAGTGCCTGTGTATTACACATGAAAAGGTACTTAAAAAACATATGGTTCCACCCTCAGCCAGAAAACTAAAACCTACTATTAGGATCAAGACCTGAATAGACATTGGCTAGAAACTGGTCCACACAGATCATTATCTCCTGAGTGAGCACCACTACTGGTTCATTAATTAACAAGTTGAACAGTAATACTCATCCAAATATACACTGTTTTATAGTAATATAATTGAGAGATTAGCTTTTGAAGAAGTTTTACATACAACCTGCTCTTTAATGAAATTTTCATGACATACCTTGGAACATGCAAGTCCACCTGAGCCACCACCAATGATAATGAGGTCATATTCATAGGGTTCTGTATCTTTGCTATCCCCAAGAAGTTTCTGCAGTGATCCATCCTGATAAGCCTGAGAGGAAAAAAAAAAAATCAAATTAGCACACACATTTTTGAGCAAACGGCAGCTGAGTCACATTGATTCCTCTGAGCTAGAACACCCAGTCTAATAGGTCACACAAAATTTAACTATGATCAAACAGCAAATTCACTCAGTCTTGTCTACTTCTATCTGATTTTTAAAGTTAAGTTACCTGGAATGTTGCATCACAGCCACCTATGTGAGTTCCATTGACAAATACATTAGGCACTGTCCTCTGATTAGTTAACTCTGCCAACACTTGCTGAATACTGGCCCCATCATCTAAGAATAAAAGGAACGGGTACATTATGAACAATTTTCAGGAAGAGAGCTTTTAAAACAATCTGAAGTATTAAAGGTTTGGACTGTGATACACCATAGGCCTGCCAAGAAAACAATTCTATTATAAACATCACATTTGCAGGTTTCCTGAACATAAGCAAGTCTTCAGAAACTACTTGTCAAAAGAGCATGCTTACATACAGAGGTTATACTGGTGTTTCAAGCCATAATTCTACAGAATGAAGTTAAAGTAATAAGAGTTTAGTCCTTGTATTTCCTGGATTCTTATTGATCTCTTCCTGACAGTGTCACACTTAGTACTACACAAAAATTCTTTTCCAGCTATCACAGGAGATCACACAGACAGCTTTTCTTTCTTGAGAGCTGTCTGGTTTTGGAGCGTGTTCTGTATCCATGCACATAATTTTGCCCAGCAGCTCTGAATTATGAGAATATGGAGAAGGGAAGTATGAACATGCTTTTTTACTTACCCTAAAGCTACCTTCAGACTTTTTCTACCCACCACAATGTCTTAAACTTTCCAGTTTTAAAATGATCATTGCTTGACCTGACTTGTCATCTGAATCATTAGTACCTACACACAGGCTCAATTTGGATCTCTTGGCAGTAAATGTGAGAATGAGCATTTACAGAAATCACTTTGACTAAAATCTTTTTATTGCAAGACCCCATCTATTTCGTATCAGTAATCTGAGCAATTGCAAGGGAAATACATTATTAATTATGAGGAATTCCAGGGTAAAAAAAATAAAAAAGGGTTGTGCATTGTACTTTGCATATCTTGGGCTATAATTACTTCACAGTACCACAAATTGAATAAAAAGTAAAAACTATGAAGAAATGAATAAACACGTACATTTCTCCCAAACATTGAGACAAAAACACTTCAAAAAGGCATTAGAACTTTAGAGAAAAAAAAAATTGGAAACTTAAGTTTTGTACAGAAAAAAAATTGATAATACATATTCAACAGCTTACAAACAGTGCAACTAAGAGTTTACTAAGAATCATGCAAGAAACTACTTGTTCCTAAAACTACATTCAAATCTACATGCACTCTGTACATATATGCATAAGGCACTGCACATATCCTAAAACTAAAGCAGCTTGGACTTTAAAAAAACCCCACCTCAAACTAGCAGCAGCCAAGGTACTATATTTTCCCTTTCTCGCAGTGACTCAGCAACTTTCCCAATGAAGGTCACCCAAATACCAAGTCAAACATTAACAACTCATCCAAAGCCACAACAGAAACAGAAATAGGAAATAATACCACAGGCTTTTTCCCAAAAGACAGAGCTCCTTGTAGAGAAATCAGATCTCACATCCTCTATCAATTGCTCATTTTTACAGTTAAAAAAATTTCAGTTCTACTAAAAACACATCCTTTTTTAAAATCCACACTGAAGACTAAGTACTTCTATCTCTGCACATATTAAAATATATTTTAATTGTTTTTATACATCCTTTGGTTAGTTCAAGACAGCTTAAGGAATCATGCACAGTCATCCATTTTTAGTTACATTAAACAGCACGTGCTGGATTTTCTTTCTCCTACTCACCAGTCACATCAAGCTCCAAAGCATAGTACTCCACACGCATGGAGCGGAAGAGTTCCTTCACCTGCAACACAAACAGACACGAGGCCAGTGCAAAGCTTTCTCAACATCTGACACTCAGCTCAGGGTAAAACTGACTGTTGAACATACACAGGGAACCTCCAAGTCTCAGTCACTATGCTCTGAGGGCTGGGCTCTATGTAGCTTTGCTAGAGTTTGGCACTACTTTATGTTTTGCACTTAAAGCCAGGCTATTTAACTTTCCGAGACAAGTTTCATTACCTAAGGAAAAGTTTCTACACACAGTTTCCTTAGCTGCAGACTCCTGCATCCCTGACATACCAAAAGCCATGCAAGTGGCTGCCATGTGGAAAAACAAAGAGATAAAGCAGCAGCAAGATTCTTTGGTAGTATTACAGAAAAAAAGAAAGCAGAAGGGAGTATAGGATACCATGCAAAACAAAACATTCTCAAGAAAATAAAAAAAAATCTGGCATTACAAAAAGCTGCAGAAGATTGTAATACTTTCCAAGTGTACTCAACTGGGTGTTTTTCTAACCTCAGTTCTGGATGGACAGAGTGTACCATTACCAGATTCAAACCAGGCAGCCTTTTAGAAACAAGATTTTTACAGTAGCATTATTCCTTAAACTCTCAGTATTCAAATTGTGAATTGTCTTTCCAGAAGGACAATGCCATCTCCCAGGCAACTACCAGCAAGACAAGAGGGGATGGTCTTAAGCTGTGCCAGGGGAGGCTTAGGTTAGATATTAGGAAGAAATTCTTTACAGAAAGGGCAATCAGGCATTGGAACGGGCTGCCCAGGGAAGTGGTGGATTCTCTGTCCCTGGAGGTTTTTAGATGAGACTGGATGTGGCATCAATACCATGGTCTGGTAACCACAGCAGTAGTGGATCAAGGGTTGGACTTGATGATCTTGGAGGTCCCTTCCAACCCAGCTGATTCTATGATTCTATTCCATACCTCACAGCACAGGATGTATTACATACAGCAGTATTTACTCCTTTTAAATATAATTTGCAGACATGCCTGTGCAAATAAATATTGTAAGACTATGCGTTAAAAAAATAAATCTGCTTTAAGCATAATTATTTGAATGTGAAAACAGCTCTAGCAAGAATCACTAAATGCCTGTATGATGGATCCACTTGCCAGCATGGAGTCTGAACATTTTACAACCAGCTTTCTGATGAACCTCAAATTTACTGACAGTGCTTCATTAAGAGTACGCTGAGTCACAAGATTATTAGAATAAGTTTAAAGATGTCAAGCACATGATGAATAAAAACGTTTTTAATGTTGCTGTGATCCATGCTGTTACTATGCTGAAGACTGAGTATTCCAGTGCTTTCTGACAAAGTTTCAGCTTTATACAAACAGGAAGATTTTGTATTCTGTACCAACCACATAGTGAGCTTCTTACCCTATCATGTATCAACCACAACATACAAAAATAAGCTCTGCTTGTACAATTGATTGTATTGGTTCTACAGTTATAGAATAATTGAAGTTGTAAGGGACCTTTGCAGGTCATCTGTTCCAACTCCCTGCTCAAAGCAGAGCCAAAATGCAAACGCTGATCACATTGCTTAAGCACTGTCCTCTCATTCTGAACATCCACAAGGACAGAGACACCAGAACATCTCTGGGTTGGTTCAGTGTTTGACCATCCTCACAGTAAAGAGCTTTGATCTCATTGGAGTATCTCCCACTGCAACTTATGTCTATTGGTCCTTATCCTTTCACTCCTCAACTCTGAGAAGAGTCTGGTCATCTTGACAGCTGAGGACAGTAACTAAAATTCCTCCTCAGCCTTCTTAAGGTTCAACAAACTGAGTTCCTCCTTCACACATCCAGTGTGTGAGACACTTAGTCCTCTACCCATCTAGGTGACCTAAAAACTTTGGTCCTAAGCTCCCCATTACCTTCAGGCTTGCTTCCTGGAATGATTATGGCTATAGGCTGAACGAAAAGAAAACAGCAGTGGAACTGCTCCAGACCTCCACTCTGCATCTGCCGCTATTAAGCCCAAGCTGAATGCCATGAAAGATCTAAAAAAGCAGAACTTAAAGAGATTACTACTAGGATGTGGTAAGTTAAGAATCTGGAGGGAAGTCACAAAATTAGCTACTTGGCTGCTAGTCTAGTTTGCAGCAAAGTAGCAGAGTAACAGGCAAGATTCCACTAGTTTGTTTGTTTTTGTTTTTTTTAAAAACTTTACCAAAACATTGCAACAGCAGCTGGCAGGAGGGAGGACAGGACAGAACATTAGTATAACAAGAAAGGATTACACTCAAGAAAGGACAGATTTAAGGCATTTAGGCCACCTTTATTCTCTACTGAAGATATGTAGAGAACAGAAGTCAGCATCCTGATTAGAAGTAGCTATTGCACTTCATACTTATGAATAGATTATACTTGTGCTAATGAAACTGAAAGAAAGAACAGTAACAAGCATTTGAGCAGTTACAAAATCTTCAATGCATGCAAGAGATAATAGATTACTTCAGTTTGGAAAAGGAAATGATTAGTAGTAGAAAGATAAACATACACTAATCATGAGTAATATCTAGATAAGGTGAAGAGGAAATGATTTCTCAGAAATACTCACTGGAGCACTCAGCAACAACTGCTTTTTCCAGAAAACAATTTTGAAATGAAAAGTAAACCTCCCTATGGAGCATAACCAGAGAACCCAACACTGTACAAGCCAAAATTAAAAGGAAATCAAAGAAGCTATTAGATCAACTAATGAAAAAAAAAATCCACTGAAAACTTTTAACTCAATAAAACTCATACAAACTCAGGTGAAGAAATTCTGGTCTCACACAGTGCTGGAAACTCCAGCAGCATACTGGCAGATTTTCTTCCATACAGCCCTACCCTAAAACTGTAATTTCTTTAAGTGTCTGGAATGAGATACTAGGTTGCATGGTCACTCATATAACAATTTACTTCCCTTCTCACCAATGCAATGGCCTCACCTACCTACTAAACTCCGGTTTTCACAAGAATTGATAGACTAGAAACACTTCCAAATATTATTTAGCAGTAGATAATTTCTCTAAAACTGAGAAATTGGCCTAACTTTAGAAAACTGTTCCTGGAGATGCTGTCACTAGGGTAGCTAAGCAGGTTTGAAACAGGCTTCATACCATAAAAGTAGTAATGGTATGTCCTAAGTCTGCTGTTTCATGTATTAGCTCACATTTCATAATAGCTACAGCTGAATTGACCAGAACTCCCTAGGATTGAGAACATCATCTGTAATAGCATAAAATATAACTGAAATAAACAGCAACTTCTATGCAATCACAGTTGTTGCTCCTCAAATTTCAACATATCACAGTGTTCAGACTTGCCATTTTTTCATGCTAGAAAAACCTATGTTTTCTTCATGCATTTCTATCTTGCTTAGTATCTTTTCCGGGTGCTAAGAAATTAAAGAACAGCCAAGTTGTTATGACAAACAAGTAATTCTACCACCACCCCCTCTCCACCACTGTCTTGTTAAACCAATTGAACAATAAATTGCATTTGCAGAAGAACAACTGCACAATTGCCAAGTCATGTTACTAGCTAAACTGAATACAATCAACTATTTAATTCACTTACAGAATTTATTTGCAGGGCTGTTTCTGAAGAAAAGAACAAATCTTAATTTTCTTCCAGCACAGCTACCTCCATTTGAAATGAAGAATTCTTTCCATCCCCCAAATTAGGTCCTTTTTAGAGCATGAGTGTTCTCTGCACTTGTGCTAATCATCTTCAGTTTTTCAATTAATCCTACCAAAAGCACATTGCTAACAGCCATCCACAGTAAAAGACAGACACAATGCACACTATTCATATCTGTCTTTAAGAACTCAGAACTATGTGATTACAGGCTAAGTACCCAAGCTGTAACTACACTTTCAAATTATATCCACTTCATTAATTCTACAGACTAGATCAGTTAGCAAGAATGCTGCATTACCCATTGTTTTCCCATTCCTTTCACTAATTTCTAACTCTTCAGTGGGAGTTGTTAATACCCACAGTGTGGAAGAAATTTCTCTGTTTTATCACTTGATGTCTCATGTGAGGCTTCATTCTCTCAAACTTTCTTCTTCTAATTTTCTGTCTGCAATCTATACCTCTGCTACAAGTTTTCTTCATTATATTACCTTTCTCTTCCACTCCAAACAGAAACATAAGCCAAGGAAATCTGCCTACCAATCAGCTCCTCTTTCCCCAGGCCCATTTGTCACCTGTTCCTTCACAAAAATTCATAACAGGTCTTTCAACTCTACCTCCTAGAAAGGACCATGAGAGAGGGCCCTCCTACTCCAAATATTCATTCTTCCCCTTTGCAAGACAATAAAAATAATATTCCTCATATCTGACTGCTTCCCTGAAGCAAATAATCCTGCCTAATGAAGAAGGTCTGAACAAATGCAGGAAAAAACAATCTGGAATTTAATTACTACAATTAAGTCTTTTTTCCCCTCATGCTCATTGCCTTAGTCTAGACCTACTGCACCACCAGGAACAGATGAAGGAAAAAGGCCCAAGGCTTAAAAAGTTACAGTGCCATTGTATGATCTCAAAAACCACTGGACTGAGTGCCATGAGCATCAAGACTTGCAATCATAATCAGTAAAAGCAAACAAGGCAATACAGACAGGAACGACTAAGTATTTCTAAATGGGCAGCACTGAAGTCCTCAAGAAGAGAATTTCTCCACAACAGAAGGTAACATTTCTGTCAGTTGGACCAGACTGGAGCAAGACTCCAACATTTCATTTACCAAAACTTCCAGTGAGTAAATTGTTAAGTAAATTTTAGAAGGATTTGAGCTGCCTAATATGCTGTACTATCTACCAAAGCATAGTTAGATAGGAGGCATTGGTTTTGTTTATCCTCTCATACACAGAAGTTTCCTTTCCCAAAACCTCAATTAAGTTTTAAGTGAGATACAATATACTCATATAAGTTTTTTACAAGAGGGTCATACCATTTCCTCCCCCACAAGAGCTCCCGGAACTAAACCCAACCTACACGTGGGAGTGAGGCTTCAGAGTATTTTCCTGGTTGTCAGTTCCGTTGAGGAACACCAGGACTCGATCCCACAGTTCCAATTATGTTTTCCCACCACGGTCACATGAAATATGGCAATGTGGGATTTAACTAAAATTTCATAACATGCTCTTTGTAAACATCTAAGAATCCCAGTGCCTACAAACACCCACATTCTGTATGGTCTATGGCCAGTGTGTTGGTATTGTAAAATTCTAATGAAGGCCCTGGGTTTATTTAATTACTCTGGCTCAGCAGTTATAGCCACCCTGTGATATTGATGAGCAACCAGGGCTAAAAAGATATTTTTCTCTAAACGTCACAATTAACCAAGAGTGCCTTTTTTTTTTTAAACACACATCATAGCGAGCATTTAGAACTTAAACTTGCTATACAGTCAACCTTCTCCCTGAAATTTAGAAAGAGCAGAAAACAACCCTTCCCTGGGACGCAGCTTTGTCCAAGCTGAACATCAACGTGGTACCCAAACTTCCAGGGAGAAAGGAAGACATCCAGCACCCTGAGCTTCGAGAAGCAGCTACAGAAGCTGATCAGAACTCTCCACACATCCATCTACCCGCGTGGCAAAGGGAAAAGAACTACCAAGGACGCCAGTTGGGATCTTTGCCTCGTTTCACGCCTGGTAAGCGGTTTCCAAGGGCTGGCACGTGGTGCTCCAGAGGAACGGGCACAGCGCTACCCTCTGCACGCTCCAAACCCCATCCCCACACAGCCTGAGCTCAGCCCCGCTCCCTTCTCTGCCCGGGGCGCTCCCGGAGCAGGTGTGTCCCCACGTACCCCAGAAGGAAGGAGGGCCCGCGGGGGGACCGCGCCGAGCCCGCTCCCGCCGCCGCCTCACCTTGTTGCAGTACGGGCAGTAGCTCTTGCTGAAGATCATGACGCGGTGGGAGGCGATGAGGGTCCGCACGCGGAGCTTCAGCCCGTCCCAGTCGGGGAGCGGGGTCTGTCCCGGCGGCGGTGCCATGGCGGGCCGGCTCCGGCGGGCGGGCAGCGGCGCCTTCCCCGCGGCGGCCGCGCTGACCCTCGGCCGCGCCCCGCCCCTTCCGCGCCGGGCGGGGGGACGAGCCGGGCCGGCCCACCCGCAGGGAGCGGGGGTGAGCAACACGCCGAGAAGGGCTTTCCGCCCTGCATTTCAGCCACGTTCCCTATGAGTCGTTGTAAAGTAATAAAAGTACTTTTGTGTCAGAAGGAGAAGCGTTACTGTTCGCCTAAAGGCGCTCTAGAGAGTGTTAAACTTGCGCTGTTTAACCCGCCCTCCCCTCTGCAACGAATGGAATGAGCCAGCAGGAGGGAGGTGGGAGCGCGCATGAGCGGGGCGCGTGAGGACAGCGCTGGGCCGGGCCCGGGACGGTGCCGGGCGGGGCGGCCGCGGGTTCGGGCATCTTACTGTGTCTCCGGGGCTGTGGAGAAGGGACTGTGCCAGCAGGGAGCGGCTGGAAGGGACAGCCTGGAGCTGGGGCTGGCGCGGGGGTCGTTCTTTCCCTCCTCACGGACCGTCCGGCCTGGATCGCCCCATGCCCCGGCCTGGAACAATCGGCGATGGCCCCAGGGCCCCTGGGCTTGTCCTCCCTCGGTGCCCTCTGAGTTAGGGCGAAGTCTGGGAGATAAAAGCTGCTTTCTAGAAGGGGGGAGGAGCCTCCCTCCCCTGCCTTCACCTGCCCCTTGGGTGTCCTCTACACAGGGAGGGCAACGGGGACAGATAATAAAATGGATTATGTAATAAAATGGATTGTGGCTTGAGAACACAAGTCAGTAGAAAACAGTTCCCTCTTCTTACACATTCCGAAGTTAAAGGAAGGGGATGCTGAAGCATCTGGTACTGCTTATTGCAGACTGTTCTCTTCCCAAGAATCCTAGTAATTGTCAGGACCGAAAGCTGGAAGGGGATGTTTCCTGGCCAGAACAATGGAAAGATCCTGTATCGGGGCACAGGAGGAATCCTGTGTGGTTACTGCTCTGCTTCGGCAGGGTTTTGGCTGGGGAGTGCCAGGCAGGGTGCCGAGATCTCAAGAACTCGGTCATCTCCCTGCAGAGCAGCCCCGTGTTTGCCCATTGCTGCAACAGCTTTCTGTGAGCGATCATAAGGGGTTGTCCTGGTGCAACATCCAAGAACTTCACTCGTGGTACTAAATCAAACCTTGCAGCCTTCTGCGTGACAGGAATTATTTTCCATAGGTGAGGAAATCACAGAGACGAGTGATTTCATCAGGTTCAGCAGAAGTTTTTCACAAAGCACGTAATGGAGTCCAGTGCTCCCTCCCACGCCTGCCACAGACCAGTCCTACTGCTATTTGCTAATGCTAAAAATAACTACATATAAAAGCTGTAATGCCACCAGTGATAAAAATGGGCCTGGTGGGTGACAATTAACTTGCTTAATTCAGTTTTGATCATGTATATGTATGGTGTTCACTGCCCAATGAGCCTGAAAAATTGTATATTGCCTTTATTTGAATGTTGGCCATGAAAGAGTTCTAGACTAAGAGTGTTTCTACACTCCTCACAGAGAAAAATAAGCAGCCTTTTATTTCAGTATCAGCATGTAGGAAAGTGGATACAGTATCTGCAGCTACTAAGATTTGACATAACATGCAGGGGCCAGACCTACTCACTGTACTTTGTTCATAGTCCAGCCAAAACTGCTTCTTTGGTTCCTAGCTTTGGCTAATTATTCTCTCTCCTTCTCAGACTCCGTGTGAGAAACATGACTACCCTTAGTATTCTTACAGGAATTAATATCACAAGCTCAAAGGTTTGTACCACTGTCTAAAGGTTGGTAGGTTTTCATATTCAGCTTGGTCTGCTTTCTCCAATATAAACATCCATCGGCTCCAGGAAGGTCAGAGAAAGGAATAAATATTCAAAATATCTTTTTCTTTTGGCACACTCAACACTGATGGCAATATGCCATGTTCCACGAGGAATAAATATCCAAGGCAAATTATGCCACTTGAAAGTTTATTTTCCCCTCTGTGCGCTCTCTGCTGTTGGTTATTATCATCACTCTTACCTTAGAGCAAGAATGGGGTAATGGTTTTAAACTAAAGGAGGGTAGATTCAGACTAGATATAAGGAAGAAACTTTTTACAATGAGTGTGGTGAAACACTGGAACAGGTTGCCCAGACAAGTGGTAGATGCCCCATCCCTGGAAACATTCCAGCTCAGGCTGGATGGGCCTCTGATTGACCTGATCTAGTTAAAGATGTTTCTGCTCATTGCAGGGGGGTTGGAGTAGATGAGCTTTAACAGTCCCTTCTAACCCAAATCATTCTGTAGTTATATGATTCTGTGAAGAATGGATGGGGGGACAATGTCAACTTGCAACACAGATGGGTGATACGGAAGCACTGTGATGGCAGTATATTGCTTAGCTTTGCTTTCAGTCACTGTAGATGGTTGAGAGAAAAGGAAAGGATTGAACACTGGAGAAAGAAGAGAGAAAATGACTGTTTGGTTCTAGAGATGAAGGGACTGCCACATTAGTGTCCTGCCTGTGCACCCCAAGAGCTTATAATGGCCCTGATTATTGTTGACAGACTAGGCTCTGAATCTGTCTTCTGTTCTGTGAGTGTTTTTCTCCCACAGAATACCAGATCATACTCAGCTCTCAGGATCTTGCTCTTCAAGTTTGCTGGGAATTGATGTAAGGGGTTAACTAGAGCTGTTTAGGCAACCATTCCACTCACTAGGAGACTATGTCAAAATACTTGAAACAGCAGAAATGCTACAAACATTTGTGAATGAAGTGGTTTGCAAGAAGAGATTTTGAGGAAGGGGCAAGTGGCATATGGAAAGAAACAGGAAATTGTTTCAAACATAGAACTGTGAAAGACTTGTTTAATAAAGGTTTAAGCATGCTTGCTTGAACTGTGGCTCCCTGCAGGCCAGTCAGCAGCTGTACAAAGCTTCCCCACCTTCCACATAAAAGGCCTTGATCTGCTTTCTCTAATATAAACTCTCTCATTAAGACAGTCCTCTCCTAGGCATTACTCAGCTTAGTCTGAGGATTAGTAAAAACCAAGCTACATAAAATAATTCTTAATGATATAGCATAGTGTGCTATGGGAAAGCATTGAGGTAGAAATGGGTAGGGGAGGTTTATGAATAGAATAGAATAGAATAGAATAGAATAGAATAGAATAGAATAGAATAGAATAGAATAGAATATGCAACATTTCCTCAGCTGTTACACAGGACTAGAGGGCTCTTGGCATTGTAAAGGTCTGATCCCATACTTTAAAACTACACACTGTTCTGAGAAACATGGAGTAAGACAATCTCTCTATAAAAAAAAAGGCTCCAAAAGATAAGTTGATGCAGAAAGCAGATATTGGAAGCATTTCTAAATGAAGTTGTTTGCAAGAAGATATTTGGAGGAAAGAACAAATGGCTGGTAGAAAAGAACCAGGAAAGTGTTTTAAGCACAAGAGTGGGAAAATCTTTAGCCATGCTTTTGCCTAAAATTGATTTGTCACTTGGGCTTGCTCCCATTCCTCGGGTGCATTCAAATAGCCACGAGCCCTGATGCTACTGAAGGGAGTCAATGTAACAGTGAAGAATAATCAGAGAGTTTCCTCCAGCCATATCCCTTTGTTCCCTGACACAGTCTACATGTCACAGGACAGGAAAAGAAAGAGCATGACCTATCTCCATTTTTGTATTCCATTGAGGATCTATGAAGGGTATTCTCTAAGGTTGCTGCTTCTTTTGTATATCTAGAATGCATAACACAGCTAAGAAGGAGTAGAGAATATGTCTTAAAGATCAAGAAAGTGACAAAAGGCCTAAACCGTGGCCTCAATCTTTCTCACATTATTCCAGTGCCTTCACTGATTTTCTGGGAACTTAATCTATCTGCACCAGGAGGGGAATAAAGGTACTGCATTTTCAAACTCCATTTCTTGTTTTGGAGAAGGAGCTCCAGATCTCCCCAAAGCCACAAGTATTTCATGGGTAAAAGGAAGAAAAGAGACACTGGTTATTTCTTCAGAAAAAAAATAACAACTGACTCTTCTTGAATTGCCATAGAAATTGGTCATAAACCAGGAGACAGCCAAAGTCCTTAGCCATGAGCATGGTTATGCCCTTTGTCAACACTGACAATGGAGACTTAGTGGAGCCTGAGCCATGCTGGAGGCTGATTTGTTAGCCAGTCATTTGGGTGACATGTGGATGGCCTGCAGCTCAGAGTTCATGGATTAGTGTTCGTGGCAAATGATATCAAAAGTCTTCTGGCACAATCACAAACTTTGGCACCATTAAGTGTATTACCGTCAGCTCTTTGGAGTGTGGATGGTGCGCATAATACAGAGTGTGAAATAACCCTGGGCTCCACTTCTGAGAGAGGGAGAGCCTTTCAGGTCACACGAGACTTTGGCCAGGGAGTGAGGGAGAAGAGCTCAGGGAGAAACCTAAAGAAAGAGGTAAATAAGCTCTTCAGCTGAGTGGCAGCACTCTCCAGGAAGGGCTGGGCAGAGCAATAACTTCTGTTAGCAGTGGTATAACTAAAATACAGTAAGCATACACACAGAAGAGGGAAATCATATCTTTGTTGTTGTAAAGATTCAACATCCCATCCAGAATAGCTTGTCTGGACAGTAGTGGAGCATTAGAATGAGGCCTGGATGTTAGCTAATAGTGAGAAGTCAATGGGGGGAGCTCAAGACCCACCAGGAATAATTTTCCTTCAAGATCTTGAATAAACAGTGAGAAGTCGTTTTGCTCCTTTTTGAAAGGCATCAGAAACAAGGGAGTTAAAATGAAATAATCAAAGTGGAAGAGTTAGGACCTGCATCTGTTAATGATGTACACATGCATTTTTTGCATGCAAAACTCACGTCTGTGAAGTTGTAAAAGACAGAATGGGTGCTTGAAGTTCACTTTCCTGGCTTTGCAAACCATCTGCTAGTTTGTGTCTGCAAGTGAGAGATGACTGTATATCTGCTTTTCTGCAGACACGATGTTGAGAGTCCTCTGTTTCAGAACTTGGCTCTGGTATGCTGCTGAATGTGTCTCATCAAATCTTACCTGTCACACTTTCAGTCTAAAATGTATGGGTACTGTCACTTGAACAGTGTTTTAATTTTTATTAGTATCATTGTTGTAAAGTTCTGAGGTGAGCATGAGATTTTCTCAACGCACCATAATTAGATTGCCAACATTTAGGCTCAGGGAACATCTCCTCCCGTGGGCGTAGGGCACAGGGTTTATTGATAATGTTACATGTATTTTACAATAAATAATAGTATAGAGAGTGCTGGGGCTTCTTCTTCAGGTGCTGCAGTGCAAGGGAAAGCAATGAGGCTGTCAGGTTCCAAGGATTTGTGCAGACCAGGTCTTCCTTTGCCCAGACCAAACATTAATGAAGTGAGAGAGACTCAGGCTGGATTTAAACCTTAGGAATAATGGCCTCCACAGTTCAGTTGTGTTAAGTGCTGCAAGCCGGAAGCTTTTCTAGAGCTGACAGAAAAAGTGCTGGTGCTCAGCTGCTTTACGGGATGAGCCCTTTATTTGTCTGCTTTAATGAACGGTGTGGTGTCCATCTGCCGTGCACTGAAGTCACCTCTCCATGCTAGGTTTCTTATGAAGGCTTTTTAAAAGAAAAAGAAAGGAAAAGAAAAAAAAATGCAGACATAAAGGATAAAAAAGTCCTTAATCTTTCAGAAATATGGGAACTTGGCTGCATTTCTAAGCAAAACCAGTTCCTTTAAGTAGTCATATGCGGCACATTTCCCAGGAGAGTGTTTTAATGAAGGTTGGATTGTTCCTTTTTTTTTTTAATTCTAGCTAGTTTTAGCAAGACCACTCTTTTGCACTTCCAATGTAGGGGTCTTGTCCAGGGTCTACTCCCCTTTGCAATCCTCTCTTCCAGTGAAATTCTTAATGTCTTGATCTGTCCACCATGACTGTGCCATTCTCAATTTGAAAGAGATGGTCAGAAGTATCACAGGTTAATATTTCAGAACAGAGAATATTCAAATGTTTCCTACAGTTTCTTTAGCTAGACCAATTTATTTTATCCTGCAGCTGCAGGGGAATGCTCAGCAGGGAGGTCAGATAATAAATTCAAAAGTACATTGCCTTTTGTAATAGATTTATTATCAAGTGTGTCTCTTAAAGTCTATTTACATGGTTTTCCCTTTAGGTAATTAAATACTGTGCTAAACAGGGATTCTCCCAATTTTTCACCCTTGGGGTAGCTGCATCAGAGAGAGATCTTTCTGTGCATCCAGATTCCCACCCAGCTCTCAGTTTTTTATTCCATTCTGAGGACAAGCAGGCTGGACATCTTTGAATCCTTGGAGTTGAGAACTCTTCCCTTTGTGCCTTTTTGGTTCAGCCATACTGTGCTGTCTTCTGGTCAGAGTAGTGTTGCTGACTGATTATGTCAAAAGAAGCCGCCCTTTTAGGATTTCTGCTGCTTCAGTGGAATTAGTTGATTTTAAATGGTAGCTGATGCAGACAAGGATAAGCTGTTGGCTGAATTTCTGGATCTATTTAAGGTTTTGCATCTGCCAAGTAGGGTGGCTCCTTCAGTATAAACAGGCCCACCCAAGGAGCTCACAATGTTTCCTGCTCCTGGGTGGTGATCTCAGGGAGCAATCTTCCTTGTGGTTATCTGGTGCTTCCAGATCTGACTGGAACCCAGGCAGATGCAGGAATGCACAAGAAAAGGCATTGGGGAAAGGAGAAGACTTAACAGACTGGCATTTTCTAAAAGTTTAGAGAAGGCTGAAGCTCAAGTTTCAGGGACGGTTCAAATAAACCTGTATTTGTGCTTAAATAGATTGAGTGGCCTTGCTAAATAGCTGCATAACTCAGACACAAACCCAGGCTGCTGTCAAATATCATGATTTTAAAGCAAGTCCCTCAATTTTTGTGTTTTGCTAAAAACAGTGATGGGGAAAGAAACTCTACCATCTTTTTAAGCTTCTGTTGCAAACAATGGTTTGGAAACATGAGTCTGACAATCTCAAATATCAGGCCGACTGTGTGACGAACTCAACATTTCTTAATGGTGCAGTTTTAGAGCCAGCTGATTTTTGTAGGCTTTGGTGGCAAGTCAGTTCTTTAGAGATTGTCATCTCATTGATATTGGCAACTCTTGAGACAGTTTTCAGGTGGACCCTATTTTTCTATCAGATTAAGCCAGAAACCAGAAGGAAATGCTCCCGAACTCTGGGGTTTGGGTCTGAATATAGTCTTTTGGAATATCTGAAATGGTTTTATTCTTCATCCACAGCACTAGCAAGGTGTTGCTTTAAAATCCTAATGCCTGTGTACTCCCTGGAGTCCCTGTGGCTTACATTGCCAAGACAATATTCACAGTATGTCTAGCTAATTTTAAATTATTGACTTTATAATTACTGAATCTGTGAAAGAAAGCCTTAGTACCATTCAGTGAAGGCCTAAAATCCAAATCAAAACAAATGCAGTTATTGATTTTAATTAACTGAGCCCAAAGTGATAGTAGCTCAAGGTAAGAATTACTGAAGTGCTGTCGTTGGCCTTGAGGTTTCCCAAGGCCGCCTTGTGTTTGTCCTCTTCTTCAGTAATCCACAAAGATCCCTGTCCCCTGGAATGTCAACTGCTAGCACTGCTTTCAAAGTCAAGGGTAGGATGACAGAAATTACTTCTTCCCAGCCCATCCTTCTCTGCTGGGGGGTGCTGCTTGCAGCCAGCTCCATCTGCTGTGGATTACCCGGCATCAGGACTGTGCAGGTAGCCTGGTCTTTGGTCTTGCCAATCTTGCATGTCCTTGGTATGTTCACATAGTTCTTATAAGTGTTTTGAGGATGTGGTGGACGTGGTAGGAGGAACAAAGCAACAAGACTATAGCAACTAGTTATTTAGCTTAAATAACTGGGTTTGGAGCTCTGCTTGGAGAGTAGGGACAGGCAGGCTAAGGTGAGGAGCTGCTAGCACTTCTGCACTCCCCACCTGATTTTTCAATCGCTTTTGCTCTCCCTTGTATGGAATCCATTTTGTTATTTTGACTGTTCTCTGGCTAAAGTGTTTTATGTAGTACCTTGGATGTTACTCAGCCACTGATAAGTACTAACAGACCATCTGCTTATCTCAATTTAAGCCAGGAGATAGGCTGTAAAGCACGGCCAGGTTAGGAGCTTTTTTGTTTTGCTCTTTTTTTCTCCTTTTAATATGTCAGAGAAAACTGCAGCAGAGGGCACTGTGTGGTTAGGTTTCAGGGGAACACTTACTGAATTGCACTGGGTGTCTGGGAGCAGCCTCCTCCTGAATGCCTGTACAACTAAATAACAGAATATTAAAAGCACTTCCTCTGAACAAGAGGGGTTTAGGGTTTAGAAAGCAGACTTTTTTATATTTAAGGACTTGCCTGTTTTAATTTTTAGAGTACCTGGGAAGTGCTAGCATCAGGATCTTTTTCTATTACGTACAGGATTTGAAAGACAGCCTCATTAAAGGAGCAGCATAGAACACAGATGACATCGAGTAGGCAGGCTACCTATAATAATGTCATGTTTTGTCATTTATAATAGATAGTTCTTCCAAACCTTTGGGATTCCCCAGCACTTGGCAAATTAAATATTTGAACATTGTTAAAGGGAAGCTTGTTCAAAGAGACCGGGCAGCTGTGAAGTGGGACATGGATGCCATTGCAGCAAGAGGTGCAGTGCTGAAATTCCATTTGAGGGACGTCCCTGTTCTCACGAAGCATGTCATGGGACATTTTTAAGTGTCTCTTCAATAAATATGGCCTTGTTTAAGTCATGATTGGAGAGAACTGGACATAGTAAATAACATGCAGTGTTTTCATAACACTGAGCATTGCCGCAGGGCTCATCCTACAGCAAGTTCTGTGCAACCCCCCTCACCTTTGGCTGACAGTAGGGAAGTGGGTCTGACATGTCTAGAAATTAAATCCATGGTTTAAAGAGGCTGTCTTTGTTCAGACTGGAGCCTGGCAGTACAAAGCCATCTTCCCATGCCATCCTTTGCTGTCAAGAAAATGTTGAAGATAATGTTAATTATTTCTAGATGCTTCAGGTCAGTGGTGAGGGTTTCTCTGGCAGATAGGGACACTGCTGTGATAAATACTGTACTTCCACGAGCTTCCTCTGGAGCAAGGCTTTGGTCCCAGAGACTATACCCATTCAAAGTGAAGCATAAACTCACGAAAGAGGCTCATGAGGTCAACTAGATTGTTTTTGTGCTTGAAGTTAAGCATGTGCTTAGATATATAGTAATAGGTTATATTTTATTTAATTCATGAACCTGGATTTCTGGAAGAGGGGAAAAGACCAAGGAGAAGGATGGACTGCTCTGACACCATCCTGTGAAGAGATTGCCAATGTGGTAGGACATGCAGATGGAGCCCTAGAGAATGGGGCTTGACTTCATGGGAGCAGAGAGTGCAGTCTGTCTTGTTTTGGGTCAAAATCAGGATATCCTATTTGAGTGTTAAGCTCATGACCTTTCCTACCTGTTATTAAGAAGAGTTGGAAGTGGAGAAGCTGCTATAAAAATGAACTGCATTAAACCCTCCAAAAATTAGAAGAGGAATAAAAAGAATGAGCAGAAAGCCTTCCTCTCTCTCCATCACATAAATGATGTTCTTATTCTAGTAATGGTGACAGGAGATGGTCATGTGGCATTATTTAGCTGAATGGCCTGCATTTCCATGTGTGCTCAGATAAAGTTCAAAATGACCTTTAAAAAAATCCATTTTTAAAGATTCTTTTTACTTCAGAAAGGTCCAACTTTAGTAGCTTAAATTTAATTTTGTTCTTAAGGGAACTGGCTGTGGGGAGGGAAAGCAATGCCAGAGACACTCACAGTAAACTAATAGCAGGTAAAATGTCATTTTAAAAAAGTGAGTGGAAAGCATGTGTCATTGCAGAGAGGAAATTAATGAATTCTTTTCCCCTAATTCCTTTCCTCAGGTTTCATTTCTGATGTCTTCTCTGACTCCCACTGCCTCTGCTTATGTTAACACAAACTTATTAGCTGGCTCGCTGAACCCAAGGTCACAAGAATAGGGACTCCGTAGAGGTCAGCTGCACACGCAGGCATAGTCATGGGAATACAAGTGTCTCCAGCTCTAGAAACACACAGCTCACAGGACTATCTCCACTGCTCCTCAGTAAGCACAGACTACCTCTTTTCCTGTAAATCTCCAGGAACAGAAGGATAAATCGAATGCAAGCACTTTCACAGCTGTACCCTGTAAGGAACAACAGTGACATGTTGTACATGGCCAGGGACTCCATCACTTCTTAAGAAGCAGTAGTTGCTCTCCTTAGTTCCCACACTAAGGAAACTGGTCTTCACGTTAGTAGTGATGCCAGGCCATGAAGAGGTTGCTGGGAAACTGCTGTCAGGACTGACTGGATAAGGCGTTCTGGCACTGGCCATTTACACAGGAGTGAAGCTGCCTGTCTGATCCTGAGGTGGCCTCTGCTTTCATGGAAATTTGATTTTGAACTCCTTTCAGTGTTTGCTGCTCTTATGTAGAACACACATAGAAATTGTGCCAATTTTCCCCAGTGAGAACTACAAAATGCACCACTACAGCAGCTGGTAAGTAAGCAAGGAAAGGAGTGGACAAATGTGCGTTGCAACCAACAGAAAAAAATTGCCATCTAAGTCATTGGAATGAGTAAAAAAATCCTCTAGACTTATTGCTGTCCATAGAAAAACATCTTTTTTTCATCTCATACTTCATCTTGCTGCCTGGAAGATCCTGACTAGATGCTGGGGACAGCTCAATACCTCCATTCTCTGAAACTGAGGTTTCTCAAAAAATATATCCCCTGGATGGTAGCATGTCAAGCCTCATTTTCCCACAACTTATGGACATCCTGGTCTGAGAATTTCTAATGTCAAGAAAAGAACCATTGCAGAGCTTCCCAGGACACTTATTTTCTTGCTCCTAAAGTACCCAACTGCCTGTTGAAGTGAAGCTGGATTTAGCTGTGCTGATAGCACTGTTTTGGCTTGTCCTTTAGTTAAGCTGCTGACAAGCTAATTCACACTGCTTCATTTTCCCTGGAGATCCCAGCCCTCTCTTGGGCTTGTTTGGAAGTATAAAAGAGGTTGGGCTGGGGATGGACAGTCAAGACTGCCCATGTGTAAAAACAACATGGACTGACCAATATGGGAGAGTCATGCAAGACTGGCTGGGTCAGTTGCTGCCCTGGGATAGAAGGATAAGAAGCTCACTGTGGACTGATGACTACATGGTGCATTGGCTGAATTTTTGCACATAGCCCTCTCTCTGCCTGGATCTCACTGCAGGACAGTGCTGATGGCTTGGCTATATTGACAAGGCAGCAGCCTGGCCCCTGCTCCCAGCCCCAGTGTGTCTCAGAGATAATGTCCAACAGGAGATCCAATTAGAAGCTTGGCTGGCTAACCAGAAACAGCAACTGGAAGCTGAAGTTGGTGTGCCTGCTGTGGATAAAATAGAAAACTCTACCTGCAAATCCATCTAAAGACTGCTACTGGAAATTACTGTGTCTTGATTCTTTATTACTAAGGAATAGCCTATCTGCTTCCAAGCCTTTGATGGAATGACTCATTCACAGGAGTCCAGTAACTTCGTTTTTTCTCTTCCTGCCACCAAACACAGTAGATCTCCCTCTAATAGCAGTTTGTGTTGGAGCTAATTCTCTGTTGAGCCGTTATTATGGCAAACAAAAAATTCAGATATAATCCCATTGGCCTCTCCCTGCAGGAAGGACTTGGACTGCCTTCCTGGGAACACCTGCAAGCTCAACTTCTTCTTTGGCATTATGTAGCTGAGAGTCTGGGCTGTCTGGATGACCTCAGGCAGATAGTCAAAGATGACTTTAAAGGCTGGATAATGTATTTCACAACTGTATAATCCTGCAGTAGCCTGGGGCTTTAGAGTTGTTTTGTACTGTTTTTGATGTAGGGCTTATTTTAGGTTTTATGAAGAGATGTTGCTTTCTTAACTAACACTGCAGTAGCTCATGAGCTGCTCTGCATTTGCTTTAGGCTCTCTGCATACAAACCAGTGCTTTTGGGGGGCCTGTGTTCAGACATGTGCATGGGTGGAGACATGCTGCCCTATGGATAAATGCATCCCTGCACATACATGCAGTTCCTGTACTGACACTGCCACATGGAAAAAGATCTTTATCTTCCAATGTCAAATTTATATGTATGTGCAAACACATGCTCGTAGATGCAGAGGGATAACTGCCTGTTCACATGCACAGAGGAAGGTCTGTACAGAGATGTGCAGAAACAAAGTCATGCATGCACTTCAGTTAAGAGGCATCTTTTTGTAATGTTTGTTCATGTAATTGTTTTGCACATATTATTGCCTGCATTCTGGTGCCTCGACCCGTGGGGGAAAGGTAACGGGATCGGGCACTGCGAAAGGGGTTCGAAGGACAGTAGACGGTCTCGGGGTGCAATGCCGATTTATTAAGGGATTCAGGGACTTATATAGGGTTGGACTAGGGAAGGATCCAGAACTGGGGAGGAGTTTGGGATTGACAACTCCAGGGGAAAAGGTGATTGGATGTTCGGGTAAGGAGGGGAGGAGCTTGGGCGTAACCAGGGAGAGAGCCAATGGAAGCTACCTCTGCACTGCAGCAAACTCTGGCCAATAGCAGGCAGAGGAGCGGGAAAACAGGGAAAAAGGCGGGAAAACTCTGAGGGAAGGGAGAAGACAATATGGAGGGTGAAAAATTTAAAACAACAACTGGGGTACAAATGGGGTACAAACAACCACGTATCAATACAACAACAACTGGGGAATAACAGGGGATAACTGTCCAGTCCGTAATAAATGTCGTATCCGGTGTAAAGCAAAGTCCAGTGTGTTTGATGCCTTATTCGGTACAAAAGTTGTCATTCGGGGCTGTAGATTTCTCTCCATCTTTGAAATTCCTCCCACTCAGTTCTTCGTTCCCCAACATCTCCCCCTTCTTTGTTTGTTTGAGCGGTTGCAGCAACGATGTTGGCGGTCACGGACGATATCAGCGTTTTCCTCAGGAATACAATTAAACAGGGTAAAACAACACATAACGAAAACAAACCAAAAAGAGCTATAAGACATAAAATAATTAACTTCCGGGTCCAATTAGGCAAATTTGGTAACTGTAGCCAATCAAAGAGGTCATCGAATCCTCCGCCCTTGTCTTGCCGAATTTCCCGGACCAGGCCCTTCAATCGGTCAATACTTTGGTGGATTGACTCGGCATGGTCCGAGAAATTCATGCAACACATGCCCTCAAACTCCTGGCACCCGTGACCGTGCGCCAGGAGGAGGAAATCGATGGCGGCTCGATTTTGTAAACTTACCTCCTTTAATTTCTGGGTGTCCGCTAGCAGGCCCTCTATTGCCTGGGTGGTCGCATTCGCCTCCTTGGTGAGCCAACAACCAAGGTGCGTTAGCAAAGAGAGAGCGTGTGCTGTCCCTATCCCAGGGATAGGGAAGGACGCCCAGAAATTCTTCACCCTGGACCATATGTGAATGTTAGAGTCACAATCCTCTGGGAAGGGCAGAGGAGTGGGCCAATATTGTGGCTTTCCGACATTCACATGGGGTGCAGGGAGGGAATTTTGGAGCCGAATTGGTGTATTGATCACTTGGGGTTCAGACTTGACTTTTGGGGCGACAGACTTGGACCCGGGAAAACGAAGGGGTGCTCCCATAGAAAAAGAGAGGGATCTTTTAACTCGATTTTTGGGGAAAACGAATTGATTTTGCAGGTGGAACTTCGCCGGGTTAAACAGGGCCAACTTTCCTATTGTGCAGGGCCCTCCCTCGGGGTAGGCCCTAATTCTTGGCCATGCCCGATCCCCGCACAATAGGAAATATCCTTTTGGGAGCTTCATATTTCGAGGAACATGCTCCGTCGGGATGGTTGTCACCATCGACCCGTTGCACCACGGCGAAGTAAGGTCGCGATAAAGGGGGTTATTGGCTGTCACATTATGAGGTGTAAACAAAATAGGCTGGGTATAACGATGAAATAAAACACAGGCAGTAGTCGGGAGCGAACCTAATAAATCAATTTCTTCAAAAGGAATGTCAATAAAAGTGAGGGCTGATATCGTCTGAGCGAGGTTGGGTGAACTGAGTGGGCCTGCCCCTTTATTCCTTGTCTGGGCAACAAAGGAGTCCCATTCCGCGGGGGTAATGGGAATTCCAACTAAGCATGTGCGAAAAGGACTTCCGGCGCTGGCTAAGGCTAGGCATATGGAGTCTGTGCCGGTAGCCTTAGCCAGCGTTACCCATAAATTTTCCCCGGGCTGGCTCATCCACTCTCGCAGAGGTGACGTGACGCGGAGAGGGATGAGTCCCAGGATGATTGCGCCGACGATGAAGGTAAAGCGCGACGGATGCATGCTGTCGACGTAGCTCACTCGCGGTGGATTTTGATCCTCCTCGCCGGGACCCACTTTGGTCCGTCGGGACCTGAAATACAAGCGTAGCCCTTCCCCCACGTTATCAAGGGGAAAGGGCCCGCCCATGTCTCTGTCAGCGGGTCCCGGTACATGATCTTAGCTTTTTGGGAGGACGAGTTAACTACGCTTGGTCCAAAGTGACGGTCTGCTGGACTTCTGTCTGAGTGAGTTTCCTGTTCTTCCAGCAAATTCAAAAAATTTAAAACATACATGATTTTATCTAATCTTTCCTGGGGGGAGAGGCCAATACTCCCCCTCTTTTGTTTTTTAAGCAAATTTTTGATATTTTGGTGGGCACGCTCCACTATACCTTGTCCTGTGGGATTGTGAGGGATCCCAGTGGTATGGTGTACTCCCCACTGCTCGAAGAACCGTTTCGTGTCCGCAGACACGTAGGAGGGCCCGTTGTCAGTTTTCACCTGTTTCGGGACACCCATCCTCGCGAATGCGGACAGAAAGTGTCTCTTGACATCACGGCTCTTCTCACCAGTATGCGCGGTGGCTACGACCATCTTTGAAAAAGTATCGATGGATACGTGTACATATTTTAGCTTTCCAAATTCAGGGATGTGCGTTACATCTGATTGCCAGATTTCTAGCGCTGAGAGCCCCCTTGGGTTGGTTCCCTCCGGGGCGACAGGCGTGATGACCTGACAATCAGGGCACGCTTTCAAAATTTCCCTGGCTTGAGATAATTTAAGGCCAAATTGTTTCATTAGCGATCGTGCATTCTGATGGAAGAACTCGTGGGATATTTTGGCTTGCTGGTATAAATTGGGAGTAACTACCATACCTGCCAGATGGTCGGCAAGTTGGTTTCCCTCCGCCACAGGACCGGGTAGAGTGGTGTGTGACCTGGTGTGGACAACGAAGAAGCCGAATTGCCTGTTTTGGATTAAGAACAATAATTTGGTTAACAACTCAAACAAATGCCGATTTGATACTTCTTTCAGATAGGAATTTTCAATTCGTTTGACCACACCAACAACGTATGCCGAATCTGAAACAATGTTGATTGGTTCACCACAGAAAATTTGGAAGGCCCGCACAACTGCTGAAAGTTCGACGATTTGGGGAGAACCTTCTACTTTATGAATATCATACTGCCAATTGTTATTTTCGCGCCAAATTATTACTGCATTGCCGGTTCTCCCTGAGCCATCGGTAAATACTGTTTTAGCATCTTTTATTGGCAAGTCTGATTGTACAATTTTTAGTTTTAATGGAATTTGGATCAATCGCTGAATAAATGGGCACGCTGGGAGATGTATCTGAATTTTTCCCGGGTAGCCCTCGATGGCAATTTGGAAATCGACAGAGGTTTGCAGCAGCTGATCTAAATGTTCAGAGGTCAGTGGGAGGTAGATAAAATCTGGTTCCTCACCACTGAGCTCTAAACATCTAGTGCGGCCTTTGAATATTACCTTTCCAATCATTTCTGCGACGGTGGTGATCGTCTTTCCGAATTGGTGCTGGAGGAACATCCACTCCCACAGACAGAAGTCTTTGTGACCGTCAGTGAATTGGCCTAGAAGGCCATATGGTTGTCGCTGTTCTCTTAGGATTATCAAGGAAGATGGCAGTCCCTCCATCTTCCTATACGATTGTCTCTCCGTTATTTTTCTTTCGACAATGGATAAGGTACTGACTGCCTCTGGTGTTAGATGGCGGGGGGAGGACAGGTCAGCGTCTCCGCGAAGCAGCTCAAAAAGTGGGTGCAAATCTCCGGTTGTGATCCCCAGCACAGGCCGGATCCAATTGATCGCGCCCAGTAGTTTCTGGAGGTCGTTCAATGTTTGGACTCTTTTATTAATTTCAACAGATTGAGGCCGAATTGTTCTTTCTGTGATCTTAAGTCCAAGGTACCTCCAAGGTGATTCCCTTTGAACTTTTTCAGGGGATATCTCCAATCCGTTATCTTTTAGCGCTAGGATGGTTGAATTTAGTGTCCTGTCGACAGCCAATTGGGATTTGGCACAAATCAAAACATCATCCATGTAATGGAAGATGATTGATTGTGGGTACTGTTGCCGAATTGGGCGCAACGCCTCTGCCACGAACATCTGGCAGAGGGTTGGGGAATTTTTCATCCCCTGGGGAAGCACCTTCCACTGAAACCTGCGGTGGGGTTCACAAACATTGATTGCCGGGACTGAAAAAGCAAATCGCGCCGAATCAGCCGAATCTAAGTAAATTTGAAAGAAGCAGTCCTTGATATCAACGACCACTAGGGGCCATTCAGCAGGGAGCATGGATGGTGACGGCATTCCCTGCTGGAGGGCTCCCATTGGTTCAAGGACTTCATTTACTTTTCTCAGGTCTTGAAGAAATCTCCAGGCACCTGAGGCTTTTTGTATGACAAACACTGGAGTGTTCCAGGGACTGGTGGAAGACTCCAGGTGTCCTTTGGCCAATTCTTGATCTACCAAATCATTGAGAATTTGCAGCTTTTTGAGTGGTAGGGGCCACTGATCCACCCAAACTGGCACATCGGTTTTCCAGCTCAGTTTGGGGAGCTGCTTCACTTCAGTGACCCCTCCTAAAAATTTTGGTCTGGGGACAGGGTTCTCAAGGAGAGCTCCCACTGCCCCATCGCGTCCCGTCCCCACAACGTGATTGGAATGTTTAAGATGTAAGGTTGGAGGGACGCTGGTCTGCCCTCCGGCCCATAGACAGTTAGTACCTCCTTGCTCCGGACCGGATATTGTGTTCCCCCCACGCCGCTGACTTGCACGTAGGCCGTTGTTGCGGGCTACTCGTGCGGCCAGTCTTTAGAGGCGATGATAGTTACATCAGCTCCCGTGTCCAAGAGGCCTTCCACTTTGACCCGCTGCGGGCGTCTGGGCTGTGAATAGTAAATAAAACATGTTAACAGAGGGCGAGAAGATTCGACTGTCGTTGACCATAATACTTCTTTGTTGTCTTCTCTTCTTCGCTCCTCGTCCACAGACAGCACACGCAGCAGGTCATCCATGGACACCATCTTGGCCACGGGAGAGTGTTCCTCTAGCTGTACTGGGGGAGTATGAACATAGAGACAAACAGCGATGTTAGTGTTTGTAAGTCCGGTCAGGAGTGAAGGTACCACTAAAATTCCCTTATCCACTGCCGAAAGGTGTGATGTTACCAGGTAAGTAGCATCAGGGTCGACTGCGGTCGACGGCTCAACCCTGGCGAGCTGCTCATACGAGCTTAAATGAAGGGAAGGATGCACGACGGACAGGATTACCCAGGGGAGTGGAGTACACTGTTTCGCTATGGGGACTGGGTCAGGGAGCGGCTGCCGAGTTACGGGGTAGCTGGGCGTGATGGCTGGCGCAGGATGGAGCGCACATGGGGGGCATTTGGTGTCATCGCGCTCCCCCGAGCGCTCAGCTCCCCGTTTCCCGACAGCTCACACTCTCCCGACCGAAGGTCCGGCATAGACGAAAAGGTGACTCTTTTTTGTAGCCTGGGTGAACGACGTGACGGGAGAGGTTCGCCATTAATGTTGGTCAGGGATCGGCAACTGGAGGTCCAGTGCCGTCCCTTCCCGCACCTACGACAGAGGGTGTTAGGGAGGTTGGGCGTTGATTGTGATAGATTAGGGCAATGCTTTTTGAAATGCCCTTTTTCCCCGCATTCAAAACAACGATTTGGTCCTGAACAAGCGGCAGCCACCAGACGTGCTTTATGGGAGTGTGACCCTATATTCTTACACGCCTCAATCATTTCAAGCAGAGTGGGATTTTTCAAGAGCTTTAATGCTCTTTGGCAGTCCTCGTTGGCCTTTTCGATAACCAATTGTTTGAATAAAATTTCTTGGCACTCTTTTTGAGGTACCTGCCTGGCAATAGCCTCTTTAAGTCTGGTTATGAAATCGATAAAAGATTCTTTGACGCCTTGGTCAATCATCGTGAAGGAGGGGGTCGGCACATACGCGTCGGCCACCTTCTTCAGAGCGTCTAAAGCCAATTCTTTTGATTTATCTAATAATTTTGGATCCAATCGAGCTTGATCCCCTCTGCGCGTGTAGTCACCCTCGCCATAAAGCATGTCTACTGCCTGCCTCGGGGGAATACCTCGCCTCTCCATCTTATCATTCACCCAGGTTACAATACGTTTCTTCCACTCCGATTCGAATGCGGAAGCCTGTACCGTCGTAAGCAACCCTCCCATCACCCCCCGGATGTCAAAAGGTATAAGTGTGTAAGCGAGAAAAAATGATTCCATCAGCCCGATAGTAAAAGGCGCACCCAGCCCATACTCCACTATAGCTTTTTTGATATCTTTGAGCATGGGGTATGAGATGGGGCGCCACTCCGGTGGCTTTCCCTCCTCATAATACACAGGGAAAGCTTTTAGGAATTCCGCATCCCTAGCGGATGCGGCTTCCTCCCTGAATTCGCTCCAGACATCTGGAGCGTCCGGTGTTTCGTCCGGGGAGTATGGTGGCCAGTAATGATCTGAGGTGGAATGCCGGCGGGCGGAGTAGGCCCCGGTGGCTCGGGCCTTATGGGCGCGGCCATCTTGGCGGATGTCCCTCTTGGCCTTCACCCTGGCCCCGCCCACTGCACCCCGTGACTTCCGGGAGGGGGATCGGTCAGGGGAGGAGTCCGGAGTGGCGGAAGATGGCGTAGAGGGAGGCGTGTCCGGGGAGGGGCTCCGATACGGGGGCGGAGACGGCGCAGTGGGTGGAACTACAAGAGCCCGCCTCCGCTTTTCCCGCCTAGATCTTTCCCGCGCTCCCCGGGGCCCCGCCTCCTCGACGCCATTTCGTGAACGCCGCGAGTCCCTTCTTCTTGCCCTCCCGCCATCTTGCGAATCACTGTCCGAATCCCTCCCGCCATCTTGAGTGTGATGTCCGGTGTTCTTCTTCCCTCTCCCGGTGTCTTTATCTGTGGTGCAAGTGTCCGTGTCCGTATATTTAGAGTCTTTGTCCGTGTCTGCATGTGGTTTCTTTTCTTCAGTAGACTTGGAGGAAACAGCTTCTTTGGTGTTACCGCTGTCGTTCTTATTCATCATCTGGTGCTGTAGCACCATCAGAATAAGCCTCCAGGCAATGAGCGCCTCTTTCGCGAGCCGGTCACCCCTGCCGCTCTCTCGCCAGAGTTCGAAACCTATGGCTTGCCATTTGTCAAACGTGGTGTTATCATTGACGTGATGGCCATGGCGGTCAAGCCATTTAGCGAGGGCTTTTGCTGATTTTTTGTCTAAAGGGTGACCGTGCTCAATTACAAAGTCTTTGAGGCGTCTGTAGACGTACTTTTGGGAGGTGGAGAGTGTGAGTCCCATGGTGTTAAATAGGTTCCTCGACACTCTCTGGTGTAATTCCTCCCTTTCTTGTTTAAATTTGTTGTTGGGGAAGGTGTGGGGTGCAGGTGTAGGGAATGTCCCCCGCAGCTCACCTGTCCGGTGCGCGACCCACGCGGCAGCAAAGGATGCCCGTAGTCGTCCGCTGTGCAGGGGAGGGTCGGCGGAGAAATCCTCGCTCCTGAGGATCCTTGAGTCCAGCGAAGGCGCAGGAGTTCTCTCAATATGAGAGACCTCTACTGTGCCCCACGTTGGGCGCCACTTGCCTCGACCCGTGGGGGAAAGGTAACGGGATCGGGCACTGCGAAAGGGGTTCGAAGGACAGTAGACGGTCTCGGGGTGCAATGCCGATTTATTAAGGGATTCAGGGACTTATATAGGGTTGGACTAGGGAAGGATCCAGAACTGGGGAGGAGTTTGGGATTGACAACTCCAGGGGAAAAGGTGATTGGATGTTCGGGTAAGGAGGGGAGGAGCTTGGGCGTAACCAGGGAGAGAGCCAATGGAAGCTACCTCTGCACTGCAGCAAACTCTGGCCAATAGCAGGCAGAGGAGCGGGAAAACAGGGAAAAAGGCGGGAAAACTCTGAGGGAAGGGAGAAGACAATATGGAGGGTGAAAAATTTAAAACAACAACTGGGGTACAAATGGGGTACAAACAACCACGTATCAATACAACAACAACTGGGGAATAACAGGGGATAACTGTCCAGTCCGTAATAAATGTCGTATCCGGTGTAAAGCAAAGTCCAGTGTGTTTGATGCCTTATTCGGTACAAAAGTTGTCATTCGGGGCTGTAGATTTCTCTCCATCTTTGAAATTCCTCCCACTCAGTTCTTCGTTCCCCAACATTCTGGCTCTACTTAGATCCCTCACAAGTGACAGTTTAACCTTAGCCTGAGAATACATGAACTAGTGATGAAATCTAGAGAAAAAATGTGGGGCCATAACAAAAGAAAGCATTGTAGGAGTCCATTTTGACCTATTTCCCCCACCCTTTTCCCCCAACCCCTTCTAGTCTAGTCATAAAAAGTGCTCCTGCTGTTTTTCTCCTCCAGCATCTTTCCTTACAAACTTTAATAAGTAATCAGGTGTGATCAATGCCAGTTTCTACTCTCCTGCTCCTCCGCTTGCTGTTCTAGTGCAGAGCAATTGTGTAAAAATGACCTCCCGGGGATCCTGCATTATTTTATTCTCAGCTGATCTGAAACTTCAGCCATTTTCCTTCCAACACTGTCCCTGGCCTGTTCTGGGAGAAGAAGAATGCTGCGAGTGCAACCGCTGATATGTGATCTGGATCTGAAGCCTGAGACAGCCTCTCTGGTGCTGTGGGAGCAGCAGGGCAGGCATGGCTCAGGTTCAGGCAGGGAGATGAGAGGGAGGCTCAAAGGGGGCATTTAAATGTTCTTCTCTTTTTGCATCTATTTCAAGCCATGATAAAAAGGCACCATATGTTTTCCTGACATCAGGGCTCACAAGGGAAGTGGTATGAAATAAGGAGTTAGGAAGGTAAAGCTCTCTTCACTCATCTTGAGCACAGGAGTTACACCAGTGCAGTGTGAAAGAGCACAAGAGTGGCTGTACCAGCTCATATCAAATAACCATCTAACCCAGACCCCTGGTATTTTCCAGTAATGGGGGAGGATGGTGGAGCCTGGCAAAAGAAAATAAGAAAGAGGTAAATGGATAGTGTGGCCTCTTCTGCTGTTCCCTCCCAGCAGCTGACAGGAGCAGTTCAAGGGACAATCTTGGAGCCTAACATATGTGCTACTGAAGGAATTTTGCAGACAATCTGGGTTTGCTGCCCCAGGGTGAAGCTAGAACACAACAAAGAGGTCTCAGGGCAGAGGCACACAGCAGCCCTAGAGGAGCCAAAGCAGCAGTTCAGACTGTGATCCTCCTTGAGCTGCAAACAGAGATGCAAATAGTCTGCAGTGAATTTTGCCAGTTGCTCAGGAAAACTATGCCAGAAAGCTCAGGAGGAATTAGCCCAGCTGCACCATCCTTGTTCCTTCTGCATTTAGAGAAATGAAACTCAGAGATTGTACACCTATGCTCAAGGTGCCAGTGTTTACCTTCTTTCTAGCTGAGAAAGATAAAAGAAGAGAGGGTTTGTATGCAATCAAAAAGCACCAGAACTCTGGCAACTCTGACAACAGTGTCAACTCTCCCCCTGCCAAATCAAAGGGGTTTGGGTTAAAGTCTTGGCGTCAGGGCTCTGTGAGATATATAGGATCACAAGATATGTAAGGTTAACAGAAAGTTAAAGCCCCAAGCATCAGAATGCCTGTGTTTTCAGCACATCTGTGTTTTCAGTTTGGATTAAGTGCTATGGCACCCTTTGATACAGGAGTCACCTTACAGCCTGCCTGTAGCTGTAACCAATAGAGGCTGCTTCTTTTTGCTCCCTCTTCCCTTTTGTGCACAGCCCATTGCATCACTGGAGTAGGATGAGGATAGGGGAACCCTCTGACCCCAGTGTGCAGCCTCTGTGCATCTGGGAGAATAAAGTCTACTTCTCCCCTCAAGCAATTATAAGTGATAACTATTTTGCTATTCAAGGATCACGATTTCAACACTCGAGGGGTTAATGCACCAGGGAGGCAGCTGATGCTTTCATGCCTATGCGGTATCAAACAGCACAGTTTCCAGGAAGATGAATATCCGTAACCAAGTAGCACAGCAGAGCCCAAAGCCTGTTCAAAAGAATTCTTTTTGATGATCTGGTTTTATTACTTTCAATGAACTGGAGTCTCCAAGGTACCAGTGAATAAGGGATGCTGTAAAGCGGCATCTTGTATACATGTTTCAAGCTGCGTCTGCTGGTGTCGAAAAGGATGAAAGAGAAACTGCTTAGCAATGACCCAAGGGCCCAAACCCAGCTCGAGCTTCCATAGGGCATTTGCTGAGACAAAAAGAAGATCTTAACCATTTGCACTGGGACATGACAACTGGGACACAGCCTACATCATTCACTTTCCCCACAGGAAAACTAGGCCATTTCCAGGACAGAACATGTGGCATGTGTTATGTGTTTCATAAAAGCTCTTTGCCAACTGGAAATAAAAAAGATGAAATGTCAAATCAGGAACAGGTAGATGTGAGTTATGGGGCTTTGTGCTATCTGGAGAATCTAGGGGATTTAATATTACCCTGTGTGAGACACAGCACTGGTCAGAAACCCTGTAGGGAAGTACAGCACTTAACTTCACTGTTCTTGGTTTGTCTGTACATAATATGTGGATTTGGGTATGAAACAGAGCTTGGACTATGAGTACATGGACCCACCTGGGAATGTGGTTCAACATAACCCCCACCAGACATGTGAAGGGAGGCAAAAAAGAGTGAAACCTGACCAAAATCAGCAGAAGAAGAACCCAGCTATGGTTTCTTCTTTAGCCACTATCTTGCCATTTCTGTAACAGCACTAAGGAGAAGTTTTATAGCTGTAGACTGGAGCTCAGCTTCTGAATGGACAGACACTGAACTGTACAGAAACCCAGACTGTTTAAATGTAAAGGAGGTCAGCCAGTGCCCATTCTTCCTAAGCTCTGCATACACCATTATAACAATATTAGCCCATGCATTGCCTCTCAGTGCTTTCACTTTGGAATTCAAATCATGTGTGTGTTTTATAAAAGGCTCTCTAGTGTGAGCCTCAGAAATACATATGCACTCTCCAACTGTGTGGGTTTTCTCTTTCCTGCCTAGTGCACAAATTACTCATTGTAACATGATAAATGAATGGAGCTGTGTAACCCTCTTTATAGTTTTCTGGTTTTATAGTGCTTTGCCACCATATGTTATAAATTCATGAAGCAGTTGTAGCGTGTAACAGGTTTTTCTGTTTGTTTATTTAGTTATTTGCTAATTCTTACAGCTGTATATAGATGTATGGATGTGTGTAAATATATATATATATGTTTGTCTGGTGGACTGAAGCCTAGGAGAAAAGATCAGCTGCATCTGGAGAGCACTTGAAAAGCAGAAAACAAGAAGGATAAAAGTATTGCCTTGATATCTGGTGAGAAGTGAGGAGATTGAATAGAAAGTCACTTCACAGGGAAAATTCAGATTTCATGGTCTGCAACATTTTGGGGCAATTTCTGCTAAAGTCAGCTATATTGTACAGTCAAGAAAATATAGAATATAAAATTGCATTGTGAAAAGCCTGGGGAACCTTCATGTGATCTGTAGCTTGCAGACAGAGAACAGAAGTCATGAGCCAAGGAATGAGGAGAAGCAGAGGTTTTAATAAACTTCTGGGATTTCAGATGGGCATTGTTATGGGATCCCATAGGCTGCTTCTCCTGAGGAATGGAAGCTGGGGGAAGGAGCTAAAAGGAGTGGCTGATGGGGAGAGCATCTGGATTCCCAGGTATAGATGTGAAATCTTCTTCTGCTTCAATCTGCAGTGCAATAGGCTTCCCTCAAGCACCCATGTGGCTCAGTGAACTTCTGTGTGGTGCAGTTACAGGAGGAGCAAACCTAGCTGGCCCTTCAGGGGGGTTATGGTGGGAAGGAGCTGTTTGTGAATGAGGCTTTCTTCTTGCCTATTATTCTGTTCCTCTTCCTTCTCTCAAGTGACTTCTCTGCAAGTGTTAGGCCTATCTGTTTGATTCATCTATTGTGAATAGGGAACTATATTCACCAAGTATCAGACAGGTTGTTTTAATTTCCCTGTGTTTCCTGGTGGGAAATCAAACTGGTATCTTAGTGGAAATCCCTAGATATTAAGACTACTTGCAGTCTGATGGAAGGAGTACATATAACTGCCTATATATCTCTATCTGTGTGAGCATGCATTATTTTTCACGTGCACAAACATAGCTACATGCAGACGGGTATATATGTGTGATCATGTGTATTTATTCTGTGCCTGGCCAGTTTCAGTATCTTTTTTAGCAATTCCATTAGCATTCCCATGTGTCTTACTGTTTAATGGAATTGGGCAGGCCGTGTTTACACTTTATTTAAGAAACACTGTAAAAACAAGAGGATCTTAATCATCACTAGCCGCGGTAGCTGCAAATTAAATATCTGAGCTTTTGGAAGCTCATTCATCATAAATATCCTACATGTCTCTAGGAGGGGGACTTAAGGAATCATTGCTAGTTCTACCAGAGGGAGATTATTATGAGAACATATATAGAGTAAGTAAACTGGAATAACACCTATAATTATGGATCTAGTACTTCTAATAAAAATAATTCCTAGTTTTCTGGTGTCTTATTTTACTTATATCATATATCTTTCTCATTTAGAAAACAGCTTTAATGCAGGACCCACCCTCTAAAGCCATAAGTCCAACTCAGGAAGGCAGGAGGGAATCAGGGAGACTATACAATGGGGGATCAAACAGAATGGAGGATAGAGGTTGGCATAAAATAACAACAATAATTTGCAATATCCTTTCTCTGGCCTTACCAGAATAACCTTGGGACCCTTTTGTCTCGTAGAAATTACAATGTAGCTGATGATTCAGAGAAAGAAGACTAGCTTAATTAGCAGTTTCATTAAGCCAATTTGCTAATACCTCAGAGTGAAGGAAAATTCTTTCTTTGCTGTCCTAGAAGGGTAAATTATGATGAGTATTTTCCCATTAGGCTGTTTTGTTTACCTACTGATGTTACATTTGCGCGTATATTCTGGAATAAAGCTAAACGTAAACTCTGGATCCAATATTACTGAATTTTGTCAGATGGAAAATTTATACACTGTCTTGGAGTACAAACTTGGCTTCACCATTGTGCTGACAGGCTGAAGTGACCTCTCTGTAGGTCTAATACAAACCATACTTCATCAGAATTGTATGATTTCCATCCCTTGATATTACAACAGACATACCAGGTCCTCAGCCCCTACTGGAAGTCAGACCACTTCATAAGGCTCCTAAGCAAGGCTTTTGAGGGCCTGCTTTTGAAATGAAGGCAGAATTTCTTATTTGCCTGCATAAGGATTTAGTTGAAAAAAATATTCAAAGTAAGCTGCAGACAAACAAGCTGTGGATATTACCTGCATCAGGATGATGCAAGTGTGCATAAACTAAATGCAACACACAGCTAAACTTTAGCTCCACAGAGGCTGGGGTTTACATGCTGTTCTGTAGTGTGGAGTTAGGAAATGGACAGCAACAGTTGGGAATTTAAAAAAGAAACAGTCAAGACTGCTTTAGCCATCTGGAGAAGCAACCTTTATATTATGCAAATGCTTTTCAAGTTTTTTGGGTTTTTTTTGGTAGGCAGTTTGGGAAGATATGAAGAAACTAGTTCCTAAAGTTAACATAGCAGCTCATCAGCCTGCACTTTACCCAAAATAAAAGCAAATCACTTTTTTGATCTAGAAAGGGTCACCATCTCCCAGATATTTTTGTTCAGAGATATTATCCACCAGCAGTGATACAGCACCTGGTCTGTACCAGTGGAAGCTGGCATTGATGTCCAGTGTGAGTGTGTCCATGTCAGTGCATCTGAGTACTGGAAGAGGGGAAAGAGAAAGGAACTCACTCTAAAAAGAAGCTTAGAGAAAAAGAAGATTAAAAAAAATTGGACTGTCTCATTCCTTTCTTCACTAATCGATTGAGAAAGATTAAACAATTCATTGAATCACTGCCAATCCGATGAAGCATTTACCAGCACAGCCCAAAGAGACCTTTAGAAAAACAATGGAGATTCCTCAGCACTGATAGGACTTGAAAAGTTCAGAGCTATTCTGAAAAGTGGTCTTGAAGGAAAGATTTGAGTTGTGCTTTTGCCTGAGGAATGGTGGTGTGCACACCTTGTCCTTCATCACTAGTAAAACAAATGGTTGCGGAGCTGCAGGATTTCACAACAGCCTTCTGCTTGGGATGTAATCCGGTGGGGAGACCTGCAGTTGTTCCATGACTGGTGAGATCATGGTTGTGATGTTGGCCTGTACTCTGGTGTACAGCAGAGGCTGATCCAGAACCAGTCCCACTGGGGTGGTTGTGTTGGATCTCTGAGCTGTGCTAAGGAATTTAGCCAGACAGAATCTCTTCATGCAGTATCTCTAGGCCTGTTTACATCCAGGCTTCATGGGCCATCTCACCAGCCTGCTTGGCTCTTTCTCCATTTATTCACTGAAGGAAAGCAGGACTTTGGCCTCACACATCTGCTCGAAAGGTATCAACACTCCCTGTCTCAAGAGAGACTTTCTTCTAAAGACATCACATGGCACTGCTCCTCCTCTTTGCTTTGTTCCCCATTTTGCTTCAGTTAGATCAGAATTTCAAGGTAAAATCTTGCAAGCAAGAACAAAATAGAAATGGACATAACTTGTGATATTTGCAGATTTTAGATCTACATGCACCAATTGTAATTAATCTAGCCTAAGGTCCTGTTTGAGCCAGAGAATTTAACTCAGTAATTCCTGAGGAATTTCTTTGATTGCTTTGATGTTATTTGACTTCCCCTTTGGCAAGTCATGGTCTCCTGTAAGATTCAATCTCACAATTACCTGAACTCCCACTGTTAAGTACGGAATAGTCCTGACTCCCATGGAGTCTGTTGAAATCAGCCCCGGGCAAGATCAAGCCACAAGTCTATTCTCCCTCCTCCCCTCCTCCTCCCTTGCACATCCAGTTTTGTTGCTTGTTATATTGTCAAGTCCTGCCTTTAAGAGTCACTGGGTACTGCATTTGTACTGCTCTCTACCCAATTCCAACACCTCCAAGGTGAGCCTGTGTTAAAATGGCAGATCCTGTGTCATGAAATGTCTTATGCCAAGGACACTGAGTGCCATCATCAGAGGAAATGAAGCTGATGTTGGTAGTACATGCAAATTAAGCTGAGGACCCACATCCCAAGCTGCCATGTAAATCCACACTCTGACATCTGCAGGCACATGCCCTTGGTTCAGGATCTCAACTATGTCAGAGGAGGTAGCTGCCAGGCTTTGACTTTTGGATCTGATTTACAAGGAAAATTTGCACCGCAGTGGCATAACCTTTTCATTGCCTTTGCTCTGAGCAGAAAAATGAATTGTTTCAGACAACTCAGGACGTGTTTCCAGGACCACAAATGATAAACTGAGACACAAGTGGCCATCAGGAGAACCACAGTTTCTGCCTGTGGACCTACTGTTAAAACCTCCCTAACGGCAGGAGAAAATGGTGTTGCTTCAGCTCTCAGGTTTATGTAGTCAACAGAAGGAATCAGGCTGAGCTAGAAGAGTGATGTGGGTCTTAAGAAATCTTGCCTTCCCATCAAGGCTGCTCAAGTGATTCCAAGTATGGCTATGGGCACTTGCAGCTCAATAGTCAAACTGCTACAAAACACGTAGACCTTTGAATCTTGTAGGGCATAGCCATGAGGTGGGTTTATTGTGCCCTTCCCCTCTGCCACAGAGGGACATTGTCAGGATCTGGCCACATCCATCTCTGTATCCATGTGTCCATATGATGGTTTCTCAAGCTTCCTCCTTCCTTCTCTGTGCCAGGGTAGAGTAGCTTCTATCCTAATAAAGATTAGGAAGGCAAACAGCATCATGCTGTACCAGGCAGCATTAGACCTTGTTCCTGCCCCTGGAGAGATCAGTGCTATTTATCTTGCTCTGAATCTCTGTCTTAATATCTGCAGTTTCTTGTTTCAAATGATTAGTGATCTGATGACTGGCATTAACAGTGATTAACAGAACTCTGCTGAGAAAGAAGCTCTGACTGTGTATACACCATCTGAACTGGGGCAGTCAGTAAGTAGACTCAAGAGAGATTTATTCTGCATCACTCCCAGCCCTAGAAGAATGATGCTAAACTCTATCCCTGCTTTATGAAGCCTCTTATGGCACCCCACTGCTAGATTCAACAAACCATTTTGCATATATTTACTGTCTTCCTAGCCCATAAAAGCTGGCTCTCCTTTATTAACTACAGTTTACTGCCACTCTCAGCAGAAGCAAATAATGGAAAGGAAACTGTACTCATTCTGAAGAACCCAATATGCTTCCAGATGTTGTTCACATTGGCAGTGTCTTGTCAAGCTGTAATTGCATGTATTGTGATTATAAAATGGTTAATAAACACATGTCTGCCAGATAGTATCACTTCCTCCACGCAATATTACCACTGCAATGCATGAATCCTTTGGAGGCTCCTATTGTTTCTATGTCCCTGACTCCCATAAAGCCTAAGTGCTAGTAAGTGCTGAGCACACAACACTGGTCCTCCCCTCCTTCTAGGAGTACCTGGAGGAGAAGCTGGGAATACTTCCTAGGAGTCTGGTTAGAGTAGAGGAGAAGGAGTGAGCATCAGAGCAGGTTTGTCATGCCAATGCCATGACTGCCACTGTGGCTATTCGTGTTACTCTTTTCACCTTGGACTGTAGAAGGCTGGTCTGTAATGCCCTTTCCTCCAGTAAAAATGCTCCCACTAAAATATTTCAGGCTTTACTTCCATAGATCCAAATAGTGCAGGTCATAATGATGTGCTCAACATCCTGGGTAATTGTCTGTACAAAGAATACCAGGAAGATGATTTGCTTCATGCTTTGGTGGCCACTTAACCTCATACATAGTCCTCCTCTTATTTAGGAGTGGTAGGTGAGAGCTACAAACATTTGTGACTACACCTTTCCATAGCAGCCAAAATTATTTTGTATGGCTGATACAGGATGCAATTCTGAAGACTTGCAAGTGGCATGTCTCCCACAGCCTGCTGGAGGAGACCACAGGAAAGAGGGTCCTCATGAAAAATCGTGGCTGGAAGGTAGAACAGAGCCAGCCTATCAAGAGTCCCACACAAGATAAAATGGCCTCACTGAGCTCTTGCATTACAGATCAGAAGTAAGGTACTCAGTTCAATCCCTTATGCTGAATAAAACAACAATATTTGCAGCCACTTAATATTGTTGTGATGGGTCATGGGAGGTGACTTTCAGTGGTCTCATTGCCCCAAAGAATTACAGAGGAGTCTTCTGTTTCCCTGAACAGCCTTCTAAGCCTGATGAAGTTTGCTGATTGCTCTTTTCCCAAACAGCCTTGAGGGCACAAATGTGGACCATGTCTGTCCCTTTGGTTGGAAGTGTATGTTGCTCTGCTTGAAAGGACAGCATACAGTTGTTGGCAGCACTCTGAGTAAATCCAGCTGCACTGTTTAGCAGTTTAATTATAATCTCTGTGTCTTCCAGACACAGAGCTCTTTACAAGCATTAATTCATTTTCAGAGGTAATCTGGTGAGGTAGCCAAAAATTCTGTCCATTTTCTAAATGTGGTGTAGGGAGAGGGGGATGGAAAATGACATGAAGACACAGGGGGATAAAAGGCACAAGTTTCATTCTTGCATGTGACCATTTATGACTCTAAATGTATAGGTGTAATTTTTTAGCTAAATTGCAACCCCAGTGCAGGTGTAGGCTTGGTAGGGATCCCCCACCTCACTATGCTCCACTACTGCAATTTTTGGCCAACTTCAGAATCCAGTTGTGTGGGCATTTTCACACATGAAACTGCACAATTGGAAAAATCATGACCCAGACAGCCTGACACAGTTATCAAAAGCTGTTAGCAGAGCTGGGACCAGAGTCTGTGTATCTCACCTCTTACCAGCCTGTCTTTGCACCTCTCCTTCCTGTTCTGAGTGAAGGCTCCTGAGGATGGTTCCACCGCGGTGTTGCGTGACTTGTCTTGGTGCCAGTGGCTTTAATGCAGGTTTGAAACGAGTTTGGCACCTCAGAGGAGAAAATCAAAGCAGATCTTTGCACTGCACCTACTGTACCATGTGTGTGGTCACTCTGGTGATAAGTTCTGACAGCATAATTTTACTAAAGTTCATTCCTGACTAACAATATAGATATGGGTATAGGGGGAAAATCACATACTGTTAGCAGTGACAAGGTAACCTTTATCAGGGTACAGTCCTATTAATTGATGCAAAATTCCTACTATAGAGAGGTTCATTGGCTCACAGTTGGCTCTGCCTCCACTTGCTTTTGTTCCAGTTTAACTTTGACATTATAATTAATTTTCTCTCGTTACCTTCCCTTGAGGCCATTGCCTCTGTCAGTCCACAAAGCATCTCTCAGCAATATTTCAGGAAAAGCTCATAGACTAGGTATACCTATCTAGCTCTGGCTTCCAAAATCTGGGCTTGTTTTCTCTCCTCCTGTGCTCTTGGGCTCAAGAAACAAAATGGGTTTTATGATTTAGTGTCTGATTTCTGTGCTGAGGCAAGAATGATGCAATCACTACCATTTGTTTTTGTGGTAGCATCGTTTGTACAAACGCATCCCTGATGATTCATAGGCAATTGCAGTTGGTAGGTACCAGGATGTATGCACTGAATGGGTTTTTAGTAATGTATTCACTAGAAATTAAACTGAAACTTAGAAGCTCATTTTCCAGATGCCACTGATGCAACTGTCAGACAGGAACAACTCCCAGTGCCTGCTTGCCTGAGCCAGAATTGAACTGGAGATTTGCAAGTAAAAAGCTTTGGCTTAGATTTTAATTCACCAGTAGCAATTTTTTTGGCATTCAGCTTGACCAAAAGTGCTGAAAATCTGCTCTCCCTAAATCAAGTCACCTTAGCTTTTCTCAGATTGGACACCCATAAGCAGAGACACTGAAAACCACTAGCAGGTTGAGGAAATGCTTATTTTTGTTTCCAGCTATGAAACACTTGAGGTTTCTGTATGTCCTACTTTTATGTATACAGTGAAGCTTGCTGGTCCTAATGGAAAGCCTGTCATCCTAAGCACCTTACAGGCATACAATGGGAAAAGCAGTCTATGCCCTCAACAGGACACAGCCCAGAGCACACTTACACAGTCCAGGGATAGAGGTGAAAGCATAGAGAGATAAAAGGTAAAGTCTTCTAAACCAGCCATCTGCATTCAGGAGCCCAGTGTCCCAATTGAGGAGTCCTGCTGAAAGTCAGTGGCATTCAAGATGTTTTGAAAGTTTGATGAATTTGCTCAAAGTCACCCAGGACATATGGAGGAGGAGTAGGATCTGTGTACAGAACTCAGAAGTCCTTAGCCAAAACTTAAACCACACTCTTCCTGCTCCACAACTGTCCCTATCCACACAAGCTCACTATGAAGAGAAGATGGTGAACCTGCTCAGGCAACATATCTTCTTTTTTCTTTTATTTTTTTATTTTTTTTCTGTCTACAGAGAAGATAATATTAATTACTCTGCATTCTGGAAAGCAATAAATAAATAAATAGATGGAAATCCAGAGGAAAAAAAAATCTGTAAATTAGAAACTGATGATTTATGAGGCACCACCTGAGGAAAATTCTCCATCTCTTTTATGCTTGGCTATTTCAGTGCTGCATTCTCAGGCTGAGAGAATGAATCCTAATATGCAGATGAGGCTGTGATAATGATTTTGTGCTGCCTGGATTACAGAAGTGTATTTTTGATGCAGATGTATTTAAAACATCTTAGCAGGGCTCTGAGTTCCCTGCATAATTCGATGAGCAATAAGTAAGACACAGGTATGCCATGCAAGCAGCAAAATGTTAAAAGGTTATAGAAGTGTATTACATCCAGTCATGTGAGAGAGCAAATTAACAGCGCTGTTCTTCCAAAGAGACACAAGCTGTAGAGGGGAGATCATCAAGCTGATCTCACTGGGAGAGTTTAAAAAAAAATAAAAAGAATAAAAAGGACACTTGCTTCTTTTATGGATTTGCCAGCTCTTGCTGGTGGGCTGCAGGGACTCAGCTGTTCTTGCAGCTGAGTTTGAGTTTACTTTCAATTTTTGGTTATATATTTATTTAAATAACATGGGAAAAATATGTTTATTCATGCAGTGGCATTCTCTGTGCTTCTTTGAGGTATCAGTAAAAGAGTCTTGGCACCAAAATCAGTCACTTTGGAATATTTTCCCATTAGTTTCCTCTGTCAGTAAAATGGGAAGCACGACTCTCCAGCGCAATCCCTACTGACATTCAATCAAAACATCTGACCTAACATTTTAGTACTGACACCCAAATTACAGGGCATTTTCTGAATAGCTAACCATTCCTTTTTTTTTTCTTTTTCTCCCCTTCTCTACCTCTTTTGCTCTCTCCTCCCTGTCCCCTTTCTTCCTTTAATGCAATGTGTGATTGTTCCTTGTCAGGCTGGAGCACGTTCCCATCCCGCTAAGTGTCAGCGTGCTGCTATCAGCTTGCAGCAAATTGTGCTTTCCCTGAGCAGTGGCTGATGGAATGAATGGCAGCCCGGAGATAGTCCTGTCCTTCACAAAGCAGAAAGGCCGAGAGTTCCCACAATTGCTTTTCCCTGCAAACGCATTATGGTAGCAGGTCAAGGGAGTCAGATAGTTGGAGGGGAGAGAGAAGAGAATTAAAAATAGGAGCCTAGAAAACTTGGCAATATCCTGGTTATAATCAGATGGAAGCAAAAGAATAAGGGCATAAAAAAAATCACCCAGAAAAAACCTCTTCCTCTCTCTCCGAAGTATTTGTGTCACCTGAACCTAAAGCGGTTTTTCAAGGCTGAGGTTCAAGGCTTTAAGCTGAGGATGAAGTCAGAGCTTCATCTTCTCCTACCATCATGGGCAGAAAGGTGATGTTCTGTGGCAACTCTTGCATCCTTATGTGCTTGTCATTGAATTTCTCTGCACTCACATCCAACATGTGCTCTGTGCAGAGGGTTCCTCCTGAAAGGTTTGCCTTAGCCCCTGATGGTTTAGGAGTTCACAGGCAGTGAGCTCTGCCCCAGCACTTTCCCTATGGGGAACCTGGAGATAAACCTTGTTAAATATCTTGATTTTGTTGCTGTTGTAGTTTTAAAGCCACATTTCCTAGGTAACATGTCCTAAACTATATTTCAGCCTCATGTGATGCTGAGATCCATGATGTGACATCTGTGAACACCTGTGTTTTGTAATTGTCACCCTATTGCCAGGTCACCAAGTTCCACAGGACTAGGGCTCTGTGCAGTTCTTCCCCATCCAAAAGTATCAGCTCCCATCACTCTTGTCATTTTAGGAAGAAATTCTTTTCTGTGAGAGTGGTGAGTCACTGGCACAGGTTTCCCAAAGAAGCTGTGGCTACCCCATCCCTGGGAGTGTTCAAGTCCAGGTTGGAGGGGGCTTGGAGAAACCTGACCTAGTGGAAGGTGTCCCTGCCCATGGCAGAAGGTTGAAACCAGATGATCTTTAATGTCGCTTCCAAACTAAGCCATTCTATGACTCTGTGATCACATTCTGTCATGCAGCTGATAACTGTTGTGGGCTGATGCACAACAGCACACCCCTGGCTCTCTGCAGCAGGGTGCTATAACACCACCTCCCATTACACCATTGACAACTGCAGGTAGAGAAACCCAAATCATACTAAAAATAGGACCTAGACCTGGATTTCATGCAGCCTGCCATATTAAAGCAGATTAAAGGTGGGCAGTAATTGCATTATATGCTGCATTACACAGAGCTGTTGCTGAAATCTGAACATAGACCCCAGTTTTCCTTCCAGATGTCTGTCTTGGCTGCTGCACAGAGAGACAGAGGCAAGTCACATTTTGGATGAGTCTCCTATCACCTGCCCCATTGAACATGAAAAAGCTGTGAGACTCTGTTCAGGAACTGCTGGAGTAACACCTGTTTCACCCTAACTGATCCCATGCCAGGGTGGGGCAGAGCTGCCCATTGTTGCCCTGTTCTGCACAGTAAATGTGTCAGGGTTTGTCTCTGCCCACTGGCTGCTCCCAGCTGCTCCTTTGGTGTTCTGGGTACCACAGCTTGGCCCTGGGCTCTGTCACTGCCCCAGTGTTTCGTGGAAGAGACAGGGACACCTCTACAGCAGCAAAGAGCACAACCTGAGAGCATTGCTGGACATTGCTCCAGGGAGTGCCTGGCCGCTCTTAAACCCTGCCAAGGATGCTACAAGGCTTTTCTGAGGAGCTCTGAAGCAATAAGCACTTTTTTGCCCTCCTGCCACCTCAAACAGTAACAGCAGCTGTTACCAAGCCAACAGTAAAGCAAATGAAGCTCTTGTGCTGGGGCTGGGAGATGCTGCTAATGATATTCGCTTGCTGCAGTTCAAAAGTGCTGGCAGAGTGATCACGGAGCAGTTTGGCATCCTGGACATGGAAACACTGGATGTTTATGCAGGGGTGAGTGTCCCCTGTCTATTCACAAATTCCTCTCTTTTTTTCACTGGAGGCTTTATGAGGAGAGCCTAAAGATAAGAGTAAAATAAGAAAAAGAAATACTTTCCAGGGGCCCCATCCAGCTCCATCTCTGTTGCCATGCGTGGGAGTTGCACCGGGCTATGAGGAAACAGACTGTTTCTCTCTACTGCCTGGGTTGGTGGCATATGGCTCTCCAAATGTGTTTAGTTTAAAGGTTTGAGCTTGTATCCAGCTTCTAACTTCCAGCAGGTCCCCATCACGGTGCTTCATCTGCCTGCCAGTGTGATGGGCCAAACGCAGTTCCTGTCTACTTTAATTACGTGTTCCAGTAGCACGAGCAATATTGCAAAGCTGAGCCCAGAGTTATCCATATCTCCCAAAACTTACATGATGGCATGGAAATATGGTGGGATTATTGCCCTGCTGGGTTCCAGGTTTGCTTCAGTGAATCAGTCCTTGTTCTGCTGCTCCTCCTGGGAGCCAAGTGTTACCAAGACACAGCCTGTAAGTGTCCAGAGAGGGAGGTTTTTGTGCTCCTCAGCCTTCCCAATGCAAATAAGAGGCAATAAAAGAGAGCTAAAAGGATACTTTTCCAGCAATAGTCATATCCCTGGCTATACTTTTCCCTCACTTGACTATGGGATCCTTGGGGCACAGATGTCTCTGTTTGTCCCACACCTACCATATTTTGATCCCTATAGAATAACATTAATTCTTTCAATTACTTTCTTATCCCAAGCCATGATCTTCCACTCCCAAACATAAAAGTAGCCTTAGTAAGGCTACCTTAGCAAATGCTCCTTCAGGAAACATCTGTCTGCTAAAGGGCTCTTTCAGCAGAAATATATAGTTGGGAATAATGGCCAGAAGTTGAAGCCAGATAAATTCAAAGGAGACATAGGGAAATAAAGTTCACATTTTAAACAGTGAGGTTGATTAAGCACTAGTCCAAAGAAAGTGATAGATTCCTTAAATTCACCTGGCCTTAAAACAAGCCTGGAAGCACTTTCTGGAAGATCTGTTCTAGCAGACACAGGTTGTTACACTCACACAGGGTTATTGGGTAAAATGTAATGGTCTGAAATAAACAGGAGGTCATCCGAGCTGTGATAATGTCCTTTTCTGGCCCTAAGCTCTATGATTCAATGAATAGCATGCATATAAAAATACATTCTCTAAAGCAAGCTACTTAAATACCTGCCGAACTCTAAGTGTGGAAGTATTCCAGCTCTCTTCTGTGGGACTTGCCCACTAAATCACGTCCTGCAGGCTTGATCTGATACACCTTGAAGTCAGCAGGGATCTTATCCCTGACCACTTCAGGCTGCAGATCAGGCTGTCAGAAAGGCATAAATAGGTTAGTACAACTCCTGGAAGTGCATTTCATGCTGAAAGCACTTTGCACTTGTATGAGTTCTGTCTGAAGGATCTCAAAGCACTTTGCAAACATTAATTCGCTACTTAATTAAACTTAAAACACAAAGCAGATGAGCTTTGTGTCTTTCTTCAAGCACCATTTATCAAAGGAACAGGTTGCTCTTGTCATGTTGATAACAGCGAGTAAGTTTCCCGCTTGCATTGTGTTTCTAAATCCAGTTTAAGTTGTTTTCCTTCAATATGAATAATTTTTTGAACCATTTTTGAAAGAAAAATGCAATCCAAGCACACTTACTTATTTTGTTGGTGGTGCTGGAAATTAGAGTACAAATGCTTTATCTGCATTACAAATACTATTACAAAGTGCTGTGGTGCTTTAATCTATCTTCTGGAATTTTTTTGTATTATTATTCATGCTTGAAGTGCTTCATCTTAATGCTCACAGTAGTTACCATAGGCACACACAGTGGCACCAAGCCCACTAGAGGGTTTTCTGTGTTTTTCTTTGTTTTTCTGTGTTTTTCTTTTTCCTGATGCTCTTATTACTTGGATGACATTAAAGTATAAACAAGCCAACAGATGTGCCCACAACCTGGTAGCTCTCTTGGTGGAAGGAAATACTTGATTGCAGGAAGAGGGGTTTTGTATGTGTGTTAATACTGGGACAGTGTCCTAAGTGCTATTTGAAGATGGTTTTATCAGAAAGTAGATTGGAAAATGTTGCCTAAAATCACATGGGAGACAGTATATAACTGCAGGGAAAGACCTGATGGTGCTGGATTTATATTTGAGTTGGCTTGACTAATGTTCCAGCCCCTATTCTGAAGCACAGATATGCCTGTCTCCCTCTGGCTGTTAAAAGCCAAAGGATGATGAATCTGAGGCTGCAGCATGAAGGGAATTACTGGAGCTTCAGTTCCTTCAAAATGTACCATCTGCTTAACAGCCAGGGCAAGTCTCAGACAGACCTCTCATTTCCAAGGCTGAACCCTCATATTTAGTCCTTCCCACAGATAGAGGGAAACCTGACAGGTGTAGTATGTTTTTATTTAAGGAAAGTGGTACTCTGTGAAGAATAACATCCTAGGTGGATATCCCATCTCCTCTGCTCATTACTTGCTAAAATTCAGCATAGGCTCAACTGGAGACCTGGTGCCCCCAGGGGCAGAGTTGCTGGAGGAGTGACCACACCAAACAAGCTGCACCCATAACAAAGCAGAAAGGTTTTCCTGTATTGCTGCATTTTGGGGATGAAAGGTCACCTGCTGTAAAGCAGTGGTTCCATTCAAGCAGCAGCAACCAAGGCACTTTGCAGCAGGTGGAGGTCTGGCCCACAGCAACCAATTCTATTCCATGTCTGCTCAGAAAGGCTCAATCGTTTCCTGGATCATTTGATAGTTGGGTGCATTGTGACTCACAAATATTCATATAAAAGTTCTCCAAGCCAGCTTCTTTTATCTGATTTCCCTCTCCTCTCCCTTTTAAAGCAAAATCTCATCAATCAAGCTATTATGAAGAAATGTTAGCATTTTAAGTGCATTTGCTATGTATGGACAGAGTCAGCACACACATCCAGCACATAAAAATTTGATAATCCACATTTCAAAAAGAGATATCAAAAAGCATAATTTAATATGTTCTCATTGAAAAAATAATGAACTGCACATTCCTTAGTGCTGTACATTCAACAATCCTAATTACTGAAGCTATTTACATTAGGAAGATGATTTTCACAACCTGAAGGGTTAGAAGGAAACTATGCGGGTGGGCTGTTTTATTTTCGGTTGCATTTTGATTTTCAGTGAAAGCCAAGTCTTCTGATTCCTGGGAATCTGATGCACCAACCTCCAGGACCACCAGTGAACTACAGATCAAGCCATGAAAATGGCATCGATCACCATAATGTCTCTCAAGATGGAGAATGACTGAATTGGGCTATTGCATTGGAAAATGCCTGGCAGAACGGAAGTCTCTGGGATTCCTTGTCTGGTTGTGTTTATATGTGGTTTCTGGAACCTACAACCTGGCAGGCTTGTTTCTCCATGGTTTCCTGCCTGTGGAAGGAGGAGCGGAGTTGTAATAGTTTGGGGAACACCCCACAGAGTTCACGTGGGTCTGTGGACATTCATCCCATAGGAACTTGCCTGGGACAACCTGCAACAGGGCTTTGCCTTTGGTATGTGTTTTAGGATAGATAAGAGCAAAGAGATATGAAATTATTCCATAACCTGTATTTTAGGCTGACCTACTCCATTACTGAGATGTTGGGCTGGAGAATGGAGCGTTCAGCCTGTAAGTATTTGTGATTCTCCCATCTTGCCTCTGTTAAAGAAAGGCGGTAGAACTTTTGCGTTGGAGTTGGTGGATGAACACTTCCTAATAGGAGGGCATGTACCTCTGAGGGAATCTGCTGAGATGTATGCAAATATATGCAAATATATGCAAATTTGCAATCTACTTCCCCCCCCTCTTCTTTTGCAGAAGATATTAGCAGGTATGCAAAGATCTAAAATTATCCAATTGAGAGGAATGCTGTGAGACCAACAGGAGGGGCAGGTACCCCAAGGTTGGGGATTCAATAGAATGGATGTACACTCAACTGTCTCCTCCCACCCATCCCTAATAAAGAGATTAATCATTTCTCCCTCCTACTGCAGGAAAACCTAAAATCATAAACACCTAATTGTGCTGGGGGCAGCGAATTCATGTGAAAATTGTTGGCCTGCTGCTGAAATAGAAGGAGTTGGCAAACCTGAAGGCAGAGTTCCTTTCACTGGCTTTTTTTCCCCTGTAATTTGGAAATTCAGTGACAGAAGGATGATTTTCAAGCTAACTCCTCTCTGGATTGCTGAAACACAGATACCCAGAATTTGACATTTTGAATGAAACAATACTTGGTCCAGACAAGTAATATAGCAACTATGTGATTGCAGTGTGGGGTTCTTCCTCCTGTAACAGATATTTTTCTTCTCTGCTCTCAACAGCAGACCAGAATGTTCTGTACCCTCGGAATTAAACAGTAGTGGATTGGATGATTCCCTCTATGTATTGGGAATAAGACATCTTCATTACTTTGTGTCATCATGTAAAAATTAAAAAAACCCCACCAATCCAAATATGCAGTTATCCATAAAAAGAAACATTTGCAGGGGTGGGGCTTGGGTCTGAGCTGAATAAATCTCTACCTAAACCTTGAATGCATCCAGATCTGGCTGTTAGTGAGCCAGGGAGCACTTTGGATTAATAGTCCTGCATCTCCATCGTGCTGTTTTCACTCTGTGTGCCTAAACAGCTCTGAGTATCTGGATCTGGATTAGATGAGTGGTCCTCTGCTGCCCTTTGCATTGGCTTAGGGGAAGTACAAGGTTATTGTCCAGCCTTTGCTCAAACCATTCAGCTCTCCACAGTTTTCTGAGCACAACTGGCAATCACACAAGAAAAGATATCCTTAGAATCATAGAATCACTTAGGTTACAAAAGACTTCTCAGATCATCAAGTCCAACTGTTACCCCAGCAGTCCTGAGTCCACCAACCAGAGCTATGGAATGATCCTGAGATCACATCAGTTAGTGCCGAGCTCTGCAGTGCCAGGCAAAAACACGGGCTGGAGAGAAGCGGATTAGAAGGAATTAGCCACATGGGGACAGAAAACCTCTGGTTCCACTCCAAGCCTCCGGTATGGCTGAAGCTGGGGGAGGCTCAGAGACCCATTTGCCTTTTGAGCCCCTCTTCCTCCTCCCCGCAGGAAGAATCGCCGCTTTGCAGATCACGAGAGGAGAGGAATCCCCTGGCGGGGGTCTGAAATCCTCCCGCTCCCATCCCTTGCTCTTTCAGAGCACGGACGATTCGGGAGGATCCCGGGGAGAGGTGGCCACAGGGTGTCACTCGCACCCCACGTGTGAAGCATTCACCGCCCTCCCCGATCTCCTCCCGGGGCAGGGTGGGGGTGAAAGAGGGTGGGAATGGCTCCAAGAGTTACACTCCGGAACAAGAAAATATAAACCTTGGTGCTGCTGGTCGGGAATCGCCGTCCTTTTCCCCATCACTTTTGATAGCCAGGATGCAGCTGCAGTTTCCAACCTGCTCGTTCCTTCTCCATCCTCTGCAGCCAGAGAAAGTCTCCCAGGGAATGAATTATCATGGTCTAGCACAGACACAAGTGGGTCTAGAGAGGGATGTGTGGGAGTATGAAGGAGAGTGGGATCAAATAAATAGAGATTTGCAATAACCTGCACTATTAATGTTTGCACATTTCAAACTGTCTTTAGGCTTTGTTTCCAAATTTCTTTTAATGGGGGGGTTAGTGCCAACAGGTTTATTTTTTTTTTAAATTTATTTTTCTTGGACTCATAGGATTTTTCTCTTTTGGACCAGGTTCTTGGAACATTTGGTTTTAAGAACAATTCTTATTAAGATCTATCTAGCAGTTTATCTGGCACAGACATTTTCTGCATATACAATTGCACTGTCAAGTGTCTAAGATTTTTCAGCTCGAAAGCCTTACATTTGGAGTTGGCAGCTTGGGGCATATGAGCCAGGTGGCCTCAGGAAAGCTGATTCAGCACGTGGCTTCTGCCACAGCCTGCAGGACTTGGCCAGCAGCAGGATTTGTGTCCTGCTGAGGCAACTACGATTTCCAACAAGCTTTGCTTCTTGACCTGGGAAAAGGGATTGGGCAAGGAATGGAGGCACTGAGCTTTCCCCTTCTCCATGCTTTGGCTGCATGAATCACATCTTGCCTGCCTCAGGCATATTCCCTCCTGCTGGGTGTGTAATTTGCCCATTTGTGTCAATTTACAGGTTAAAAAGAAGGGTCCCAGTCCTGCTGCTGATGGGTCTCCAGACAGCTTGGATAGAACTTTCCACCTGGATATTCACAGTGTTTGGGGATATGGGTGAAAGTACCATTTTTTCTTGGCATGCAGATCACCAGGGTTCGTTGTAAGAATGCTTGGCCTAGTTACCTCTTGCTCCTCATTTTCTCCTGTGAGTTCTCTAAGCATAAAGAGCTTCTTTTTTGTCTCAAAAGACTCAGCATGATCCACTGAAAAGAAAAAAAGGCGATGGAGTTGACTGCTCCCTCTCCCCCTCTAATATCCTAGCTGGCTCATCAGCAAATCTGTAGTGTATTTTTTTTCCTGGTTGTATGAAAACCTCTGTTGAGGAAAAAAAAATAAAATATATATAGAGAGACATTTGAAAAAGAGGATAATATTTTCTATTTAAAAGTAATAGCTGTCCAGCAATTCAAATGTATTCAGAGATAAAATCTTTGAACTAATCTTCTCCTAGGTTTCTCTTCACAACCCTTCATGAATAGCTGCAAGAAACTTAGTCTGTGCAAAACACTGAGGAAATGGCACAAATAATTTCTAAGTATGCTGCCCACTCCACAGCTGTAACACTATGATCTGTTGGCTACTTTGGCATCTAGAGGAAGCCAACAGATGCCTATGCCTTTTGTATAAATCTATTCTGTAACGTGCCTGCTTAAGCTGCTCTGAATGATTTATATGCCCTCACCAGGGGCAGAGGTGCCATTTAGTTTTGTTTGCTTGGAGGGAGTCCCACGTGTGCATCCAGCACAGGACAAAGCACTGGGATGTCTTCAACCTTGGGAGCAAAGAACCCTATCCTGAGTCATGCCCTTTGTGCCCCTTTCCGTTGCTTCTCTAGGTCCTCCTGACCCACTGAAGTGGGAAATCAGATCTGTTTGGAGCATATGGAGTCATTCCACATCACTAAGTTAGCCTGGAAATGGGAGTTGGCAGTGACTGTTATCTATTACCACTCGACAGAGGGTTGGCTGCCTGTCAGATTTGTCTCTAGAGTCTCCTTCCACAGGCATGTGTGTCCCCATTGCAAAATTCACCATCCCAAATGACATCAACTGTGCCTTCTCTGCAGGAGCTGAATTAGCCCTAGAGACTCCGTCATCCGTCAAAAGCTGGAGCCAAGTCATGCTAGGAAAACAGCAGGACAAGGAAATTGTGCTTTCTGAGTCCCACTTGTTTTATGGATAGGTCAAGACCTCCAATCACCAGGGTCATCAATCCAATTATAGAGCATACTTAATGAAACCCTGTGAACGCTCATTATCAGCAAGAGTGCTGCAATGTGTGCAACAACCCAGACACAGAGGCAACCCAGTGATGCTGACCTGTTCAAAGGACTTTTCCATGGACATGGTTTCTTTGGCTGCTCTTGCAGCTTCCCAGCCACTATCAGTAAATTAGAGGAAACAAGTATTTGTGAGTTTAATTGTGCCTGCAGTTAATGCGGAGAAGAGGGAAGCTGTGGGCTACTGCAACGCTACTTCTTTTAGGTCAGTTTGTGAGATTAATTTCAGTGACCTTCACCTGGTCACTGAAACTTCAGATATTCTTCTAATGCCTGGCTCTCACTTCTCAGATCCAGTTTCAGCTGTCACTGAAGCTGGTTTCTCCTTCAGCACAGATGTCTTTGTGGACATCCTGCTGATCTCCTCCATCCTAGACTGAGGGACTCCAGCTTTCAGTTGACAGAGACCATCGATCTAAAAGTGTCCACAGAGTCTTTCAGACTTCCAGCCCAACCATCCTGGCTGTCCTGAAGCATAGTTTGCCTCAGAGAGCCCTATAACACTACAGCTTCTCGAGTGAGCACCTGCTTTTGAAAGACTTCATCTCCCCTCGATATTTCTAAACGTGATGCTCTGCCCCGCTAAGCAAACAGCTAGAAACCAAAATGGAAACAAGGGAAAATATGACACCCTCTGTTAATAAATGCAAAGCGATGGAAAACAATTTTGCCAACTAGGCAACTCAAATTAGACTTCTCTCTCAGAGGAATATGGTCGATTTGTAGCTCTTATTACAGTGTAATGCTATTTCCCTAAAAGTTTGTGTGTGCATTTTAATGAATTCATAAAACCCGGACTGTAAAAGCCCCATGGGGGAAACCTGGCAGCTCTTTAATTCAGCATTAAAGCTCAACTGATGTCAATTGAATTGATTTCTGCGCATAGAAATTGCGTTCGGTGAATGAAAACTTTAGCCCTTGCCATTCCCACTTTTAGAGCTCACTGCAATACAATTGGCTCCTCGAGTCAGGTTCAATTACATGTTGGAAGTTTATAATCTGGTGGGCTGAATGGAGGCTGTGAAATCAAGAGAGAAAACCTAGCTAACCTGATTAAACCTTATTCCATGGCCATCCTGGGGCAGCGAATCCTTGCTGTAGCACAGGGGGCCAGGTCCTCTCTGGGTAAGCAAGGAGTCCTGATTGCAGCCCAAGACACTACTCTGGCAACAACCACAGCGACCTCAGTGTCTCTAATGGGAGTTCAGAGCTCTGACCTAATTTTGAATTTCTCCTCTTTTAGCCTAGTGAGAGGTTTGAATCAAAAAAGGAATTGTGAGGGGAAGGATTCAGTGGTTTCTCTGGGTTTGGATTGTCTTCTAGTGTTAGACACATCTGTGTTAGGGTATGACCCTATGAAGAGTAATTTGCAGATGTGTTTCATGTGGGTTTTACATCCCTTGATTTTTGCCATTAGCCTGAGGAAACTCTAGTAATTCCCCAAATTTTGACCTAAACAGAGTCAAAGCCAGGAAAGTTTTACTTATTGGAAAGTTTTAGTTGTTTCCACAAACTCCACCTCAGTCTGCAGGAGTAGTTGCTGACTTCTGCAGGTATTTCAGCAAATGCAATCTGCAACAGATCCCATATTTTGGATTTTATTTCTAGAATTGCTCCCCGTTCTCCTATGAACATAGTGAAAATCTGATGAAAGCGGCCTTCATTCTCACTGTTCTGTTGAGGGTCAAATTAATGTTAGCTGTTCTCTTTGCTTTTCCAGTGTTTTGAGTACTTCTAATGCTCTTTCACTGCTCCCAGAGCCAACAGCATATAAAGAAAAAAATTGCACGATCTTCCCACTATTAAAAACCAATCTAATGGGCTTTTTTTCTATTTCAGGCTTTGGTAGAGGATGGAGTTGTTCAAACCTGAGCCAGCATCACTGTAATTTATATGGCATGGAGCCACCTTCTAAAATCCCCTTCAGTTTGTTTTGGTCATATGCAAAGAATTATTCCCTGGTAACAACAGAGAGTGTTGGTATGGTGTATTCCAGCCAACAGCCGCAAGGTTTATTACAGCCACAGATCCTCACACACCCATCTGAGACAAGTGTTATAATCCTGTGGATTATGGAAAGAGTGAGCAATAGAGATGTTCAGCAACTTGGGAGGAGTTGCCTTATTTTCTGACTTCCAGCCCTGTGCTGTAGTCTCCACCCCAGTTCCTCCATGAGAGACATGCCTGAGTCCCAGAGCTGTTTTGGATAAAACGGCTTTCCTTATTCTGACATCTCAATGTGCTGTTTAAACATATGTCCCCACTGGCAGCCCCTTATCCAGCCCAGAGCTGCCTGTGGTCACTGTAATAATGTCAAACTAGAGAAACTTTAATCCTTTAGTGAAAGATAATTGCAGGTCTCTGCTTTTATTTGGTCTGATGATCTATGGGAAAAACCTCATCCCCTTCATGGCCGCTGAAGGCAGGTCAAGGGCAAGATGCTTCACTCCATCTGGGTTTAAAAGAGCTTCTTGAGTGGTGTTTGCTCTCTGTGGTGCCCAAGGAAGGCCCTGGGAGTGCTGAGCTATGTGCCAAACAACAAGGTATTTGGGCAGGCTCGAAACACTCAGCACAGTGGGAGTCTCCATTGGTACTGGGCATGATGGGATCTTTTTCCATCATCCACAAGCTGGTCTTCTATTTGCAGTTCATGGTCTTTTCAAATCCCTACTTGGAAAAAAAATACTCCAAACCTGTCTTCTTTAGTGGTGCCATAAGAACCGAGCTAATGGCAGAGGAACACACACTTTTATTTGAGCATTTCAGTATACACTGTGTCTTTCACAGTAGGACAAAGACTGCCAAACACATGGAGGGTGCCCAAGAAATGGTCACAGGTGATTCACAATTAGTGTAAATGATACAGAACAACAACAACAAAAAAATTACTCTAGGGGCTCTGAAAAGCAACCAATAATTTTGGACACAGCATCACAGAAGGGTATAATATCCCAGGGTCCTGAGCAGCCTCTCTGGAAATACAACAGACTAATGCAGTAAAAAACTTTTCCTGAAGTTCTGTTTCTATTTTCCTTTACCTATTTTTAGCTTCCTCAGTGTAGTGCCATGTCCTATAGATCCACCAAGCATCACATAGCAGGATTGCCCTTCCCTAATATTGACTTTTTTTGTGCATGCTTTCTTGCACCACAAAAACTATAGAGCCTGGTAGATCTCTGCAGGACTGAATAAACAAGGAGAGTATTTGGTGTGATGGTTATCAGGCATACAGAGGATTCATTTCTCTGTTGTCCCTGTTTAAGTGGGAACACACATTGATAATCAATGTCTCTGAGCTCCTCTGACCTTTTTCTCCCAAAAGACATAGCTACCTTTATAAGTTTTTGGAGAGAGAGTAGCAGCAAAGCAAAAAAAGAGACTGCTTCAAAATGAATCCCCCTTTTTCCAAACCAAATACCAGGGAAAAATCATCCGCAGTGTAGCCCATGTGCTTATCATTTTACAGCCACAACATACTTTGCTTTGTTGGCTTTGCCAAGCAACATGGCTGAGATGTAAATTGTGAGAAAGAAAGGAACAGCAGAAGGACTTTTTTCCCCTTTTCCCTTCATTCAAATTTTTTTTGCTGTATCATCAACTTTAGGCATCCAGCAAAAATAGCCGTGAAATATGGAAATGTCTTGTTCATAGCACAGTGATTTTTAAAGGCTTCTGCTGTGCAAATGCAGCTGAGATAGGCTTCTATAGTCTCTTGTCATCTTCCACTGTAACAGCGCTTCCTCGCTATTTCACTGAATAAGCAGATACAACGGGAAACTATTCACCAAACTAAAACAACATCAAAAGCCCATTAAAGTTCTGATTTATACTCTCCAAAAGGCATGGAAATTCTCAGAAAAATAACAGGCACCCAGAATCTGTTTGCAGCTAGCCATCACCCTTAACATTATCCAACTGTGCTTGCATATTGGATGGCTGGCACTTGGCTCCAAGTTTCTTCAATGCTGGTGCGTTTACACCAAACTCTCCACAGCCTTTTCTGTGCTGCTCCTTCTCAAACACCCTTAAGCATTCCCCTGTTCCCCCTTTCTTTTCATGTCTTAGCAGTACAGGGACAGAGCAGGAGGCTCAGACCATCCCCCTGCAAGAGCACAAATACCCTCGGTGTGCAGTGTCAGAAGGGGCTCTGTGCAGGCAGCATCAGTTACTCTCTCTGTATTGCTCAGCCCTTTGCAGAGAGATGAGACCGTTCTTTGCAACTCATTCACTGCTTGCTCTGTCAAGCTAATGCTGGTTCTGGCAGGTTCTGTGGCCAAGGACTCACCACATAATCTCTCCCCTTTACCACAGTCCCAACTTTGCTGAGACTCTTATGTATCACTTCAAAGTACCTTTTGCCCCTTCAAAGAGAATGAGAGACTAACGGCAAAGCAATGCATGCATCTGCAGGTGAATTAATACCAAGCAAGGTGTGGCTATAAATTAATTAAACCTCATTAAGCCCCTAGTAGATGTGGCTATTCTCAATTCAAGTGGCAGTATCAGGTGATGCTAAACCAGCTGAAGACTCTTTCAATGTTTAATGAGAAAATCTAAATAAATAGTTAGAGCAGCATTGTAGTTTTCCTGGAGGAACTGTCTCTGCTGGGGCAGTCCTGTAGCTGGTTCTCTAAATTCTCACAGCTTTGATGCTCCTCTGCCCCTAGAACTGGCACACCTGATGCTCTCAGCTAGTTGGGTGAGATAAAGTGGCACACAAGCATTTTTTTTGATTTTTGTTTCTGATGACTTGCTTTTCTTGACTAATTCACTGAACACGCAAGGACACGCTCATGAACCCAGAAAGGGCAGGACTGTGGCAGGGTCTGCTGCCAAGGAGCAGCACCCTGTTCTCCCCAGGTGGTCAGTTGGGCAGAGAGCAGGGCAGTTTTAGGTCAGCCTCTACTTGAAGAGCTGTTCCTGGGTTCTGGCTGAGCCTAATGGGCCTCTGGGTGCTTTACAGATTCTATCAATGCACTTAACCAACTCAAACTAAAAATCAAGAAACTATATTATTAAAGCTAACCTGCTATTGATCATTGTAGACTACCAAATGCAACTGTCAAATCGAAGTCAAATCAGAAAGCAAATCTCAGTATGAGACTGAAGCTATATTAGGCAAATCATCAACTATGCAGCAGAAATAACTTGTCCTTATAAACCCCTGAAAGAAAGAGAAACTGCTTCTACATGGGGTTTAGGAATGTGAAACTTGACTTTATGCCTGGCTGTGTCCACTGTTATTCTCCTGCCCCTTGCTAGGGCTGAAAATATGTGGGCTTTGAATCCAAGCACCTCTAAATATGAACCGAGGACAGATAACAATGACCAAACAAGCTTTATTTCCATCTGCTATCCCAAAGCAGAAAGAAAGCTGTATTTTTGATTCCAGCAGGAACGCAAGAAAAGCTTGCATGATTTCAGGATCTCCCACTTGGAACAAGAAATGAGAAGCCTGGGAGGTAGTTAGCTGTGTCTCCATTCCTCTTGTGCATCCTCTGTACTACAGTTTGACATCTCCAAATATCCTTGCTGTCTGCAGAGACAGCAGGCTATTTTGTGCTTCATTCACTGTAGGCTGTCAAAAAGGAAAAATCCCTGCCCTGCAGGCTCCGTCCTGGAGGATTTTATTTTGCAAATCCAGTATCTGTCTCCTCTCTGCAGATCTCCTGCAAGGTCCAGTGTCTTTCTCCTCTTCTTCTACCTATTGCTGTTCACCCTACTGGCAGGGGATTTCTTGCTGCCCATATCCCCATCTCACAAGGACAGAAGAACCTCATGTACTCAGCTCTTTTAATGGGCCTGCATCCATCATCACTCATCCCAGCAGAAAATGCTTGGAAAGGGCGTTAGTGTTATCACAGCCTTTGTTGTACTGACCTGCCTCTGTAAAGCATAGGAAAGGTGGGACAGGAAAGGGGAGGGAAAACTACTCTGAGGACAGCCCGTCCCTTTACCAGTGCTTGTTCTGTGTGGAATCCTGTACTGTATGTGGAGTGCATTAGTACTGTAAATCCTCATAAATGTCTGATAAAGAATCAACCTGTCAAAGAAATGAAAGGCTCCATATGCTAGATAGAGAAATGTAATCTGAAATCCTTCTAAAGAGAAGCTGGTAAACAGTGGAAATTCAGTGTCAGAAGAGATAGGGCTCAGATCACCTTGCTCCCTTAAATCTGATCTCTGTGAGAATCCTAGTAAGAAAGGTCACAGGGCACGGAGACGTCCTGTCTCTGGGGTGAGAGTGTGTTGGTGACACAGACGTACCGTCCTGCTGACTATGGTGCTGGCTCTAGGTGGGCATTGGAAAACTCCACCTTGCAGCTGCAGGATACAATTAACTGGGTTAAAATTAGTTTGCAAAGTGCCCAGTGACCTTTACACTGCAGGGAGACCCTCGTCCCATGTCTGTGGACACAGCCCTTGTGTGCAGTGTTTGATATAACATTACTAAGATGTATGAACACACGGAAGAAGACTGGGACAGGAGGGTTGGAGCTGCACCTTTTCCACTCATGCCACATCTCTCAGGCAATGATTTGCATCCTCTGCAATCGAGGATAAAGTGAGCTGCTTGCTATTAAGACATTTGGCAGCTGGTGTCACAAAAGATGAGGCCTAATTTGCAGCTTGGTCCTTGTCCAACTCCACTGAACTCTGCTGGATCAGCTGCTCGCTGTGCTGAGCGTTCCTGTGTTCTGCCTGGGAGATCTCTCATCTCAGGGACACACTCACAGCCCTGGTTTGATCCTGCCTGGTGAACAGTTAGGGCAGTTCTGCTGCTGGAACAGGAGAGAAAGCAAACGAACACAGAAGGGGGCCCAAATTAAAAGTATGCCTGGGATATGAATGAGTAAGAATTGGGATGTCATAACTCAGGGTGGAAAGCAAAGGACCTGAGAACAAACATTCGTGATGAGAAGCGTAACTCTTAGTAGTTGATTTCTTTTAAAAATTATTATACATGCAATGCATAAAGCCGTTATGGACAAATGTTTCAGCTGAATTTACTTTTGCTTTTAGTATGTGCTGTGTTTGAACCCCTCTGGAGTTATCTCCTACTTCCTCCCTTGGCTGATGTGCCCTGTGAGTCCAGTCAACTGCCCTTCTGCTTCTCTTTCATTGTTGTATATGCCCTTTGGAGATTCAGTTTCTCCTCTCTCTTCCTGCCTATCTCCTTGCTTTAGTCCCTCTGCCTTCCCAGGCACATCCTGGTATCAGCACCGTATATCCCAAGCAAATGATGGCATCAACCTGCAGGGCTGAAGGAAATCTTGTGTTATTCATCTGTCCTCACCCTGCTAATGCAGGGTCAGCTTTACTAATGCCTTTCCTAGAAATGTCTGGCAGAATTTAAAAGTTTCCCACAACAGAGACTTTGCAGGAATTGAAAGCTGTCTGCTCCAAATACCTGCAGGTTTATGGAAATTGGTGTCCACTGGGCACAACCAAATATGACTGGACATCTTTGGATCATGTCTTTCATCTGCTTCCCCAGGCCTTGCATCTCTCTGATAGGATATTTTCGGTTTAGCAGAATAGTTCCTCACATAGCAGTCCTCTGTGACATCTGGGGTAGTGCTGCAGACTTCATGCCCTCACAGGTTCTGAGGAGGACAAAAATCCCATTTCCTAGTGGATTTTGAAATTGTGCCAGATGCTCAGTCAGAGCAAATCCAGGAGATGTCAGAGTTATTTGCAGTAGAAATTAAGAAAAAAAAAAGTAATGCCCTTTCAGGTAGTTCTAACCAGTTTACTTTTAACAAACAGGGATGTCATGCCTCAATTTGCCTTGATTTTTTGTCATATTTATAGCACATAATATAATGAAAAAAATAAATGGAAAGTAATTTCAAAATGAAAACCAAAAATGTTTCACTTTCAAAATGCTGAAACAGGGCATTTCAACCATTTGAAAATGATGCTTTAAATCTCTTTTTTTTTCCCAAGCTAAGAAATGCATTGAAAACAATCCTCATCTGCAGAACTTTTCAGTTTCGACAAATGGACATTTTTCTCTGAAATTTTCTTTAAAAAAATCCTAGGATCTTAAACATTAATTTGTTGTTAGGCCTCAGAGCACTTCTGAGATGTAGTTAAGTGTTATGATTCTCATTTTGCAGAAAGAGAATCTGACTCATAAAGAAACGTAAAACGCAATTGAGTTCCCACTTACTTCAGTGGAAGAATTGATGTGCCCAAGGTCAGAGAGAAAGTCAATAGCAGAGCTGGAGGAAAATACCCAGGAGTTTTGAAACCAGTGCCTTTTCTGCAACCCCCAGACATCCCTCCCTTGCAGAGCGTTCAAAGCCCAAGGTCAGCAATGCCCACTCCACTAAAATCTGTCCTCAAGCTCGAAGGCAAAGTGGAAACTGCCCCAAACTTGGAGAGAGCCTGAGATCTTCCTTCTCAAAGGTGTTTGCAGCCATAATTCAGCTACTGTGGGTTGGATCCCACTTGGTTTCTAACTTCCACAGGAGGTGGACCGAGGCCTTTTTAACTCTTGTGGTTTAACTTGTGGTTATTGGTTTCTGCACCAGACCAGCTTCACTTCTCTACTCATGCTTCGGGAAGAAAGAAAAGAACAAAGCTGTCAGAAGGTAGTCACATTTTATTGCAATACTTAATAACTCCTGTCTGAATTAACTTTAAAATTTATAGAGCTAAAATATAGAATGTACCTGGGATTGGAAAACAATATATTAGTGCGCACTGCTGTTGCACAAAGGTTTTAAGAGATTCTCTGTCCCTACATGAGCATTTGCCTTACAGACATGGCTATTAAATCTCTTCCCATCCTGGACTGATGCACTTTGTGTATGGTGAGAGAAATCCACCCACCCTCCCTGTGCCCCCCCCTTCCTTCACAGGGACACCCATCCCAGAAACCACTCCATGCTGGTTTCTCTGCCAGCAGAGATTGTGTTGCAGCTTTCCCTTCCAAAGGAGGCAGATAGACTTGCAGATACCAGTGCCATGTCCTGCAGAGGTGGGCTTTGAGAGAAAGAGAGACAGAGGGGGAGGAAGAGATTTCTGTTTGCCTTGCCTCTGTGTGATTATGTGTGTTCCCCTGACTTTTACACTGCTGCACTATCTCCTCTCCACCCAGTGCTGTGCAGACAGCATTCAGGTGGCAGCTCAGCCCTTCTGCACATACCTGTGCTCCAGCACTTAAATCGGTCACGGGTTACTGCAGCAAAGACACGTTTTGTGCTCTCCCTCCCCCCACCCACATCATTTGGATTCACATAATCAAGCTACTTGCAGCTGAAATTGCTCATAGAAAAATAATTTAAAATTGGTTCATTAATGCTCATTTGTGCAGAATTCTTAAATATGATAAGAACATGAGAGCAAAAGAGAATGGATCTGAATGAGAGTAGGAAGATGTTGAAAGCAACTTTACTGTAATTGTAAAATCTTGTGTCTAAATATGTTTAGACAATGTGAAAAGTCAATTTAAGAAGCTAGGATACATACAACCACAGCAAGGGAGGAGATATCTGAGAGAATGCAGACATTCTGTGCTTAAGCATTTTTGTTTTCCTCGATGGTACAGGATTCTGATTTGGTGAAAAACCGAAGTATCATGACAGTCAGAAGCTGCAGTTTGCAGTTGGAGAAATGGGATGAGAATGGTGCTTTTCATAAATGAGCTCATCATCCACACACCCATCTCTATTTGGCACAGGAGAAGGCGAAATAACAGGGGGTCACTGCTCAAATTGTGCTGAATTACACAAGCTGAGAATCTTTGTATCATGTAAGATCAAGGATCTTTACTGTTGCATGTCAGCAAAGGATCTGGCCCTGGAAATACATCAGCAGAGAGGTATTAACCACTGTGGCTGTTGAGAGATGAGCTGCTATAGTAAGAGTCCATCCAGTCCAGTTGCTCTCTTATTCTACATCAAAATTAACCAACAATCCTCTGAGGGCAGAATACTGCCCCTGATGGTAGCCATATTCTCCTCAGAAAAGAATTAAACTACTGAAACACATCCAATTGTACAGTATCTTAACAAAGAGGTGCTCTGGCAATTACTTCCTGAGTTAGTCACTGATCAACTTACACCATGAAGCATGAGGATTGATAGCTCCTGTAATTTTATTTAATAAAGATCAATTTAAATAGTCTGTCTTAAAAACAAAAGGAAGGTTAATGAAGGTAGAGTCTTAAATTATATAGATCACAGCTCTGATTTTCATGCTAACAGAAAACAGATCAATGGCAACTGTGCAGTATAATTGGAAATGTAAGAAAACTGAAAACAGCCATACTGTGGAAAAGGTAATAAATACTCTGGTAGACTGGAACTGGGGCTATCAGAAGAGGCTAATACTGAACAGAAAAAAATGAACAAAAGTCTTGCCAGAGAAGAGGCAGGAGAGGTCAGACTGCAATTCAATCAATGGGCAGCATGGGTGCTTCTGTATTACTTTGCCAAGTCTTATCAGGAGTTGTAGTGCACCAGAGTCTAGATCAGACCTGATTTGCCATTAGAGTAGCGAACCTCTGAAAATAAGCACACATACATCTTCTCAGGACATCAGAGTTAGGCTGGGGGAACTCTCTCACTCCTGACATAATTGTGTTCCCGGGACCAAAAGCCCCAGTGCTGCAGCAAGGACTTGGAAGGAGAGGCAGAGCAGCACCTGCAGGAGCGAGGAGCTGCACAGGGCTGTGTTCTCAGCTGCAGCAAGGTGTCTGAGGCTGGCACTGGGGGAGGCAGGGTAACATCACACCAGGCTGATGTGCTGCTGTGTTAATGCCACGGCATTAAGGGGGCAAGTGTACAATGCGTAGATGTGAGGAGGGTTTGGTCAACCTGCTGCTGTGCTTTGGCACACCATCACCTGGCTGCTGGGTAAATATTCCTGCATGCAGCTAATGAGGTGGCTCATTAGCAGTCTGCAGAGCCATTGATTAGACTTGCACACTTAGGCACAGGAATGTTTGGTCTGGGCTAGGTTTCTCCCTCTTGAAGGATGTGCCCATAACAGTTTATGCCATCCTGCCCTGAAAAGTAGAGGAACAGTGCTGGTTAATTACTAATCAAATGAGCCTTCTGTCTGTCTGATAAGCTGGGCACTGCTTATTTTTCTGGCTTGTGGAGAAATCTTGTACTGAATTGTACTGTAACATTCATTACAATTGGTCTTTGGAGAACTTGGAGGAGTCCTTTAAAGTCTCATCAAAACAATCTAAGATATAGAGATGGTTGTCCCATCTTTGTATTAGGAGACACCTGAAGAAATACATTCAGAAAATGAAAAGTTATCTTTATCAAGGGGATCACTGGAGTGCCAGGTACTAGGGTGTTTCTAGCTTTCTTTTTTTTGGTGGTGGAGAGATAAATCAGCATGGACAAACTTCAAAAGGTTAATGGCTTAGAAGAGCACAGCATGTGGTATGGCTATCTCCCTGGCCTCAAGGCAGGAAATAGCATGGGATCAAACCCTCTTATTAGTATTTCAGCACAGAGAGCCCACACCTGACTGCGTGAAAATAAAGCACACTCTAATGCTCAATCACGTATTTTCTGATCACAGCAATCAGTCATAAATCAAGTTTAGACACAGTGTTTGAGTTTGTTCTTATTTTATCTGGAGTAAATTCTCAAGAGTTCCTCTGTTCCACCCGTACAACAGCCTTGTTCTCTAGTCCTTTCCAGTGAACACCAGGGTTAGGTTCCCATTGAAGATGGGTACTTATGTGAGGGACTTTCTTCAATCTCCTTACTGTCTCTGAAGTTGTGTGACATGAAAAACTCAGTTCCTACCACTCCACAATGCCTGAGTATCTTTTGCATGCTAGCCATCCACAATATCCTCCATTGCCCTGCATGAGAGGTAGCCAAAGCTTGAAATAAAATTAAACGTGTGCTAGTTACATCACTCTACTGCAGCTGCAGAAATACACTTCATCTTTTTGCTGGTTATGGATGTTGATAAAGAATGCAGATGTTTCCAAAGTACTGAGACAAGCTCAAAACACAGCTGCCTTTGGATCTTGACTCTGCGATCACTTGCTGTTCAAGGACTGTCCAGACTTAAATTTTGGGATGTAAACTTCCTCAGAACATCTTGCTCTTTTATTTCAAGGAAAAAGAAATTCACATCTGAGGTGAGAGAGGTTTTGTCTTTCTCCTCCCCGCTTGTTCTCATCAAATCTTATTAAGTGCTTCTCTGCCTCCTGTTTTAATTTTAAAACTCACAATCCCCCAAATTGTATGCAAGCAGCCTAGAACTGCCTCCCCAGCCTAGCTGCCCTTTTAGTCAGGGGAGAGAAATGAGCACCTACAGAGTATAGTCAACACCCAGAACTAAAGAAAACCAGTGGAAATGACAAGTGGGGGAATTATCTTCTGCTTGCTTCAGCCAGTAGCAAAGGGCTCTGCGTTGTATCACCTTCACTTAGAATACTCCTGCTCTTATCTGCTGTTTTCCCATCACTAGGCAGCTGGGTAAGTTTTTCAGGAAACAAAACTTAAGCATGTAATCACAGGAGGACTTTGCCTTGTTCTACTCTTTATCTAAAAGTTAGTTATCTGTAGCTAATCTTGACATGATCACACTCTTTCAGTCAATAGAGAACACCTCAAAGTGCTATTCCTTTCTAAGAGAGTACCCAAGAAGGATGATATGAATAACCTTAAACAAAAAAATTAAATACACATTGGCAGGTACGTATTTATATATTCCTGTAGATATAAGGGATTATGCCACCTATCCTGGCAGAACCATAGAGTCTAAAAGATCTATTAGAGCTTGGTAGGCTGGACTCCTCTCATACCTGCATAAATCAATGGGAATAAGTGCATTAAAGTGAAAAGAGTTATTCCAGTGCTAAACAGTGCAAAAGCAGTGTGAGCCAGCTTGCTCTAATACATCTCTGTCTGCTGTTCAGGCACTATATATTCTTATATACAAGAGTACTAATGTTTTTAATCCTTCCTGACTTCCAGCACTGCACACTTCAGCAGTCCGAAAGGAGGAGGAGGAGTGGGGGCTAGGGAATTCAGGATTTGGGCTGCTAGCCAGAAGCATGTCCCACTCCTCAGCCAGTGTGTGCCTCTGTTTATTCTGGTGTGCTGCTACCACTTGTGCCCTCTCACAGCACCTGAAAAAGTTCCTATTATTTCTCCTCAGTGTTTATTCTTTCCCAATACCAGCAGATGGTCAAGTGTCACTCTCTAGCCCTCTCCTTTCTATTACTATATGTTTCGGATTGTTGGCTCAACTTCTACAGAATGTCTTGGAAACTTTCTTCATTTAACTTTCTCAGCTTGTCACCTGGTTTGGTCCCTTCAGAGCCATAAAAGGAAATGATTGCTTGAGGGGCAGAGCTACATATATCATCCAGAGTGTATCATGATTAGCTGAATGTAGTGAAAAAAAAATGTATCTGTGTGGAGGAGGGCTGTCTTTCAACACATCCATTTGCCAGGAAAAAAAAATATGGCAGTTGGGCTTCTGGAAAAAAAAAAAAAAAGAAGGAGGAGGAGGAAAAGAAGCTAATTAGCTGTGTAAGTCAGCTCTGAAAAAGTAAATAGAGAAATAAAGCAGTTAACACTCACATGCACTTTAAATCCCGAGGCTGCTTTCTTGCTCTTACATGTATGTGTTTAATAATGCACAAGTTCCTCACTTGCTGTGTTCTTGTGCTACACTCCAAACTCAGTGGGTGTCAGCACTCAAGTCTGAGGGGGGAGCAGAGGACACAACATCTCACCTGAGACTGTGCAGTCGCCCCAGAAAACTTCTCAGGAATAACCCTGAAGCATGTTAGAAAAGCCCAGTGGAATAGAAAACACAAAGCTTTCAAATTAGGGCATCTATGTCACTCTCTAATCCACATCCCCCTCCCCAGACTGACAAATATTTGATTGCCTAACAAATTTGCAGGGATAGTCCCTCCTGAAACAGGTTTCTCCATTGCCTGTCCCTCTATTAATAATCAGCTGGCCTAGGAGATCATTTGCTGTTTGCAATGTGGTGATAAGTGCATATTCTGGACAAACAGAGCTTGTTAAGAAAGACTTTTAGGTCTTCTCACTGGCCTCGTTGCTAGGAAACTGGAAAAGCTACTGGAAAGCTGCTTTAGTGTGGTGGAGTATATTGCTGGCAATCAGTGTCACTTGCCCTCAGTGATAGCCTGCAGCTTTTAAAAATACTGAAACATACCCCAGTGCCATCACATTAGTACAGAGATGCTGGGAAGACATGAAGTTAATTAAGTGGACCATGTTTGCATGTTTGGAGCTCAGGAGTCCGGTGTAAATACCACCATTTAAAAGGCATTGGAGGAATGTTTAAGACAAAATAGGTTATACGAGTTGTTGGCCTGGCTCATTAAAAGTCAAGGCTGATCAAGGTGTGAGTTTGCAGCAGGGTGGTAGAAATCTCTTGTGCATTTTTGCAATACTGACACAGTCCCTCAATGTCACATCAGGAGTCACCATATTTCTCATTTATGCATCTCTGGGTCATTCTCTATAGGATGTATATATACCTTAATCTTATTACTGCATATCTTCTTAAGCCAAATAAATCCCCAGAGTAATTCCAATTGTCAGGAGACACACAGTCTCGTGTGGTACTAGGGGTATGTAAGAACATGGGGGTGAAAGCTTTGATGTGCCTTTGAGAGGGCGTTACAGGAAACTGTGAGCAGATTAAGCAGCATCCCCAATGGGCTGAACAGCCACGAGCCCTCAGGAACAGCCTGAAGGATGTGTACAGCCATGGACCACATGCTCCTGAGCCCAACACTGCTCCTGGGGAAGGAGCTGCTACAGCAGAGGTGGTAAAGCCTTTGACACCCTCTGAAACAGCAGCTATCAGTTGAGGTTTTGTGTGAGAGCTCTTTTTGTCCTCTGGAGCAATCTGCTTTCCTGCAAAGCAAGCAGAGGTACTTTTCGTTGTAACTTTTCCATCTCTTTGGAAACCTTCCTTGCCTGGAATTTAGGTTATGGATATTTTTTTCTTGCTGGGCCTTTTTTTAGTACCTGAAACTCTCCCGGACCTTCTCTTCACAGAAATTGTCGGGTGGCTCTGAAATGCTGCTCCTTCGTTTGCTAACCAAGAGAGCACAACTGAAAATAAAAGCCCACAGTTTCCACATGGAATATGAGCATTGTATGGGATCAGTTACAGTGCCTCAAATCGTTAACAAATAACACTTTTTTAGAGATTCAGCTGCTTTATTATGGGGACTTGCATGACCAAAGGATTTCTCTCCTGTGCAAAGGCCATAATTTGTGATTTAACCAGACAGGGATTTTCAGCCATTCTTATTTTGGGGATCCTGAGACTTTTCAAGCAGAGAAATGTTCAAGGCCAGGCTGGGTGGAGCTCTGGTCTAGTGAAATGTGTCCCTGGCCATGTCAGGGGTTGGAACTAGATCATCTTTGAGGTCCCTTCCAACCCAAATCATTCTATGACTATGATTCTACTCTATAAAAGCCATCCAAAACTGATGACAAGCTTTCTGATGGTAGTAAACGCACCATATCCATCACAGATAAAACTTTATCTGGAATCTTTCCCTGCTGGCATGGTGTGAAGACATTGCACCCACCAAGGTTGCCTGCATTCCCTCCATGGCTTCTGCCAGAAAACTTGGAGTCCAGTGTCATGAGCTCTCCTCCCTTGAATGAAATTAAGGCTTTACTGCTTGTTCTGAAGAAATGAAAACAAAACACAGGTGCCACGCAGTAAAAGGAGATATGAAAAGGGAAAGTGAGGGATTCAAGGGTGTCATAAATGTGTTTACAGTTGTGCTGTCTGCTCTTAGGACTGGGTATCAACAAAGGCATAGCGCAAAGAGAGGCAGGAGGGAGATTAAGATGATACCAAATAAATGAAGGGGTACCAGCATCACCACTAAAGGGTCCTTGCCAGTGGCTAAGCAGAGCAAGGAATGTAAATGCTGGTGGTTTGTATACTCACAATCAAGCTCATGTAAGTGTAATAGATCTCCCTGTCATCTTCCAAGCAACAACATTGTTTCTCTAGCAAAAAGTTTCTCTTTCAAGGTCAAAGTTATCCTGAAAGAAGTTGTGTATGAATACTTGCATGAAGGGAGACTGCTGGAGCACTGCAGATGCCCTAAAGGACTATGCTCATTTTTTTGGTGGTCCTCTAGAACATTCCAGTAAAGAAATGTCAGCACTTCAGGGCATTAAGTGCCCCCCCATGCATAGCTCCTACTCCCAACGCTCTGTCATTGAAGAGGCCAGTGCTTCCTTAGGCCCTGTGCTGATATTGTGGAAGGAGAAGACCAGATGTGTAATTTTATCAGAGGTCTCACCTCACCTGTATAAACATCCTACATGAAATTTTTATTCATGACTGTGTTGCCCATGTACCTCCAGCCATCCTCCTGGTGTTTAACAGGGTGTGTCTGAACTGAAATAAAACTGTCAGTATTCACTCTGCTCCCTTAACTCTGCCTTTTAGTGGTCAGGCTTTTTTTTCCTTACCATGGAACCTGTGAACTCAATGGTCATTAATAGACACTGTCAATACAATGTGGTCCAGCAGCAAGCTGACTGCTGTCCAAAGGCTGGTATCCAAAATAGTTGAGTCTTATCTTCTTTCAGGGATATTTTTCAAAAGCCTTGATCCTACAGAGATTTTGCACAGCCAGGAGGGGAAGGGTGGGAACAGAGACTGTAAAAGCAACAAAAAGGTGATGCTCACCACATACTTTTCTGCTGGAAGCAGTGGCTTCAAAATCTGTCCTCTTTCCACCTCCAGAACTCCAAACTATGGAAAACCAAGGCTTGTCCAGGCGAGAGGTACCTTGTGGGGACTGATCTGCCTTTGTACTTGTACAGTTCCTTCTCCCAGTTGCTGCCAAGCAGGAGAAAGCTGGTGGTCACACAGCAGAGCTGGCACCATCACAGCTCACATCTCCCCACACGCCCTGTCCTGCTCAGCAGTTTTTCCATGAACTTATCTGAGCAGCTCTCCGTGCTTTGTGCTGTGAAGATCAAAGTCGAGGTGTCCAGAATAAAAAGCTCACAGTTACCATGAGGCCTGTCTCTCAACATGCTGGGAATAGAAATGTGGCAATCAGGCTTGGGAATGAAATCATATTGGACATGCTGGCTTAATCTCTAAAATATGAAATTGTAAGGAAAGAATTACAGCTAAAAAGCATTTTACATTTTAGAAAGCTGCTCTGACCTATGCTGGATCAGGAAAGAGAAGGAGAGGAGGGGGGAAAAAAAGCCTGTGGGATGCAAAAGATTACAGCCAGTTGGGTTACAAAAAAAGATCCATCATCAAATAAATAGGCTCCTGCTCCTGTACTATGATGTATGTTTCTGTTTGAAAAGGAAAGGTTTGAGATGGCTTATTTCAATTCTCAGCATCAGATTATTTGGTATTTGCAAATATCTGGATGTTATTTGCAAATCTTCCCAAAGCTTCATGTATTTTAGCTCAACTCATACATTTATTTCACAATCATGTTTAGGTGGGATACAGTGCTGAGTTAGCTGCTCTCCCAATACACCTTTATTTAGCCATCAAAGAGCAGAAACAACAGCCCATAGATATCCAGCTGCAAAAGATGAATTACAAGCAGAAAAAATGAAGAAACATGCAATTTGTGTGTTCCTTGTTGAAAAACATCTGCAATTTTATGAATATTTTCTAATGCACAACCAAGAACAGACTCTCACTCTCCTATGCTGTGGGTTGCAAAGTAATGCTAAAAGTTTTGGAAGTTTTGTGTTTTTCCCGTGAAGAAAGGAATGATGTGATAACAACAGTGATGTTGAAAGATGCCAAACTTGGTGGCACACCTTGCATTTCTTCATTAGCACAAAAGCAGGGCAGATTATTGTAGTAATGTCTGAACTGCAGCTTCACTATTTAGTAAAATTATCAAACTAGGAGATTAAAGACCTCCTTTACCTGCTTTCTCTTCATTTTTCAGTGATGTGTCAAGCAGTAAAAATACATAAATGTTAGTGCTTCTTGACTTTCAAATATTCCACTCACTCATTATTTTTTCAGGGCTGTAGGTGTTTATGGATGTCACATCCAGAAGGATTTTTCCTGAAATACTTATAAACTATGTAAACACTGTCACACAGCAGACTATGGAATAATGTCTCCTTACTGTGAGCCTAATCCTGGCCTGGAAGGGATGGACTGACCCATTAGGTAGGGGGCACCTGAGAGCAGCACAGGGGAAGGATTGGGGTTTGTACTTTCAGCTTCTCACTTCTTTGTGAATTCTGGTCTCTGATCGCAGGATGATTTACCCATCCCATCCCCATCGTGCCTCTTTGCTGAAGCAAACACAGAGCAGCCTGGGGGACCTTCTTCCCAGCTGTGTCCATGCTGGCCATCACATCAGCACAGCTTCTCTCCCCTTCCCACTTAAAAACCTCCTTGGCCAGCTGGGAAGGCACCTGCCTTCGGAGTCCGCGGCCTCAGCCTGGCCGATTACCCGTGAAAACTGCACCATTAGGTCCCTCACTGAGAGGAGGCTGTATTAGAGACACTCAGCCAGGCTCAGCAGGAAGTGGAGTTTATTAACAAGAAGCAAGAAACTCCGTGTGTAAGAATATCTCTGCTCTTGCAGTACCTGGAGGGAACATTATCACTTATCAGTCTAATATTTCACCACAGTCTTTCTTTCACAGGCTCTTGCTTACTTTTCCTGGCACAATACCCTAGACACACTAACAAACAACTGGCAAAATATGCCAAAAAATATTTATCATTTGGATGAATTTTCAGGATTTTTCTGACCAGCCTGGAAAAGAAAACAAAGGTAAACAGTAAGTGAAACAGGGTCAGGCTAAAACCTGGGTATTAGGTCAAAAAAGGAACAAATCTCTGCAGGATTCCAGGGGGAGAGTGTATTTTATTGGTGCTTATCTGTACAAAGGGAAAGGTTAATAGAAGGTCTGAGCAGAAAGGTTCATAGAAAATTGTCATCTGTTTGTGTTTTGTTTTTGAAGTAATAGTTTGCAGGAGCCAAGGGAGGAGGTAAAACAGTAAAGGCCAGAGGTAAATTGAAGGTGGAACCGTTTGGAAGAACTTTGACAAAACCACTTAAAATTGGGAAATGCAGATTTGTCAAGACTGAAATGCATTCCTGAATCATGCTCATTTTTGCCCAAATTTTGTTTTGGAGGAAAGAAAAGGGGAAGGGATCAATGCTAACACTGAAAATTGTTTTTCAGAGAAGGAGATGAATGCTAACATTGGGAATAACAGATTTTTATTTTTCTTCTCCAAATAAATTTCTATTTAGATCAATTTTTCTAACTGAAATAATAGGTTGTCCATAAAATAACAACAAATATCAAAACAAAGAGTGCTGATCTAGAAAGTTTAAATTAATCCTAAATGAATCCATGGGATATGTTTTCTTTTGCAAAGAATGATGCAGTTTTCCATGCTTGGTTTTAAGCCAAACTGGAAACAAAGCTAAAAGGAGATGATGCTGGGCAAAGCACAATTTCCATCATTTGTCCAGAGATGGTCTCTCTGTGGAGCAAGACAGGAGGAGGCAGCTGCTGGGCCTGAGCTCCCTTTCAGTTTGGTCTCAAGAGCAAACGACCCTCATGTTAAAGGACTTGTTTTTGTTTGATTTATGCTTTGTTTAACATAAAGTCTGTTGTACTGATCAGACCAGAGGTCCTCATAACACAGTATCCAGTCCCAACAGTGGCTAATAGAATGGATTTTTCCAGGGAAGGGAGATAAAAACCAATTCCTGGATAGAATGATTTTTCCTGTTTTGTCAACACAGCCCTGGCAATGAGCTCTTTAGGAATTTCAAGGTCAGGTTGGACAGGGCTATGAACAACATGGTCTAGTGGAAGGTGTCCCTGCCCATGGCAGAGGGATTGGAATTAGATGATTTTTCAGGTACCTTCCAACCCAAACCATTCTATGTTTCTCTGATTCTTTGATTCTTGTGTAATTGTTTTGCACATTATTTAAAAATTGGGAAAATGGAAAGCTAATGGAAAGCCATTGGCTAATGTAAAAGTTCTGCTGGGCTCTGAGGACTTCAGTGCTGAGGAGGAGCAGTCTGGGCAGTCTGAGCTGATGTATCTGCAGACTCTTCCCAAAATCGACACTAGACCCATCAGGCTGAATATGCAGGCGGGAGAAATAGTGAGCTGCAGCAGCATCTCTTCCCTCACAGGTGCAGAGGCAGAGGAGAGCAGTGAGGCTGAGTCACAGCCCAGAAGGCTGTTGCCATCTCCAAGCCTGGCAGATCACACTTCCCTCCCAGGCCTCAACTGGGAGGAACACGACAGAAACAATTTCTGATGGAATAGAATTCAGGTGATCCTTAGTGCTCAGTACATCCTCTGTCCTAGAGAGGGAGGGGTTATCAAGCAGATTTCATTGTGGGCTGGCAAAACTAATGCTCCCATTTTCCTCTTTGGTTTGTGTTTGATACTTAACCTGCCTTAAATCTAAAGTCAAACTTTAAACTCTTCTTGCCATATACAATTTCCTCCTGTCACCAGTGTATTAAGCCTAGAATTGCAGTGAGGTGCTCAAGAAAATGTTTTCCTCAGTCAGGCAGCATTTCCCTAGGGTCTGCAAGTAGGGTTGTTTGTACTCTTGTTTGACAAAGGTATGTACATGGGACAAGATAACAATTAAATTAGAAAAAAGCCTTAAGAAGATTTGCTTTCAGTGAACTTAAGGATGTGACTTGCCAATTCATCATGATGGTGTTTCCTACGAATGGAAGCTCTATACTGTATTTCTAGGATGTCTTACACAATTTCCCAGGATATTGTATCACATCAGCAGAAATTCAACATTATGCAGCTCTAAAGCAGCAGAATTTGACATTTCCTTTCAGCTTTAAAGAAAGCAACACTGGTTCTTCTGATCCTGATACTTGCCAATAAATCAGGAAAAGCAGGCTTAGCCAAACTATGGATACAATAGTTTGCTTCTGGCTATGTTACTAGCTGAGCTTTTCAGTATATTTCACATGGAAAAAGGATGCTCTTCAATTAGTTGGCAAACTGCATCATGAGGAATGGTGAAATGCTGAGCATAGATATCGATCTGATCATTATCAGGAGTGCAGGTAGCTGGAAAACCTGTGAGAAATAACGACAGGTTTGTGATTGAGTTTGAAAGGAGAACACCTTTGAACATGAGAACATAACCACTTTGGTCTTGGAAACATGGAGAGAATTACCATGGAGAGATTAGACAGTCTCAATAGGTGGGTAGGTGGGTAGGTAAAGAGAAAGGAATAGAAAGAAATCTGAACAGAGGCAAGAGAGAAATTAGGTTAGTGAAATAAAAAGTAGGTGTAAATGCCATTTCAGGGCTTTCCTCTGTTAGAACTCAGTGCATTTATAAAAAAAAAATAAATCAGGGTTTTCCCTACAAGAATAACTGCTAAGGCAGGACAAGAAAAATGGTAGCTCAAAAGGGCAGTGCTGGAACTAGGAGCAGGATCAGGATGTGCTGGCTGTGTTGCTCAGCCCCACAGTGCTCTATGAGATGGTGTCGAGCACATTTAGGAGACGGGAGCGCTCCACAGCAAAACAGGCAAAATATTTCTTTGTGAAACTGCTCTCTGAAAGCCCAGCACAGTAACTCATCTGGAGGGAGAGCAGTGGGGAACCGCCACCGCAGGCTCACTGAGGAAAGATAAGTTGTTGTGCTCGAAGACAGATCATCCCCCAGCTGTCCATTGCACTTTCTGCCTGAACTGCTGCCGTCTATGGAGAATGTCAAGTCCTTGGGGCCTCGTCTCCCTGCATCTCCCACATGAGAGTGAGGGCTTGGCAAACACCTTCCCAATAAATTATTGTTATTGCAAGGAAGGGAACAGGCAGGGAAAAGACTTTTCAGTGATCCTAGCTTTCTGCCTCCAGAAAGCACATGTCGTGGGAGAATTTCAAAATGCTTCCAGGAGCCGAGGAGGCAGATGCACGTTGGAAACCTTTGAAGGAGATGAATAGCAGGAAGCATCTCTAAAAGACCCACAACGGCATTACTGCAGAAAAACCAGCTGCAAAATGAGGTAATGACTCTTCAATACTCTCCAATATGCTGGCACAAGTCCTCTGTGTTTCATTTCACTATCTATCAATGTAGCATTAGAAGATCTTAAAGTGTTTACAAGTGGATGCAGGGTTAGTCCACTGGCCCTGTGGGGATGCTGATCCCTCTTTCCAGAGGAGACACAGCAAGGTAAAGGTCATCCTTCTCCATGCACTCAATAACAAAGGAACCAAATCCCACTGTGTTTTTTTTCCCCAGGAGTCCCTTCCTGGCTACTTACTCTGAAATTGCCTCCCGCCGCATATCTCTTTCTCCTCAGATATTAAAAAATAATTAAAGATAAAAAATAAGAACAGAGAAAGGCTGGGGGAGGAGGACAGATGAAGGGAAAGCCCCGTGTCCCTGTGTCCCTCAAGAGCTGAACAGCATGTACAAAATCATTGCCGCTCAGTGCACAGATGACATCCTGGTTTGTGCAGGACCTGAGCTGGCTCTCCCAGTGCAGCCCAGCCAGACAGTGCCATCACACTCTGCTTCTTCCCTGCCCCACTGCACGAGGGTGCAATCTGCTGACATCCAGGGCAGGATAGGGCCCACCGGAAAGGAGACTTCATCAGGAAAAATCTTAAGAGGGGATTGACTTGAGCAAGTGCCTCTTCTATATGTGAAAGGGAGCTTTCTGCATGCAGGCAGCAGCAGAATAGATGGAGACCTGTCAAAAAGTGATGCATAGGCAGCTAAGTGAAGCTCAAGCATTCATAAAGAAACAATGTTATCAAAGATGAATAGCTTGAAAACTGCTTTTAGGAACATTTACACAGGGTTTCACCTCCTGGCAACACAGAAACGTCAATGCTGCTCAGGCGAGCTGACTCATAGCAGAGCAGGAGAGCTCTACAGAAGCTCCCGCTCTCCTTTTTTCTTCCGCACCAAGGTCTGTGCAGAGGTGTGTGTGCTGAAGGGTGGGGGGTGCTGCACTGAGAAATCACCCTAAATTGGCTCAGAGAGGAGTTGTTTTCAGACTCCTTGCCATGCTTTATTAGTGTGGAAATTCAATAATCTCATTAATTACAGAAAAATAATGTAAGGTGGATCTGCTGGGCTCCTGCACAATTTGAGCTCTCCTTCTGTGGGTAATTGCCAATGACATGTCTGAGAGAAATATCACAATGATACATAACAAAGGGCAGCGCAGCTTTACAGCATAGATCTTGTTGCTATGGGAACTTGTCTTTGCTCCTATCCCAGAGCTAGATGATTTATGTATGTGCAAGAGTTCCTTTATTTTAGGGCTTTTGCAAAAGAGAAAAAACCCTATCAGATCTCTATCCACATCTATCCGTCTGGTTATCTATCCAGTTATCTAATAATTCTTTCTTTATTATAATTACCTGTCTATTATAATCTTTATCCATGGCCTCATTCTTCTGAATATTCCACTCACTATCTGCTTTTGGAGACCAAGATACAAGACAAGCTGATGGAATCAAAAATGTGGACATTAGTTACTCTTTGTGTGTGCTGCTTGGACACAACTGCTGCTCAGAAGCGGAGGTGAAGCAGTCAAGCCGTGTGTCACGAGCCCCTACTGTCCCAGAGATGCTCTCCATGCCCACATGCAGCAGAGTGACAAAAGCATCTCCCTTGTTTCTGGAGCATAAAGGGAATGGTGGAGCACGAAAAACCCTCAGATCTCACTCCTTTTGAATGGTCAGAGAGCACAAGGGTCGCCTACAGCTGTGCTGGGTATTGAAGGTGGAGTTCTAGGAGGAAATGCTGAAAGTTCTGGAATAACTCCCCAAAAGATTGAAGTTGGAACAAAACTCCTATTAACAGACATCTTTGGCCTGTTCATCCTGGGTGGCAAGGTGATTGGCTAAAAGGTGGAAACACGGTATCTTAATTCAGAAACAGGCAGCTTTGGCTACAGTTGTTTGCTGTCTTTGCGTTTCATGATTTGTTAGGCATTTCCTAATAACCTCTAGGGTCCAGATGTACCTGAAGATAATAGGATATCTTTTTTTCTATTAGGGTCATTGGCTGCTCCAGTAGGAACATGTTAATTATCTGTGTATTAGTAAGAAACTACTAAAAGCTTCACACTCAAAAATTAATATTTTGCAGTCATGGGAGACCCATCAAAGAAGACATTCAATTTTGGTGTGCACAGAAATTTAGAAGATTTTGAGGCACAGATCTGGTCCTGGCAGCTTCTACCTGTAATTATTTCATTCCACATTGTCTTCAGTTATATAAAACTCCTTTAAACATGTATTTACATGTTTACATGTATTTTTGTAGAGCATTTAGTGTAAAAACTTACAGGTTCAAAACATGATATAGGAAACCTGACCAGCAGCTATGTTAAGGTCCAGGTTCATCTTCAAATTAATCGAAACAAGAACCTGAGAAGCCACCTGACACTTGTGTTAAGTCCCAGCATTATGTAAAATGCAAGCTTACTCTGATTTTGTCACATGCTGTAGAATTACTCAAGGCTATTATTTTACTGGAAGACTGAACATGATGCCCATGACTTTGTTCACTCAATGGCTGGAAACAATCTTCTTCTTCTATAATGTATCAGAAAGTGAGGGCTTTAAATTTGCAAGGAAAAAAATAATCACGCGAACCACTTGATCTTGAAAAGAAAGAAAGTGAAATTCCATATTTATGAGTGTTCTCTTTTAGCCTGGAAATTCACTGATCAGTGAAACCTCACTTTGAAAGTTCAGGGAGCTGATTACACTCCTGATCTAATCAGTTGCTTGCTGCATGGAAGCCTCCTCCACACAGACCTCCCGCTTGACTTTCCTTCCCCCCAGCCCCACCGTGGCTGAACCACCGCTCTGCCTGTTCAAAGTGCTGAATCACAAAATGGAAACTGCCTGTGAGGTTGCCAATGATAAGACAAGCCTCGTGGCATTTGAAGCACTCTTGCTCTGTAATTTCTCGGGCCCTCATCCTGTGGATGGCACACTTGCAGAAATCACTTTCCTAATTCATGAAGAAGATAAAAGTTAATCCCTCGGCACTGCTGATCGACTCTTCATAACAGGGCTCCTGCTTCCACCACAAGTCTGTAGCCAAGAGCAACAGCTCCCTCCTCCCCAGCTCCCTCCCTCATCCCGAGTTTCAATTCCTTAAAGCTAATCAATATCCTTATTAATGTTCCAAAATCAATTATCCTAATAAAGCCTGGAAGCAGCTGAAGGGTTGCTATTCAGCACTCACCTTTTATTATCCCAACTGTTTATTTCCCCATTGATAGAACTGTCTAACTTTATGACAGATTATGGGTGAAACTGCAGTACTCAACACACTTGTCAGCCCTAGAGATATGTTGTGTTATTATTACTATTTCGAGAGCCTTTTGCTTACATTTCCTGGTTGTATGGATGCTTTAGAAAGAGTCCCTGGCTTCGCTCTGCTGGAATATGATAGGGAGTGCTGCAGCTTCATGCTGCACATCAAACGGATCATAATCTGTTATATCTATTCAATTATAATATTGCCCCAGGCCATGGCACTTTGTTTATGCAGCAGGCAGAGCTCTGTGATCTGCAGTAAGATTGCAAGACACATGTGGGATAGATCACCTAGTGGTAATCCACAGCTAATCAGGTGAAGGTACGTTGAGTGGCATAATCCCAAAAGCATCAGGGGAGAATGGCATTTCTCCTTCAAGGGAATCCCTCTTTTCCACACAAAAGTTGTGTCAAGAGCCTGGAAGAAAGACCACAATTCCCTGCAGAAGTGCAGCATCACAGGCACGTTGCTCCAGGAGAGCTCAGGAGCAGGGGGCACGGGCAAGCATTGTGGGAGGGAAGCAGTTGCAAATACTGCTCTGTGTTCTGAGCACTGAATTCAATCCCTTGCTGCTGAGCATGGCTACATGTATATTTTAAGGAAATTCAACCGCATGGTTTTTCTTGCTTCCTGGGCTTATTGATCGACCATTTAAGAGCACAGAGTAGAAGAGAGTCCAGGTCAGGTTATCCTCCAAGATTGTTCCAGCAAGGAGCTGAGGCAGGAAGTAAAATGAAAGTCTACAAATGAAATTAGCCCCTTCTAAAGTGCCTTCCTTCACCTTGCATGCAGTGTTCATCCTAGTCAGCAGCCTGTTCTGCTCGCTGGCTCCCGGGGAGCCTCTGGCAAGAAGAGCCAGGGCTGGGAGCGCTGGCAATGTGGTCTTTCTTTGTGCAGCCTCTCCCTAGGCTGGAATACATCTATTCCCTGCCTCCATCTTTAGACTATTAGCTCTGAAACTCCCAGGGAAAATCCTTTCACTGCCTTCAGAGGAAGCTGTCTGAAATGCTTCCCTCTGACAATCCTGGAACAATTTTTATACCCTGTACAGTAAATCTTTTATCCAAAGGATGGCAAGTGAATGGGGAGATCAACCCAGGAAGGACTGATAGCAAGGGAGACAGAGGCCTTTCTTTCTTACTGAGGCCAGTAAAGAAAATGTATCGCTTACTTCTTTTCAGTTAACCAGTATTAGATAAGACCATCCACACCAGTCATCAAACTGGTAATGAGACAGGCCCTATTTCAGGGAGATTATCACTTTATTATGAAGTGAGCATTCAGCAGTTGTCTTAATTTTACAGAATTCATTTCACATTATCAAGATTTCTCTCTATCTTATTTGATTTAATGTTTGTTAAGAGTGATTTGTCTCTCTCTAATGCTTAAGACCAGTGCAGTCCAATCAAGCAAATTGTCTGTAATTTAAAGAGTTCCTGAGGGATTCATAACAGCCATAGGACCTTTTGGGTTTTCTTCCAAAAAAAAGAAAAAAAAAATCAGAAAATACATCCTGTGCTAATGATTTCTCTCATCCTAGTCTTCTTTTATCCCAGCCTTTCCTGCCAATATGCCCGTATAGCACAATTCCAGATAAATCAGAAATGCAGTGAAAAGTGGCATGAAAGCAGCGTCACAAAAAGAAAAAAACTTGATTGAAGTTGTAAGCTAGCGAGAGAAATGTGAGCCCATCCGAATCTGAATTAATTAAAGATTTTATTAGCATCTGATGGCGCCCCAGGGAAAAGTATTTTTTTTTTTTCCCTAATCTTCTCTCTGTTTTAAAGGCAAAATACCAAGCAAAAGCATGCAAGGGTCATGCCAAAAAAAAAATTTGTTCTGAGAGTGACACAGCTATCCTCTGGCTGTGCCAAATTACCAGTGATGGTGTAAACAGGGCCAAGCCAGTTGGGTATTTTTCTGTAGCAAGGAACTGGCAGCCTATGCTGATTGGGAGCTCAGCTGAGTAAGAAAATGAAATGCATTTTCGAATTATGCTGTTCCTTTTTTAGTTTTTGCAGTGGAAGGGAGCTCTGAAAAGTCTGCATAAGTAAATAGCCCCATGCTTGGGTCATATAAATCTCCTGTCCCTCCAAGTCTCATCACATTTAGCTCACTAAGGTAGCCAAGAGGACGAGTCCTTTGCTCTGTCCTCTCCTTAGGTACATTGCCTCAGTTGCATGGGGCTGAGGGTTCCACAGAAACAAACTCAGTTATGGAAAAGAGGGTCTGAGGAGCACTTGAGACAGAGGAATTTGAAAATCAGCAGCCCCAAACAGCAGCATGCATTGCTGGCTCCACCTGACCACATCAGAAGCAGAAACTCTGCCAGGCTGACATGGTGTTTCCATTGAACTGTGAAATCCAAACTCCACTCCCTGGACATATTCTGCTGAATTAACTCAGAAGAAGGAAGCGGACAATCTGCCCTTCTGCCCACCTTTCCTTTCCCTCCTCATCCCACTCAGAGCTTGGCATTTTCCCCCCAGGCAGAGAAGAGATCCCTCAGACTCCAAAGGCTACGTGCAAGACGTAGACAGCCTGCTCACACATCAGTAATGCTGCTGTTTGCAAGTGCAGTGATGCATTAAGGATAATGACTAAAGCAGATGGGGTATTTTAAGAAAACCAACCTATTCATAATTTATTTTTTTCAAATAAGCACGTTGGCTCTGTGTCGCAGCACTTAGCTGAGTCATTACATGTTGTGTTCAAAGGTGAAAGCCCATAGATGTGTCACCAGAGATCTTGCTTAAAATTCTAGCACAGTCATGAGCAATCAGGAGGAGCCAGACACCTGAGACAGTAGAAAACACTGCCTAAGATATGGCCTGGTACAAGTCATAGCTTGACTGAGTCATTTCTTGTGAGACTGACTGAGCTTGCAAAGCCTTGGTGAGAGATTTGGCAGTGGGGTGTGTTGGGGAGAACCAAAAGGTGAGTGGATCCTATGCAGGGTGTGAAACAGCAGGTGAAGATGCTCTTTGGGGCAAGGGACTTTCTGGAAAAGGCAGTTTTGGAAGCTGTAAGCAGAGAAACTGCTTAATGCTGACCACATTCTGGGACCCATGTTTTTAACTATGCATCACTTGACTCCATTATCAAAATCTCCAAAAGAAATAGTTTACTAGAGACGTATTATTGGCTGACTTCTTTGACCAAAGCACAGCAATAATCTAACCAAGCCATGCCAGGAATTTCCAGTCCCTTGAATTCACTAATTTTAAGCTCTAACAATGATTCATCCAGAAATTTAGACTTTGACCTTCCTGCTTTAGACACACTCCAACAGCAGAAAAACAGGGGGCTATGGTTCAGAAAGCCCTCCTTTAAAACATTTCCCTCAAAATCCCATTTCTTCACTCTGTTTGAGAGCCTTAACCCTTCTCATCTGTCATGACCAATCCTGGCTTGGTGCAAGACTCCCAGCACCCCACGAGAGGGGTGCTGATAGCAAGTCCCTGTGAGGACATGAAATGTTTTTCCCAGTCTGGCCCCAGTGGATAGGACTTGTGGCAGACACAAAAGGGAGGATTAAACAGGCTGATCTCTTTGAAATGAGTAATCCTTATAAAAAACACATTTCTCTTCCTCTAGTCCAGGAGCAAAGCTGGACCAAAACATCCTCTCCACTGGTACAAGAGGTAGAGACCTGGGAATTTCCATGCTGTGTTGAATGAGCTGAAGGGTCATATTTCAAAATATAGATTTTTTGAACAAGCCTTTGTGAAGAGAATGGAAGGAAAGCAGGATCCCTGTAGAGCCTTGTCTTCAGCCAAAATAACCATCCATTCATGAAGTCCACAGCCCAGGCCTTAAAACTACTGTATTAAACTGCAGAGGATAAAGCCAACATGATAAAATTTGCTTTTGTGTCAAAGGATCCTGTGAGATTATGTAGGTGGGAGCAAAGGGTGGAAGAATAAGGAAGAGTATTGAAGTTAATTATTTTTATTATCATCTGCAAAGCACACTTCTGGCTTAAACACTGTGATCTGTTCAGCACCAATACTGTTGAAATATCATTTTCATTCTTGTTTTTATTATTACTGTTTTTTCCACTTTCCATCTTACTTGATTCCTGATTGTTCCCCACTTCAGTAGCCAGGCTTGTTATTCTATTATCTTCCTCAAGAGGCTTTTATGTAGAATCTGTAGGAGGAGATGGAGGCTTCAAGGGGGAACTCCTGCAACAAACCCTTTCCCATTATTTCTTTTCTCCATTTCATGCACTTATTTATTTTACATAATACACATGATATAAAGAGAAGCAGAACCAAATAATAAAGAAAGAAGGGCCAGAAAAGTTAGTTGTAGTTCAAGAAGCCTTAAAGCAAATGCCAAGAAATGAGTCTTGGGTTTTTTTAGAATGCAAGTAGCCAGAATGCTAAATTACTTGTCATGCTTTTGCTGGACATTTTGATTGCTTCAGCTTCAGCAGGTCTGTGGACTGCATAGAGAAATAGTTTGCAAACAGCAGAGGCATATCCTAGTATTTGTTTCAGCAGACCCTGGGTGAGGTGACCTTTGGTAGAGGAACCTCTCTTCATGCCAGGATGGCTGGACACATCTCAGCGTTTATTTGGGGGTACTAGACAGCCACAGAAACCAGCTCCTGTGCTGGCTGGGAGAAGGTATCCCTGGGGGACAGAGAAGGGTTATCCCCATTTTACAGGTTAAAAGCTAAAACAAAAATAGTTTATTTGTTTAATTTGAGGCAAAGCAAGAAACCAGTGGCAGGGCTGGGGAGCACTCTCAGATCCCAGCCCCAGACAGATGGCCAAACCAGCAGCAACACTATCCATTCACTCTGAGCTTTCAACAACGGAGAAGCACAAAGTGAATTTACTTCTGCATATGAGCAGATGCTGGAGGGGAGATTTGTTTTCCTATTCTTTTTTTGCAGTCTCTGTCTATCTCTGCTGGAGGCTGAGTAAATGAGATAAAATGCTGAACCAAAGCTGCAACACCCACTGATGCAAATTTTTTTTGTCCATCACTCGTGGCCAGCTTCATTTGCTGCAAAGAATGGAGTGTCTGGTATTCAGACACTAGAAAATCAAGAGACTGCTTCAGAGCCTGATAATTTCCCACAGCCCAGATTATATGTAACAAGGGAGTAGCCAACCAATAAGTGATTTCTAAACTTTGAACACAGACGGCCTTTCCAGAAGGGATGGGGTACAGTCTGTCTTCACCCAGGGCTTGGTGGCCTGGTGACCCTCAGTTGTCCTGAAAAGCAAAACTCCTTCTTGCAGAACTAGCAACAAGGCCATCCCTGTGGGATACTGCAAGTCACTCACTTTTATATTCTCAGTTTTGCATTAAATTGCAACACAGACCCATTGGCAGATAAATTAGCCAAGTCAACATTTGAAGGATTCTCACTGCTAATGATCTCTGGTCCATGAAGGCAAACCTAAAGACTTCAGGCTATACAAAACCATTGCAGATGAGGAACCCAGCTGTTGATACAGCTGGCATCAATAAGCATTTCTAATGTAAAGTCCAAAAAGATCTGTGTATAAAGTGCACTGCTGCTGAGAGATCATGTAAAAGTCAAGGGCTGTGCTGTTTACCTCAGTTTGGTACTGAAATCTCTCTCAGTCCTCCTCTCTGTACAGACAGCCCAGCCTACTGGGACTGAAGAGTCTGCAAATGCACACTTGTTAACAACAAGATTCCCTCCAGCAGGGATAACGCTGTGGGATTACAGGCACATGGAGGGTAACAGCCACATGGAGGAATAGATGATGATGGTAAAAGCAGACCTACCACAGGCAGGAAGGCAGGAGCAGATCCAGGACAGTAACTTAAGGATATGTGAATCTTCATGCATATGGTAAGGGAAAAAAAAAAGGGTGTGAGCTTTCTCAGAAGTCGAGTCTCAAACATTTTCAGAGCAATGAGTGCAGTGAATGAGGAGGGAGTCTGTAAGTGCATTCCTCCCCAACTGAGCCCAGGGCTCCACCACTGCCATCAGGCATCTTCAGGGAAGGGGGATCTGAGGACCCTGCAAGTGCTGCAGCTTCATGGCATGGCTGAGATACTAAAGAACCCTACTGGGAAATGCCTTGCAAAAATAAACTTGACCAGACTGGACTGAGTTATAGACCCAAGGAGTGGAGTGAGGTAAACTAAGGCAGAAATCAGTTCCTTTGGGTAGAAACCAAGAAAAGCCAGAGATGTGCCAATCCAAAGGGTGAGACAAGGTCATAGCTAATCCAGACAAGTAAGGGAGATAGTTGGAATCCAAGAAACTAGCTTGTGAAGTCATGTGGTGGCTATACCAAATTGAAGAGAGGAAAGGATCAGTGAAACAAGGCTGGAGGAGGCAGACCTTGGATGCTGGATTACAGGGTAATTAGAATGCCTGGGCCAAAATAGTTTTAGGCACACAAGTCTAAAGCAACACTGTGCCAAAAACTCCTTTAGCAGAGGAGGTGCTGAGGTGGATGCTGGAAAGCCTTTCTCCTCTGAGCTGGTGCAATTGTGTGCTTGATCCTGTTTGACCTGCTCCCACCTGGGACTGGTGAGGCTGTGATACACTGTAAAACTGAATCAGGCCCAGCAACATTTACTTGCTCAGTACAGAGAAGGGATTTTTGAGGATTGATTAGCAAATATTTGCACAGAACTTTAAACATGCCAAGGGCTTGGTTTAACTAGGCTTTACACAGTGATCTGCAGGTGAAAAAAAAGAGGCAGAATATGTTGGCAAACAGAGTCTTAGCTTGCTGGATTACAGAGCTGAACCTGTCCACCTATCCAGTTTTGTAGGAAAAGTTTATAATGAAGCTGAAATGTCTCTTCAAGACCTCACTCTCCAGGTCACAAAGGAGGCTTGCTACACCTTTGGTAACAGCCAAAGCTTTTTAGGGGCTGCAGGAGCTAGGACACAGTGAATCTGGTTCAGAAGTGATGTTGGAGGAGCTGCACCGGGACAATTTGGTCTCTGTAAAGTTTTAGTCTCTGCTAACCCCACACAAGCTGTTGCAAACTGATGCACAGGCACTGTCCCATGCACATATGGATGGGAGAGAGCTGTAATTGCTCATGGTAGTATGGTATTTAGAAAGATATGTGAAAAGAGCCATAAGAAAGTTCCAGGGTTGTTCACCACACTTGTACTGACCAGACTGGACCTTCTCAGCTCTCACTGAAAGTCTCCTTTGTCCTGCCTTTTCCCTCTCCCCCTTCAACAGCCTCCTTCAACATTAATCTTTAGATACCCTCCTCACTGCTTTCCTCCTGGGGGAAAAACCTTCTTGAGGGATGATGAGGAGCCTGCCTTTGCTCAGCCACCACAGGAATGCCTGGGGAAGGGCTTATTGCCTGCCCCCTCCATCAGTCTGCCTTCCTGGAGACCTCCTTCAGCTATTACCTGACAGCTCTGAGTTACACCTCATCCACCTGCTCCTCAACAATCAAACCAGGGATGGAGGGTGCTGAACAGGATGGGAATCCCTCAGGCAGCAATTGTTCGAGCTAATGGTATGGAATTAATTACCCTTCACCATTCATAAAAACGAGGAACCTCTTAGTGCCCACTGGTAATTGGGAAAGTGGGCTAGGTTTGATGCTAAACAGTAATGCCTGTATCTTAAAACAGAGGCAGTGGTGATCTTCCAGGATGATCCATGCATTTCCCTTGCCCCCATGCACTGGTCCACTACATGTCCATGTCATGGCTCCATACTGGTGTTGCAGCTCCAGCTGTGTCAAGCAGACAGTGCTAGGGCTGAGCACTGCAATACTGGGCTTTTAAAGGCTTCTTGGCTTGTCTTTTTCCATGGCAAAGCCAAGTACCTGCCCCAGAGGCCCTGCCATCTGACTCCGTACTGACAAACCTTCATGAAACAACCTGAACTTCAAAGTTTAGTGGGAGCCAAATTACTTCCCCAGCGCTTCCCAGTGGGACTAGTCTAGTTAAGAGGAGAAACATCAGCACTGTCATCAGAGGGCATGGAGCGTATCTCATGGGACCCCTTAGCAGGGGAAGAGAGAGGGAAATGTGGGCATTTCTGTCTACAGGAGGATATGCTGAATATCCACTTCATCCCCCTGTCATCAGACGGAAGAAGGGGTAAGGGAGAGAGAAACAAAGCTGGTAATTATCTTCCTTGGGTATCCCAAGATGATTGCAGTTCAAAGTGTTTGGTCAAGACCTTGGTATGCGCTTTCTCACTGCACTTGACAGCGCAAAAGAGGACAAATGAGTGAGAAAGCAAGAAAACTGGAGAATTTATCTTTGTTAATTAAGTGTCTGGTGCTTAGAGGAGCAATTTTTCCAGCTGCCTCTGGATGGAAGAGGCACTTGTGAGCATTAGGAGAGAATCCTGTAGGTAGCATCTTAATAAAGCCAACACACTGCATCAAGGAAAATGAACAAGGAGGAGAGGAAAATGAAAAGACAAAATTAGGCTTAGTGTCTCACTTGCAAGGTTATAAACTAGACTAGAAACCCCAGTACAGCTGGTTGGGCTAGGGTTCCATTTCCATGGGAGACAGCTGGCAAGAGATGTCTGGCCAGGCAATGAAACCAGCTTCCTTAGAAATCAGAGGAAAGCTATTCTGCCTTTCCCCTACCCCTGCAAAAAACCCCAAATCTGACTGTGCTCCTGGATTTGCTCTTGAAGGTAGATGTTCTCAGTGCAGTGTAAGGGGATCATCCTGCATTTCCTCTCTGTGGTGACAGCACTGTGCTCTGCCCACCACTGTGAATACAGTGTGGCAGGAGAGAACCTCCCCACAGCACTGCTCTCGCTGCATGTCAGGTTCCTGGGAGCTGAAGGCTGGGAGTTGATGTTGCCTGTTGATCCCTTATGGAAAGCCATGTGCCATCACAGGTTGAGTCCTGGCTGCTCTGCACTGAATCACATCAGTCTTTTGAGACTCTTGCTGAGAGCTAGTAGAAGGCACAGTGCCCAGGGACAGCAATAGCCATCACCACTCCTCCACTGGCACAAGGAAGCTTTGCATTAGGTTTTTAGAGGCAGGAGCACAAGGGCACTGACCTGCCTGACTCCCACCTGTGAAAATCCCTGGAAATTATTATTACCCTCATGAGGCACTGCCCTGACTGCCTGTGCCAGTTTGTAGCCTCCGTTGCCCCATGGTGCATTGGAAAGGGGTACAGCTCCCTGCTCCTCTTCAGTCTGGCTAATTATGTGCTACCATGGGGCAGGATTAAAAATACCAACGTACCCATGGAGACATTGTTACTCTGTTCTTCTCAGACCTGACCTGGGTAGGAAATCTGAGTGCTGAGCTGGTTTAGAATTCTCTCCTATGCTGCCTGCCAGAGAGCAGGAGCTGATGTCAAGTAAACAGAGAGGATGTCTGTAAATTGGGGAACTCTGAGAAATGTTTTAATACAGAATAACAGAAATTGCCTTCTCCTTCATAAACCATCCTAAGATGTGTAGCTCACAATGTGTGATAGAGACAGGTACAAATGCCTCCGTGCACTCCAGTTTATAAGTGGCTCTGTAACAGGTGTTATCATTTTGTCTGCTCAGTATTTTAACATCATTCATTTGTGCCATTGCAACGTGGCACAACAACGCATCTCAGAATAATTTACTGTGAAGAAGCAATTGCTATGAATCACATCACATTGTCATTATGAATAAAGTACATCCACATGCTGTGCCTTCAAGGAAAGTGTGGAAGAGACTTGCTCACCATTCTGCTTCTCACAGACCTGCATTTACTTTTCTCCTTTCATTTCAGTCGTTCTTAATCTGCCCCTGCACAAATAATCACATCCCAAGGCTCAAAGAGGTTTTTTTCCTCTCCCTTTAATTCTTTTTTTTCTTTGTTTACCAGTTGCAGAGTCTGTCTGACCATGACTTGTGGTCTTTCTGGAACAAAGAGTACAGCTGCAAGTGCTTGTAGATGGATGCTTTTGTGATTGACTTAAACAGAATCACAGAAAAAGTCAGGTTGGATGGGATTTCTGGAGGTTGCCTATACCACCTCTGCTCAAAGCAGAGCTAACCTGTTTGCTACCAACTTTCTAGTACATCAGCCTGGAAAATTGAATCCTACAGGGACTTAGGAAAGATGAGAAGTGGAAAGAAAATCAGAAGAGCCCTTCACACTTGGAAACATGAAGGTCAAGGTACTGTCTCTAGGTATGGGTATGCTGATCCTGTCTCTGCTTGGTTCACAGCAATATAGAACATGTATTTACTGATTAATTAATTAATTAATTAATAGCATCCCAAACCAAGAAATGCTGCTCTCACCCAGAGTAGAAATATGATCTTGAGACTGCCAGAGCCTCAACTTTCAAGCCACTGCCATCTCTTTCTTCAGAGTTCACCCTTGTTTCTCAGTGCTCGACTTTTTGTCAGAAAACAAATGTTTTATCCCAGTTCCATTTCTGAAACATGTCCTCATACTTTGAATTTTCTCTGTCAGAACTGGAGAAAAAAAAAAAACCCAAGACAGAAAGCAAAAGACAATTTTAAAACCTCAGAAGCTGACATAAAACAAAATTGCTATTTTCTCCTCCACTTTCACTTTCTTAAGTCATTGTTCTGAGAGATCATCCTGATATTTTTTATTTCTCTCCCCTCTTCCTATTTCATTTTCAGTCTGGTCTCTCTCTCTCTCTCTCTCTCTGACAATTCTACCTGGCTGCTATCCAACAGGCCTGTCCAGTTTCTCCTTGTACAAGCATATAACACAAAAGAATACAAAGAAGACTGGAAATGCAATTATAAAACTGTCTCTTCCGCCCAGGCACAGATTTTTTAGACAGCAACCTCCCTTTCAGCACAGTTGGAAGGAAAAAAAATGTAACTAGAGCCCTTCTGAGCAATGTCATTATTTATTCTGGATGAAATGTCCTGCAGGAAACTTTAATTAGACCACATGTATGATAAACTAACAGAACAGGCCGAAGGAAAAAATTTAAACAAATAAAAAGGGTAATGGTGCAATTACCTATATTCCTTAAAGCCGTAACTCTTGGAGGTGAGCCCAGTTTATTCAGAGTTCAGGAGCTGAAAATGGGACACTCATGCTGAGGTTGAAAGTGATGCACACACACATACACACACATAAAGTTGTCACTGAAACAGCTTTTCACTGGATATTTGGGCTTTTGAACTAAAAGAAAATCTTGTAAAATACCTCATTACGAACAAGAACTGTCTGTGAAAGCAAAATTCTGGGTTATTCAGTTAGCACAAGAAAAGATTTAAAGTTATGTGGGAGGAAATCTCCCTGTCAGAACTGCTGTGAGACAGAAATGCATGTCTCTGTGCGTGTGCAAGCTTGTGTATGTATATGTGTGTGTGTGTGTGTGTGCATGTTGATACATCTACAGGCATATGTGTATTTGTACAATGGACTATTTATTTTACGAAAAAACTTTTTCAACTGTCAGCTAAATTGCTTAATTGCAGAAAAGTAGGCAAAAAGATTTGTCATAAGATCAGCACTGTCTGAAAATACCGTATCAGCAATTAAAAGAAATAGCCAACCCGCCAACTGCTGAGCAGCAATCTATAACCCATACTGCAACATTCTGCTGATGTCTTGTGCATCCTTCTTCAATACTCATAATAAAAAAATTATAATTTCAGACCTCAGGTGAATATCCCTCAAGTGTTACCTTCTTAAATTGTAATATTTTTAAGCAAATAAATGGCAAAAATATAGAAAACATAGAAGAAAGATGAAAACTCAGGGGGGACTACAAGGAGAGCTGGAATATGCTGGACCTAGTTATTGATGGAGAGAAGACTGTGGAGTGCAGTTTCAATTATATACAGCATTCCTACATTCCCTGGGAGATAAATGGGTCTTTTCATTTTCATTTCACCTGCACTGCAAACAGAAGGCAGGTGGAGGACCAAAACTCATCTTCAGGTATTCAGCTGCCAAGAAATCCAGCAAGAAAAAGAGAGTTCAGTCTCATGGTCCCTGCTCTCTTGGAGATCTGTTGTGGTAAGATTGCCTTCCAGGCATCCTTCTAGCTAGTTATCTTTCAGATGGAAAGAGCCAGGGCAATTGCCAGTGAATTTAAAGCCATTGTTTGGAAACTGAAGGCTTTTGACATCTCCATTGAAGCTACAACCTAGCAAATACAGTCTAATGCCAAAGATGGTTGAGGCAATTGTATTTATAGAGACTGAAGTACAAGCTACTACTACGCACAAACTTCCGCCATCGCTAATGTGACAGTTTTCCATGAGTCACCTCTGGTTTTGATTGCTTTTCAGGCACTTAGGGAGCAGCAGGTAAAAAACATAGCTGTTATTTCTTTCTTACTTGGCTCCTGAACTTTAAATGGTGTATGAACCCAGTGGTGTCCAAAGCATGTGGAGGGATTCAGATTTTAAGCGCTCTCAATGAACGGAGTTATCTGCACTTTGGATTCTGACTTCTGACCATCTGTCATATTTAATTTACTAATACAAATATGACAGCCCCTTCACATCCCATATGCTCAGCCTTTTCTGTGAGCATCTTGTTGGAAACATGTAATTTTGGGGATCCTATTTTGGCCTATACAGCTCTGGGATTTCTCTCTCTTTCCATACAAGAACAGAAGACAAAGTCCTCGTCACTTCCAGATGCCTTGGAATAGCTTTGTGCACTTAACGGCAGTGCCTTAGAGACACCTGGGCACCTACACCTCTGCAGCCTGACATTCCTCTGTGTGCTGTAGAGGAAGCTCTGGCTTCATTTAACCAAGAGGCAAAAGTAGAGTAGAAGGACTCTTGGGAAGAAGGGCTTTGGGTTGCTTCAAATGTCCTGCAGTCCTTACTCAGCACAGCATCTGAGCCTGTGCTTAAGGATAAACCCATGCTCCCAACTTCCTTGCCTTACCCAAGATTTAATCCTATTGGTTTAAACATATGCTTATGAACTCTGCTGAATTCAGTCCTTGAACTCACAAGCCTGTTTCAATGGAGAAAAGGCAAAGGTTATCAGTGCTTTAATAGAAGAGAGATAGGGCTTCCAGCTTTCATGCAAATATCCCAATTCAAAAAGGGAATTCAAAGAGAAGTTCAGAAAGGATCTGCTCTGTCAGCAGCATTGGCTCAAGCTACTGTGATTTTCAAAGTATAACATGAATGTGGTATATTAAAACATAGTTAACATACACGCACATTCATTAGATGTATATGCAATGTGCCTTCCTACTACACGTTGATTCCTGTCTATGATAAGCATATGCACTGATGGAAGGTGGCAGAACCTGAAGGGAACCTCATTTATCAACCACAAACATCTGGAGGAATCGGAAGCTGAAATCAAAGGATAATAATATTTATGTTTTTAAATGGCCCTGTCATGTGCATTAAATCACAGGTTGCGTCAATATTGCTGCCAATGCCCTATGGCCCATCTCATCTCGCATTCTCAGACATCTTCAGGGAGGGAAAGGAGAGAGGATACAGCATGAATGAAGGTTGTTGCTATGACCTGATGTGTGCATGACCTGATGAGGCAACAGGAGCTGGAGTTCACTGCATTTTGCACCCTCCGCAGACACCGCATTCACGGATGTGGAGACATGCTCTGCCAGGCAGACCACCCAAATTCCAGCTATCCTCTCCCTCCTGGGATGAGTCTTGTCTGAGCCAGGCTTTACAGTACTGTTGTGTCAATACAAGCAGTTAGGTCAGCCTGTGTTCCATCATCCCTCCTACACGCAGCGGTCAGAGGCACAGCAGAGCAGGTGCCATTCTGCAGTGATACAATATTCCATGCTAATCCACCTTGAAAACACCTGAAAGGACTTAACTACGTGTACTATACAAGCACCCCACTGAGGCAGTGGGAATAGGAACAGACCTGTAATTACCAAGTAAAGACAATGAAATCACACGTACTCCCGCCACCTGCGGTTCTAAATGAGGAGAAGTGTTAGTTACACTGCTGTATTTCTATAGCATCACAGGAGAAAAAACAGGGGGTGTAAGGAGTTACCAGACTTGTGATAAGCAGAATGAAAGTGCATTCTCAATATACCCCAATTTACCGCTCTGCAAGGAGGGACACAGAGGGAAGCACAATTAAACTTTCGTGCTTCCCTTTAATTTGGGGAATGAAGAACACGCCTGAAAGAACAATTTTGTGTTGTTTCACAGATCCCAGCCATTTTCCACCCCCAAATGGAAAGATGCATCATGAGGAGAGGAAAGACACACACCACAGTGGCTGGAAACTTTTGCCATGACATTGCAGAAGATCTGAATCTGGGTGGCTTGTGCTGAATTTTAATCACTAGGTGCCTGCTTTGCCCTGTGGAAAGGATGAGTTCACAGGACTGATAGGAGAGCTTCTGTTTGAAAGAGATCTACAGAAAATGTCCCTTTCTTCTAACACAGACTTAAGAAATCCAAAGAATACGAATATGAAAGTGGAATGGTGAAAGAAACATATTCCCAGAAGTAGGTTCCTCCATGAAGGCTCTCCTGAGGGGAAGACTGGTGTTTTTTCATGTCTTTTAATGCTCTATTTTGAGCACTTTCAGAAGAGTATTCGTTCTCAAAGTTTTTTCTTTGTTCACCTCTTTGATTACTATTGGTTTGGTGCTATGTGGTTGGGAGCCCTTTTGTGGTGGAAAAATCTTTCCAAAGAGGATGTTGCTGCAGTATTTCCTTTGGATGCTCAAAGTTTGCATTCAGAAACATCACGCAGACTTTTCACTGGGGACTCAGACTGAGGCACAGCTAATTCAAAAGCTGTCAAATATGCATTTTCTTATGAGCAAGAGCGTGAGGCAAAATCACAGTCCACATTATCTTACCTCTTCCATCGATAGGGCTGTTGGTTTGAAGCACCTTCTTAGGTCAATGGGTAAATATTTTAATTCTTTCTTCAGATGGAGCAGGTTAGAGAAGATTCTTTATAGGTGTATTCTTAAATAGATTTCTGAACGGAAACTTCTGTGGATTTAAAACTGATTTTCTGACACTAAAAATTGTGCTTTGGCCTCATTCTAAGGCAAGAGAGTTAATCTGTTCTGGAAAGACAGGCCCTTTGGAAATCATTCACTTAAAAGGAGAAGGGAAAAAGCACCCTGAAAGCCATTTTCTTTATTCACAGAAAACAGAATGTCATGGAGAAAATGATGAGCGAGTGTGTGTGTAATCATATATTTATTTATCTGAATCCCACACTGCAAATTTTGTAGGTACAAAAGATGATGAGAAAGATAAGGTACTGAAGTGATTGTTTAAACTGAAATTGAGTCTCACCCACCGCAGAGTTTGAATTAAACAAAAATAACCCAAAGCAGCGATGTAATAACCTTAAGTGAGCCACCTTTTAAGCAGCTTATACATAATGGAATTCTCCCAGCTTTTTACAAATGTTCCACATACGTTCAGATAATCATCGGACTGATGGGCTTTCCTTGCAGACGGCTGGAAATAAACATTGATCTCAAAATGTGAGCGTGGCTTCTTTCTTTCCACCATACATCCAGAGTCTATAGGTTCTTCTTTATCGGAGCATCTAAGTGCTTTCAGTAGACCAGAGCATCCTGGTTTATAGATATATAAATATGTTTTATAGCCACTATAGGCATTTCTACGCTACAATACACTAATGGTTCACACAAGCAAGGTACTGTGGCTATAACAGTGATCAGTGCTGGATGTTTCAGTGTGTGTAGAAAGGCTCTACTGTCTTTCTGAACTAGGTAACCTATAAATTTTTTAACATTACCAGTGCTGACTCTTATTTTCTTCTGGTGAGTGCCACTGTAGAGATAATATGCAAAAAAAATAATTATTCTTAATTGTTAACTACCATTTTCATTTTCAAAGACATGGAGTAAAAGTAAATAGCAAGCTAGGGAAAAAAAAATCGGAAGATGAGGAGAAAGGATGTAGCAAGGAAATGGGTATGAGACAGAAGTATAAATTCTATTACTGATGGGTCTGAAAACAGGACTCCAGGCAAATCTGGTCTGTGCGGACACCAAGGACATTTGGATCTGAATATAGTAAGGTGGACTCTAATTATCATCTCATTAGCCTATGTTATATCAGTTATATCTGTTATATGTTATATCAGCCTATGTTATATCAGTTATAGCAGAACTATCTTGATCACCTAGCCCTAAAAAAACAGCAGTAGCAACCCATTTTCTTTAGGTGGTCTGTCATCTGAGAGGCAAAGGAAACACCTGGATCTAGATGGCAGCACTGGGGATGTTACTGAGAAGAGATTTAGAGCAGGTGGGCAGCAGCAGCAACAGGGCTTAGAAATGTGCTCGCCCATGATCTGTTATTAAACATTTTCCAAGCAGCACTGAGCTGCTCCTTCAGCTGAACTCATTGCATCCTCGGTTTCGAATCTCATGTGCTGTGCAGCGCAGCAGCCAGCAAGTGACAGAAGGCAAACGTGCTGCCTGTGCTGATGCAGCCTCTTTCTATCAAAGAGAAAAGTGCTGGGACTTGAAAGAGACTTCCCGTGACTGAATAACACAGTGTCACTTCCTCTAATGAATGCCGACGCAGTGAGCGTGATGGGTAATTAGTGACTTTGATACCTGTGGGGAGCAGGTCATGATTTTGCTGTCAGGAGCTTCAGTGCAGGAGACACATCATTACTCCATTCAGTGCTGATTATTACCATACCTGCTCAGTGCAACTTCATATTGCTTTTGGGGTGGAAAACAAAAATGCTGCATAGAAGTAGAAGAGTTTCTCTCTTTAACCCCCTCTCCCTTTCCTTTACCTTTGTTTTGTTGTGAAAAAGGAGAGCACCTCTGTGTTTTCACGCAAAATTGTTTCTCTTATAAGAAGATGAAATTGAGGGAAGGAAGGAACCTGAGAAGTATCCACTGAAAACAATTCTTTAAACCAGCAAAGCACATTCACAATGTGCCTAGATCAGTAGAGATCAATAGAAGATGATGTTACTGTGGTGTCTGTGTATGTCCAAGATAGGAACAACAAGTTCCTGTTAAGTAGACAGAGGAATTCAGCAGACCTCCCTGGTTCTCTTAATAAAATAGTGAAGGAGTCAGAAAGATAGAGGAAAAGAAAAAAAAATCTTAGAAGAGGGCTAGGTTACATCCTTGGGAAAGATGAGGTAGTTCCACTGGCCCCAGTTCAGAAATACACTTAAACATGCAGGCTGCAACTCTCTGCTGAGCCGTGATGGACTACTGAGTGTCCTCTTGCCTCCTGGTGTCTGGGAAATACTGGCAAAGCTCCACTGGAGATGGACAGTGCACCTGTAGTTGGGGATGCAGGACACATACTGGGCTGCACTGGGATCTGTGGCACTTGTCAGGGTGGGGTAGTCAATTAAGGCATCGAGGCCGAGAGCAGTGTTAGTTATACACATATCTCAGTACAGTGCCTAATTCAGAAACTGGCACTCAATTACTTTCTTCGTTTTAAGTACAGTAGATATGGTATGAGCCCAATCTTTTGCAAAAATGGAATGAGAGGGTGAAGGAAGAGATTAACTGAGAACTATTTGTGCATTTGCCATGGCTCACGCATGCTCGCTTGGTTAAATAGCTTTTCCCGGTGTGGAAATGCACTGGGTGAATTATTTCCCTTTCATAAATAAAAGATTTGGGATGGAAGATTGGTTATTTTCTTTTATACAAACTATGACATCCTAGTGGTTGAAGTGAAGATCTGAGTTCAGCTTCCTGTGGACAGGTTTAACTTGCTCTGATACCTGCTCTGTGGGAAGCTGCTGTTGACATCAGTGTTTCTGCAGCCCCTGACCTGAAGGGTTTGGATGCTTCCATGTTATTGGTGATTATTTTACTCTCACAAGTCCCAGAAAATGAAAAGATAAGATGGATTAAGTTAGTTACCTGTCCAAACATTAGAGTAAGCATGAGGTGTAACTGGGAATGACTTCACAGTCTCCATAGTCCCAGCAAAGTGCTGGTCCCACCAGGCTGTGTCACCCTTCTCCATGCAGGAGCACACTGTGGGCTTATCATCACACTTCATCCTTCTCAGCTACACAAAAAAACAGCAGAAACTATTTCTCCAGGAGCAGTACAGAGCAAGCAAGGTGAACATCATCCCAGACCACCAGGTCCTCACCTGGGTATCCTCACCTGGGGACCACACACCAGGTAAGGACTCAGCCTTTCTCATCAGATTCTTTTCATTTAAAGCTCTCTGGTAGAAAAGTTGACCTTCTGCTGTGTAAACCGACTACAGTTTCCAGGTTTGAAAGCTATTCTCTTACAAGAGGTACATTTCTTGTCTGGAAGAAGTTCTCTATCCCAGAGATAGTTACACTTTCGTTTGGCTCTTTCTCCAGTGCATCCTTCAGTTATTGCTTATTTATAATATGACATCAGAGACATTAAACTTTTCCAATAATGATCCTGATAATTACAGCCATCTCATTCAGTCTTAACCAGCTGGTGATTATATCCTGATTTGGGATCAATGGGAAGTTAAAAGAATATACTTATTAAACTTAATAAGGATAAGTTACTAGTTAATGATGTGAAAATTATGTCACCAATAACTGTGTAATTACATTCTTATTAATGCATTGAAACATCTTGCCATTTAATTGGCATTTAACAAGCTCATTATAGCAAGATAATTAGATAGCCATTAATTGGTAAAACACTGATTGACATGTAGTATGCTAATAGATGTCTAGTGTGGTATAGTTGTCTAGCTATATGGTAATTTAATGCTTTCATGCTCCTATCAATTAGGTCGTTTAAAATATACAAATGTAATGTATTATAAAGTGATTGTATATTTATTGGCAAAGTCATCGTGACTGAATCAGAGTCAATGTATTATTTGCATACATGTTTATCTTACATTTCAATACAACCTCCGCTGGCATTTGGAGGAACTACAGTAAACAACTGAGTTTCTTGGACATCCTTTAATCACCACCTTACAAAATGAAGCAGAAGTGTTCATTTGTGACCAAATGTGGCTTTTGAAGCACATCAGAGCGAGTTCCCCGACCAAAAGAAAGGCCTTGCTGGATAATTCTCAGCCTTGGTAGACATAAACCAGTACTGGTCACCAAGGATGGCATCATCAGCCTGCCCAAGGGTGTAGCTACGTGTCCAGTCCAACCCAGCAAGGATCCCATGGGGGAACTGTCACCTCCCACCTTTGAGTGACTCCCAGACCATGGCTCTCTGTCAGTGGTGTTGGCCACACAAAGATTTTAGTATGCTGCTTGTACGACCAGGAAAGTTGATGCTTCTCTTCTAAGAGTTATGGTGCCTGAAATTCTTGTCATCTGTACAATGGCAAAGCCTAAACTCTCCTATTCTCAAGTCCTGACTACATGTTTTTACCAAGGAGGCTTGAGCAGTGTACTAAGATCTGCCTTGAGCTGTAATTCTGTTGATGGCTACTAAGCAATGTACAAACATAAAGACAACCCCATTATCTTAATTATCCTTCCCTATGTCATCCCTGTGACAGTTTGGGTTTTTGTGACACTCAGAAGATGATCTGGAATTATGTGCTGTCCACTTGATGTTAGAACTTGCTCACGTCTATGTAATACATATCTCTCTTTTTTCTAAGAAAGTTGTCAGATGCATTGAAACAGGACAGCTAGTTTAAGGGTGCAATATTATTATTATATGCATTACAGTAGCAGCTAAAGGTCCAGCAAAAATCAGTTTCCCTTCATGCTGGGCAATGTATAAACACAGAAACAGAGACGCTATTCAGAAGACCCTACTGTCAAAATGGACTGGGCAGCCAAAGGGCTAGTGGTGGAAAGTCAATGTCAGGAGGGAGGAGAGGACAGGAATTAATATTGCAATCTATGCTAACACAAGACAAAAAGGTTGTAAAATGGTGCTCTAAGATGTCCAAAACTAGCCTCAATTCTCTGCATCACTCAAAAACACTGCCCTGAGTAGCCTGTTTCTGCGGCATGTCTCACATCCCCAGGTCATCCAGCACGTCCAGCCTTTGCATCTCTATTAGCACCCTGGCACAGCCTGCATTGCCAACAGCTCCTCTGCAGCATGGAGGTGTGGAGATATTCAGGCTCATAGAGAGGAACTTCCTGGGACTGACTTGTCTGTTCTCAGGGCAACAAGTGGGTTCATTGTGCAGAACAGATCTCGATTAAGCATAGAATTGTACCAGAAATAACAAATTAACTTATAGTACATTTCCCCAGCTACCACAGGATTGGTCCCAGTGGTGTATTTAGTGGAAATGATAATGTGAGCCTGACTGCAATGATGACGTGAATATTGTGAATGTTGATATCCCCATTAGCTTGGGGTGTGAGGGGGGAGTTTCACTCAGAATTTTGCAAACAGTATGTGACTACTGTGACATTTAGAAGAATCCTTTTAATTCTTCTTCCATTATTTTTAATTTCAGAGACTAGGAGAATAACAAGAATGACTGGTTCACTAAAAATAACCACTGTGTGACCATGGAGATACAAGCTTTCCTTGAGGAAACAGTCAGCACTGCAGGGTATAAACAGGGTATTTTGTTTAGCTGTGGCATCATTCATATAAATATAGGTAGAGCAAAAAGGCTTGGAAAACGTGGTGCATTTTTATTAGTGTGAAGTTTTAGCAGGGCAGTAAAGAGGATATTTTGTTTCTTCCAGCCATTATGGTAAGCAAAGAGATTTAATGCATTGAGAAGCAAAGAGGACAGATTGCTCTGAAAAACTTAGGAGTGCTAAGGCAGTGGGTCAGCTGAGGTGCACGATGTGAAGCAGTGAGGATGGAAGAGCAGTTGCAGTGCACAGGCATGGGATGTGGCTGGGGAGTTGAGCATTTGTGGGTGTTGAGAGAACTTTGCTTGGGTGTATGGAGAGGATGGATTGAAACTGTGGATTGGACCAGAGGAACATGTACAGATTTCAGATGGTGGCCCGGGGAAGATGACTGGTTTGGGAAGGGACGTAGCAATATGGAGGTGGGCTACCAGAGCTTGGCCCACAAGGTGTGAGTGGCTCAGAAGGGGCTTTGGCTGGCAGTGGAGCAAGGCAGGGAATGATGGGCTTGGGGGTGCAGCTGTGGCATGATGGAATAAGCCCTCTCACCATTCTTATGTGCCCATCTCCAGCAAGGGTAAATCCCCATGCCATCACTGATGGCAAGTCAGCAAGAGAGCATTTAGCTAAATGCAAACTTGATCTGTAGCAAAAAAACCCGTGTCTGTAAGTATAGGTCAAATAAGCCCAAGGGACAAACTTTCCTACAATTCAGGTAACTTGGAGAAGTGCCCTTGAATGCAGTGGGGACACACAGCAATGAGCAGAACAGGTTGCTCACCCCCGGGCACAGTGATTCCTGTGTTTTCTCCAGTGCTACTTTTTATTTTGAATTAGCAGCCAAGAGCAGGTAGGCAGCTCTTGAAATCATTTACTTACAAGCCTTGATACCCATCTGGGATGAGGACAGAAATCAGATTAAGCTTGTTTGTGTGTTAAATGTTTGGGAAAAAATTGCTTGTTCTAATAAGAGACAAGGGCTGGAAAGAGCTCCCCAAAGTGGACAGCTCTTGTGCAATGGGAACCTGAGTCAACTCTGATCACACCAGGCTCTTCCCTCATCACTGTGCTGCTTTCCCACCCTTCCAACTTGCCCTTTACCTCCCACCACACAAAAAAGACGAGATTAAAGAAAAAAAAAAAGTACTCCTAGAAAAATGCCAGGGTTTTAAATTAAATTTAAAACAGTTTAATTGCCTAATTGCTCAGCTATTTTGTGCAGTTTATTAACAGAAGCAATTCTTCGGCAGTCATGCCAACATAGCAGAAAATTGGCATTTGAGCCAGGGGGAATTAAAGAGGCAGAGTGCGGAACTAAAACAAAAAGAATGCCTCGAACCTAGTGGAACAGACATTTGAAGCTTTCATCTCATTTTTATCTCTCTCCCTAATCTGCTGTAGAAAGATCAAGGCTTGGTTTTGCTTTTTAATGTGGGAATGACAGTTGCTCATCACCACTGTCTTTGCATTTCGAAAAGTACTGGATTTCCAAAGAAATGAATGTCTGAGGAAGCAGCACATTTATAAAGAAAATAAAATGCAATTCTTGCCAATAATATTGGCATCTTTTAAAAGAGTTAATTCGAGGGCATTTTTCATAATAAACCTCACTGTTAAATATGCGTGTGTGTATTCAAACAAAACTAGCAAATCATCCATATAAATGAATGTATGCACTGACTGAATAGAAGAGATTAATATTCAGTTATAATATACTACACTCATCATATGCTCTTTCCTTACCATACAGAGAGAAAAAAAGAAAAGAGAGGAAAGGAGAAGGGAGACATGATGCAAAATAAATAATCCAATATTTGTTGCCTGAAAAATAGAAATTCTAGTTGACTATGGATGATGCCATTGCTGTAATCTTTAGAGCTTCATCCAAGTACCCATCTGTGGAGCTGTTGGTATGTCCTTCCTCATGTCTCTTCTCTTTTTAGGGTAGGCAACCACTTGGGAAGCTCTTGTCAGGTGTTATATAGCAGAGATATTAAGAGGGGAACCTCAGACAAACCGCTGGGACTACAGTGTAAGTTTATTTCCTATGAGTATAAAGGATGCAAACAATTCACTGTTTTGGGGAGGGTTTCTATAGCTGTGATGAATTTATTGTGTCATTAGTTACCCTGCCTCAAACTGAGAATCCTGTGCACAGTGATAGCTGAGATGGTATCCAGAACACTTTTGTTATTGGTGTTAGTCAGGGTCAGAATTACACCCCAGCATATTTAAGGCAGACCTGTTGGCCATGGTGTGGATAACTGGCATATGCCACTGCAGGAGTTGTGTTCATGAACTGAATTCTGTGCTGGTGTCTGGTAAATTGGGGCCACTTAAGAGATGACACATCACAGGTGAAAATGAGCCAGAGCAGAGCCCTTCATTTCTGTGTTTGAAATGCATTTCCAGATGCCCCTTTACATTTACAGGAAGGTCTGCTCGAAATAGCAGCTAAATCCTTCCAGCTGTATGAGCGCATCGCAGTAAACACATCCTGTGCAATTTGGCAGGTTTCCTGGAGAGATCCAGAGCAGCCTCCCTGTGTACCCACCTCGAAGGGGTCCAAGGTTGGGGGTGGTGGTGAGCACAGCCCTGCCCCACAGGGCTGGCATGGAGGGGGAGAGAAGAAGCCCCCGTGGTGCAGCATCACGCAGGAGCTCCTATTTAGAGCTCTCTGTCTGCCCCCACATAACACACACAGGCACCAGCAGCTGGCAAATGATCGATGTGTGACTACCTGGGACTAAAAAAAGGGCAGCACTTGCTAGATTTACAGTGAGCAGTGTGCCCAAACAAACTGTCTCTTCCACGAGATAATCCTGATGCCTACAGTGCTGATGCAGAGTGAGAAAAAGATGCCAGCCAACCTCACTGGGGCTGAAGGCTCTCAGAGAGCTGACAGAATGATAACAACTTTATCCAGAGTACTCAATACCCTGCTTCTACCTTAATTTCATGGCTCAGACATCTCAGGTTTTTTCCTGTGCATAGAAAGGAGACAATATAGTTACACCGCAGTGTGGATGAAGCCAGCTGTACTAATTATTCAGTCAGAGAAGTCTAACTTCTTCCTGCTCGGATTTTTGCAAACAACCCCACCTCAGTTTTAGCTCAGACAAAATATCTTTGATATATTTTGACACATGACATTTTAATTTATTTCTCTATCTGAAAAACTGGCATTTTCCATGAGAAACAGGTATTTCCTGTGAATAGACTTATTTAGGTGCTAACTGTTTCTGAAAGCCAGTTTCAAGGGAAAATGTTCACACAGACTCCATTATTTCATTGTGTGGAGAACAGGTAAATTTGCCTTTGCTTCTGGTGAGCTTTTGTGACACTATCTCTCAAACATGCTCTGCTTGTTTCAACCCTTGGCTGTAATTGTACAGGAGAGCAACGAAGGTGACAGTCAAATCTCCATATTCTTGAGGTAGAAAATTGGAAACCACCAAGAGCAGTAGCCCTGGTGATATCCAAAACAAAATCCCACCCACAAGAGGGTGGGATTTTAACCTAGAGATGAAAGGGAAGTTCCCAGTCTTGTCATCCATTCACTGCAGGCGTGAAAGGATGAGGTGAAGCACTTGGTTCTTCCAGTAACAGACAACTGCAATTTCTTCTGGCTTTTTTGCCTTCTGTCTAGAAAAATAGTGAATGGAGCATTCAGCTTCCTATCTGTTCGAAGCTTCTGACACTAGGTGATGACCACACATTTATTTTCTCTCAACCTCTGTTAATCTCACTGTACTGAGATGGTTTATCTCAAGCTTTGCCTTTGTCACTAAGAAAAAGTGCATTTTCCCACGGGAAAACACATGTGCTTGAGCCAGGAAGCATCTGATGAGGGCAGAGAGATAAAACTGCAGCCAGGACATGGAAAGTAAAGCAGCACAGGGTTGTTCTTGTGAGCTGCAGGACATCGCAGCAGCACCAGGCAGTGCTAACAAGCACAGAAAGGCATCCTAAGACCCAAGAGCTACCTCATCCAGCTGTCACCCAAGCTCTGTGTGCCACGACATGTGGCATCTGCTGCTATCCTTCCCCTTCTGCCAGACACTCTGGGGGTGCAACGAAGGCAGAAACCTCCGGCTCTCAAGTCCCCAGAACAGGTACTGTGGGAGACAGATCACGGATGCTCAGTGTGCTCAGGAATTGCTGCTCCTGCCTCAGTAGCACATGAAAGAGTGCCTTGATGCACCTGAGAAGAAAGAGTTTACATCACAGTGAGCCGTGACCTACTTTTAAACTCTCTCCCGCACGGCGCGGTGCAGATACTGAGCGTGGCGCTCAGACCCGGCTGCTGACGTGCACTCCTGCAACTTACACCCAAAGGAGAGCACTCCTCAAACATGGCAGCAGCCCGGTCAGTGCTCCAGGGAGTTCCCAGCTATTAAATCTAGATCTCACATAGCCTGCAATCAGCCCCAAAGGAGTCTGCTTCACAATGAATTTTCACTGATTTTGACCCCTAATTTCCTTTAACTCTCTTAAAGATCCCAGCTTCCAGCTCCTGGAGGCTGCAGCTGCTGGAGGATTCACACAGCAGCCTGAGACTCCTCATGGCCTGAGATTTCCAGCTGAACCAGTGCCATTTGCTTCCTGTGTTGCAGTCCTTCTACCAAGTGCATGTCCTAATTTTGTGTCCTCTAGGTCTGGCACCATTCATCTTGCAAGTGCCCCACGGCAAAAAAAGTCCACCTCTCTTCTGTGCTCCTTCTGTGATCTCGCTTTTTGCATTCAAATGTGTGTTTGACAGGAGTCAAACTCCTCTGTGCCTCATGCCCCAGATGAATGACCTAGAAAAGGGACCGCAGGTAACCCCTCAGACCCATCCTTTTATGTACCATGCCAAAGCTCAGGGTATGGATCACTCGTGTGCTGTTTAAAGATCAGGGGAAAGAAATATTTTGGCTCACTGACAATATTAAAGAATACATATAGAACAGGTGTGGGAGATACATCCCAATCCTTTTCCTTCTCATAGCAGCTTTCATGAATAGAAAAGGTGACAGGCCAAGTAATATTTCACTTTGTTTTTTTCAGCTTTATTTAATACTTCAAAACCAGTAAAAAGAGTATATAAAACATATAAACCCCAGAATTTTTCTTTTTCTGTTATTTTTTTCGTATCAGTGTTTTGAGGAAGAAGGAATTACTTTTATTTATTATTTAATTTCCCTCCACCCATTTGCAAAGTGTTTCACTTGACCTGATGTGCCCTTCTGTGCTGAAAACCACTATGCTGGTCTGAAAAATGTTACTGGATTTCCTCAGCTGAGTGCAGGGGTAACGGCATCGAGCAGGCACATGCCTGGGAGAAGTTGCAGCAAGATGTGTGGTGTCTGGCAAAGCCCAGGTAGAAGACAGCCCTTCTCCATCAGTGGAAGAGGAGCAGCAGGAGGGGACAGCTCTGGGGGAGAAGGTCCATTGAATTGTGTTAGGTGCAGAGATAGGAGCACGCTTTGCTTATTGTGCTGGAGCACATTCAGAGGGTGTGTGGCATCATGGTGGGACGTGACAATGAGCAACATGATCAGAGTCCTCCAGAGTCTGGAAAATGTTGGTTGGAAGATGAAGCTGAAGGTCCTCTGTCTGCTCGCTTTTGTTGTGCTTCTGTCTGTGAGCTTGTCTGAAGGGTGCTGTCTCACATGGCAGGGATGGAATACCCTCCCAGGATGGTCTGGGAACACCCTCCCACCCCACCACCCAGTGAGAGGGAACAGATAGGAGATGGTGGGGGTTGATGCTTTGCATCAAAGTACAAAGAAGTGAGGTGTAATCTCCACCACAGATCTGTCTGAATCTCTTGTAAGGATAAAGGGGTAGTCCATGAAGCAGGGAAGATCAAAGTGCTGGTATTTAGGTATGGATTGTAACTGTGAAAAAGGTTTGGCCCCCAGGTAAATCCAGAATTAAGCTCTCATTTCAGGTTTAATGGTAACAAATTCCCACCAGCAGATCTGCTGAGGTGCCCACCGGCCTGGAAAACACATGATCTGGTCCTGGAAAGCCAAGTCTTTTATGTGTGGTTTCCAAGTAAAGGATTAACACTTTGGAGAAAAAAAAAATTGAATCTAAGCATACAAATCCTCACCACCCACAGTCATATTAATATAGCTTATAAATCAGATGGAGGTTATGCTCAGGTCATGTCTCTGTTTTCCAACGTATCCTTAGGATGCAGAACTGGGAAAATAACAGCTTCTGTAAACTTCACTGAAATTAACTGGAAAAATCAGATATGAATGCATGGCTAAATCCTCATCTTCCAAAAGTGATGAAACTTCAAATCCTACCTGTATCCTGGGAGAAAATTTCAATATTGAGACAATTTCCTAAACTTTAATGTTCATTTCATGTTTTTAAATAAAAATAATGGATAGCTAATAAGACAGCCTCATAATTAAACATACTTAGTTCCTATTGAAAAGGAAATAGATTATGACTCTGCATGCAGGCAATGTATCATTTTTTCTAAAAAAAACCAAAACCCAAATGATAATTTTTTTTTTAACAGAAATGCTTTCTTTGGCTAATCCACGTCTTCACTCTGCTCTGCCCAAATTGTTTTTCTGAGAGGAATAGCATATGATACAGATCTGGTAGGATGTTTTATTTTGGACCAAGTAATTGCATTAATTGGTACAGCCAATGATCAATGTTAATTAAAAAAAGACTACAAAGGCATACCATTTCAAAGCTTTCCAAGAAAATATCTGAGTAGTGAAGCCATTTTAGGCACACAGTTAACCCTTCCATCTGCAGCTCTGTCAAATAAATCCTCTCCCATGCTTGCCTACGCACGATGGCCCTATTAATTTTGACTGGTACTCTCACAGGACCAGAGAAGGGAAAGAAGTGCAGTAGACACCCATCATTCTCTCTCTGCCTTCCTCATCTGAAATGATGGAGAGTGGATCCTGACAGAAAGATTTGTTATAACCCAGTGGATGTTTACACATGTTACTACAGAGACACAGTGAACTGGAAGACCATTCTAGGAGGACGTGCAGGATGAGTCCTTCCTCTTGCTAGACTCACCGGCCAAATTCCCCTCGTGCCCTGTTCCCTGCAGGTATCACATCATTAGGGCTCATTAGGGCTTTCTGTGATGGTCTGTGACACAAAACTTGACTTAAGGCAATAGAGTATTGAAAGTGAAACACTGAGGGTCAGGCTGGGACAGATTTCTGCCATCGCTTTGAAGTTAGCAGATTGGCAGATTAGTAGTGATCTGTGCTACAGCTCTGATGGCCTCGAGAAAGATGTGCTTCCTGTCTTGAAACACTGAGAAACTGGAAACATTATGGTTTGAACAGCTGTTTAACATGGACTCTTTTGAATCAGTCATTTCCTCCTGCCCAAATAATCTTTCTTGCTAGGAAAACCTACTGACTAACATTGTTGGAAGTGAGTGTGTGCAGTGGGAAGCCAGGGATGCATCCATCTTCTGACAGTAGGAGCTGCTGTAGCATTGTACATGTCCCTGCAGACACCCAGATTAATGGTTTGACCTGGTTCCAAACGCTAAAAAGTGTTTGTGGCAGAGGCTTTGTCACAAAAGGCTGCCAGAATATTCTGCCAGACAGCAATAAACTCAATTTACATTATAACTTAACACTTCTTTACCCCTCGTTCTTCTGCCAAGTATGACAACATAACGTTCAGGAGCCTGCAGCACAGTATAGGAAAAAAGCCTTCTAACGTTTTCAAGCAGAAAATTCCTGTGAAAGACCAACTAACTCACTCACTCAGGGAGCTGCTGGAAACTTCTGGAAAGCACTGGTAATAATGTCCTTTCCCCAGAAACTGCCTCCTGTTTAGCTCCAGATATGTACAAAAGACACTGAGCAAAATCCTCATGCTGTGTTCCTGCACAATTTCTATTGTATCAAGGGCCACAAAGGTCCTGGCTGGTCTCATCTGGCATAGCTATGGAATAGCAGCTCCGTGGCTGCCGTTGGACCCAGCATCTTTATGCATTGACCTTCCATTGCTGAGGCCTCACCAAGGAAGATTTTTTTGCCCTGGTGCTGCCATGCTTCTTTGTTCGAGAAGAGGCTCTGCCTTTTGCAGTTGAGCTACAGTAGTTTTTGCTCTTGCCTGTGCTGCAGACAGCTGCTCCAGCACACCACAGAAACTTCCTGCCTGCCACAGCCTTCCAATTCCCTCTCACCTTCCCTTTGCCAAGACTTTTTCCTCCTCATTGTCACCAGGGACTGGGGATTTAAGGTCATGTGAAAGTGACAGTGTTTAGAAAGTGCAAAGGGAATTTGTTTCAGTCAGTAATCAGTGGAGTTTCCTCTTCCCTGGTGCAGGTACACACTCATGTTAAGTGCCACAAAGCATTACAAACTATTTTGTTCCTTGTGTTGCTTTCTGTGTTTAGATCTGAATTAACCAGCACTTCAGAGTATTTTTGAAGTTGAGATTATTATGCTTGAATCCTGAAGAGCAAAGCCAACAGTTCCCATTAAGGAAGCACAACAGATGTCCAGAGGGCACAATGAAGAGTGGTTCATGGAACCAGTTCAATTGCTGCTGGATTTCTGCTGTCTTTACCCGTTGCTCTGCTACAGTGACCTCCAAACTCTGCTAAGGGCATTAAAAACACCAGAGCCAACTGTACTCAAAAAATATTTAACATGAAGGGAAACAGGTTCAAATCGAATGAAAAGCAGAGCATCAGCAAATTGCAGCAAAGCACAAAATCTGCCTGTGTTTCCAGAATAATGAACGTATTGACTACATCAGCTGTGTGTATCCACACAGTAGCCAGCCATTTTCAATACTTTCAATGCATACAGCCACATTTTGTCTCCAGCAGCAGACTAATGCTGTAATCACTGCATTAAGCCCTTCCTATTTTCTAATAAAAGAGATACCTCTCTGTAGAGTTCTGACGGAGCTCCTCTTTTCCTTTTAGTACAAATAAATTCATGTGTACAGGTAAATCCATGCACATGGATTCTTATATGACCTCTTACTCCAATTCTCAGTCTCCTCTGTCCCAATTTTGACAGCTAATGACAAAGACCTATCTATTTGCCTCCCCCTTCAGACACAACAGAGTTGTATCTCTGAAAAAGGCCTGATGACTGTTGTACCATTCTATCTTTGAAGGAAGAATTCTTCGTTAATATGGTTTTCTGGAAAATAGGCTTTTTGTTTATGGCCTGCTCAGAGGACAGGCAGAAATGACACACAAATCTCTGGTTGCGGGCATTGACATTCACAGTGGTTTGCAGTTGCCACTCCTAAATTCACAAGCAGTTTGGAATGAAAGCTATGCTGTGCAATCAGGCTTTTATTTTATGATAAGCAGGTACAGAAAACAGTGTGGTTTCCCAAAGAGAAAATGGTGGGCACAAGCTTTCTGAGCTGGAAATGAAAATACAAAGCATTCCCATGTGTGTCGTCTGGAACAACACCCATCAGTTTAACTCCAACAGGAAAATACAATGGTCTCCTGGGCATCTGGAACTGTCTCAAACAATCCACCCTTCCACTAGTGCTGGTGATTTGCTTTCTCTTTTCAGCACGCAGATGCACTTTTATCAAGCACCAAGGCTCGGTAACAGAACAAAGCTATTCCCTCCTCAACTCCTGCCTCCAAATCAGTCACTGTGTCCCATCACCATGAGCTAATCCTATCAAAAGTGTCTTTGGTGAGCCAGGGGGAAGAGGTTAGTGGTCCAGCTCAGCTCCTGCCAGGGAACAGTTTATAACAACAAATAATGAATGCGTGCCTGAGGCCAGGCTTGCATTGACCTTCCTGTTGGCAACCCCATCAAATAGACCAGCCCAGAAGACTGAACTCCTTTCTTGCCCTTGGAGCCTCGTGGTCCAGAAGAGTGGCCCTGGTTGTGTGCTCCACGCTGAACCCGTGTGGATGGGGGGGTTTCACTTTTAGCAACTTGACAGGCAGGCTGCTTTCACTAGCACAAGAACTGCCTCTTAAAGGAATCTACAAGGCAAATCTCTTTTGTCTCCCTTTTTCTCATAACAAAGGTAACGCAAATTACTAGGAACACTGAAATGAAAATGGAGAATGAAAATAATTAAACCCCTCTCCTAGCAGCCGTGCTGGGCCTGGCTTTCTGCTCTGGCATTATGCAGTTAGAGTCAGCAGGAGCAGAGCTGGCTGTAAGGAGGACTCTCTGGGTTATCTTAAATACTTCTAATGTAGTTAGTCTTTTTTTGTTGTTTCTTCAATGTGCCAGCAAATGGCCCCATGTATCTGTCCTGTCAGTTCAGCACACTCTACGCAGTCAGCTGCACTCTGGAGCTTCACATCTCTTGTCGACCCAAAATTAGCCATAGAAATAAACTTCATAAAACAAGGAATATGTGCTCATTGCAGAAAGACAAATATATACATTTGGTGGGCCCAGACACTCATTTCTTGCTGCTGGAGAGATGTTTAGATGTGAAAACATGAAGCTTAATGGTTCCGGGATACACCTGGAAGGGAAAAATCCCTACATATATTTTCTTTGCATCTTCTTTTTAATGAGTGGATGTAGCAACCCTGAAAGAGCCAGATATTAGTGCAGATTGGAGATAAAAATCCTGAGAGCAGATATTTTGCTGGATTCCCCTCAGAGCTCTGCCAAGGTTCTTCATTCCTGACCTGAGCACAGAGGTTTAACTCTGTCTATAGTCTTTTGTGCCTGCTTTCCACAACTTTGACATCAGCTCTGGAGCACCCTGTCAAAGAACCTCTCTCCTGACCAGCAGGATGCTGTAGTCCACCAATCCACATCTCACTATGATGGCACCCCCTCTCTTCATCTTCTAACAGATAGAGGGTGAGGCACTTGTCTTGCAACCCTCTTTGCTATCATAGTTCTGCTTGGGCATGGACAGCTTCTCCCGGACCAGGATTGTTGAAGATATGGTACATATGACAGGAGAAGATGAGTGAAATCTCTCAGCTGGATATGAGTAAAGCCAGATAGGAATCCTGGTCTTCCAAGATGAAAGTTGCTCACATGTGACCACCCCAGAAAAAACTATTGTGGGAGGATTTTGCAAGCACTTGGCACTGATTCCACTCTGCTCCCCTTAAGTTTGTGGGATTGCAGTCCTCGTAGGAGCAGAGCTTTACCCTTTTGAAGTGTTTCAATATTTTTGACTGATGAATTTGCACATTATATATGTGAAGCCATATGTGACTCTGTCGGAACCGCTCCAGTTTCCTATCCCTTGCAATGTGTTGTGCTGCTTTAAGCACACAGAAGCATACGTCTCCTATCACTCACATTGACAGGCCATCAGTTTGGTTGGACCATTTCTCGACCACTGGAGACTGGAGTAGCACTGCTCAAGACAATGAATTACTCTGATTTGTGCCAGGTCCAGCTTTTCCCTAAAATGATTATTATGTCCAAAACAGTGCCACACTGGGGTGAAAAGAATACTAAATTTTTAGTCAGAATATCAGAGTCCCTTTTCAATTCAATACAGGAAACTTTTAGACCTGCCTGCTGTGTTCAGCTTGGATATTGCAGGGGCTTCTTTCCATGAGCAGGAAGCCTAGAGACTGAGAGCAATGGTCTCTCTGAATTGTAAGTCTGTCTTTGGTGCCAGACTAGGAGCCCTGGTCAGCCACAGGAGTCCTAGGCGAGGAGCTCTTCACAAAACACTGTGCAAATATGCAGCAGAAAGAAAATCCCTGTCCAGAGCTGTTACAGTCAACATGCTCATCATCCTACTCACAAAGGTAAGTTTGGCTCTGCACCCAGCTGTCAAAACAAGCCACAAGTTCAGATACCAGAGGGAAAGTGCAGGATAACCCAACAGAAGACAGAGTAGAACAGAAACCTAGAAAGCTGGTTATGTCCATTAAGAGTTTTCTTTTTTCTCCCCTGTGAATAAAGGCATAGGGAATAACAATGGGCTCTGTGCTTGTTAGCAACAAAACACTACCAGCAAGTTTGCTCCAAAACTCCTATCCTCTGTCATGCAGTATCCAAAAGGAAAAGGCAAAGAAATTCAAAGGCAGGAGGGAGTCTAGGTTCAACTTGTTGAGCAGAACTTGATACCTTTGAGTCTTATTAATATTTATGTAGGTTGGGAGAATAGAAACTCTGTGCAACAAGTATGGAATACATGTAGTAAAAACTCCACACACACATATCTTCCCCTGTACAAGTTAGTGGCACTTGATACTTCACAGTTCTTAGCAAATCATTGTGTCTCAGTCAGAGTAACACCTCATTTCCCCCTCCCCATAAATATATTACGATCACATAATGTTTTAATAACTTTACAGGAAAATTGAAAATGAGGCAAAGATGACAACTTCTTATGGATATAAATTTCAACAGCCTGGGTTTTTTTATGAAGACATTAAATGCTTCAAACTGAACAAAAGGTAGGCTCACAGCTTTGTTTAGCAGAGAATTGGAAATGCAAAGAAGTCTATAACTCTGAAAAAATAAACCCAACTTTGTTGACTAATTTTGCTTCCATTAGGCTCCACAATTCAACAGGCAATGATATGTTTTTAAGAGGATCAGTAGACATCTTGATGAATTCCCAGCCTGACCATTGACAGTGATTTCATCACATCTCTTTCATTCACAACTACTTTAAGCAAATATGCTCTTTACTGTGATAGATGGGGAAGGAATGAATTACAGCATATATACAAGAATGTTATGAAGAAATAAAGCTGCTATTTCAGCTTAGCTTCTTAATATGATTTTTTTTGGTCTTAAAATTAGGAACTAAATTTTTATGTGGGCTGTATTTTAACCTTTTTTGTCTTATTTGCTGGATCCCAGTTCTTTGTTCAAACCACCTTTCAACCTGCTGACAACAGCTCTGAACTTTGGTAAATAATGGCTGAACATGGCATCAGGTCTGAAAACCAAGGGTTAACCTTCAGTTAGAACAGCCCGAATCAACCCCACCTCAGCAGGCAGGTTCATTGCATTGGCAACCTTAACTATAGCCCTCTATGTTGGCTCATCTCCCACAACAACCACTCATCCTGTACAGGATGGGCTCAAAGTGCTTTTGGAGCTGTTCACAAGGAAGCAGGTGGCATCTATGGGTTGTGAAGCTTTCCCAGAGCAGTGTGAAAGTCCGTATCACAAGAGAAGGAATCAGAAGAAGCAGCTGACAGGCTGGTGAAGGTGCTCAGTGTGTGGAATAACAGAAGATGCTCTGATGGTAGCTAGAAAATCCATATTCTGACTCTTCATGGAAATAATTGCTAGCCACCTGAATAAAAAAAAAAAAAAAAGATGTTCTGTGAGGCAGAATGGCATCATCAAAGTGCTAATTCTTTCTAAGACTGATTTATTATCTGCAGAGCTAATAGATTAACAAAACAAAACACAAACAGTGGGTGTGATATGCTTGAAAGTCACCAACCCAATGAAGATTTGCATGGTGCGATAAGAGGGGAAAAAGCCACTGCTTTCTAATTCAACTCATTTGAACTTGTGCCAGGTGCCACAAGGGAATTGTGAAGATTTGATGCATGCATAATCTGTATGGATACATGTGTACATGTGTACATCCATACTGTGGGAAACACAACACATGCAGGGATGCTACACTGAATACAGGTCAAAGTACAAAAGAGTGGGGAAAAAAGACAATGGTGGAAGTTGGATAATACAAAGCCGGGAATAATGAGAAAGCCTTGTGTTTGCATGTGTGTCTGCATGTGCTGGATGTCTGCTTGCAGGGGGTGTTATGAAAACAAGCTTCATATTACAAGCTTTTTATTACTTCCATTGAAGTATGAAAATAGGCCTGGACTTACGAAAGAACTCACTTTCCCTTGAAAAGCCCTAGGAGGCAATACCAGAAACATGGGAGAATGGAGAGCATGCCTGGGACAGCATGAGCAAAATATCTAGGTCCCAAATCAGTCTCTCTGCTTTCACTGCAGATGGGACCCTCAAAACCCTCCAGCCCCTCCTGAAGCCCTTTTCCTTTCCTCTTTCTTACCCTTCAGGGTGGTAGAGTCACACAAGGGAGGACAACAGTTTATTTCAATCAAATGCTCCCTGAAGTTTTTATGTCAAGGGTTCAAGACCCAAGTCTGAGTAGTTTGTTAAGTGGCTTCTTGAACAGAAAGAATCTTGGTTTTAGACACAGCACTATGTGACAAAGACGCATCCTAAGTCAATAGGAACAATTTCTCTCACACTTTGGGGAAATGCGGAGGATATTTAGCAAGGAACATGGGTGAGGAGAGACTTGAAGAAGCTCTCCTGTTGGCAGAAGGCAGGCTGGGTAGGATAACACAACTCTTCTACCTGTCAAAATACTGGCACCCAAAAAATTGCATCTTGTCCTTATTCCCGTTCTGCAACACCTCATCACCTTCCAGCCAGAGACAGCAGGAACTCCAGGCTGTCTGGGGGAATGGACCTTTTTATGGATGAGCCATCATGACTCCCCAATGTCCCGGACCTCCCATCACTGTCCAGGAGGCCCAGCCTCCCCTGGAGCAGCTTTGGGGAGCTCAGCACAACAGCCAGACCAGCAGCTGAGTTTCTTGACACAGTAGTGAGCAGGATGGAGCTGATCACTGTATTGTACAAAGGAGTCACTGCTGAAATATCTGCCATCTTCAGATATATAAAGCAGCTCTTTCTCAGGCTATTTGTGGACAGGTCATGACCTTCTATCCACACACCCTTAACTGCTTTTGAACCCCTCTGGAATTTGTCTGTGAGATGGATACTGAGTCTTTCAGGCCAGAGATGTATTGTGGGCTGTAAGACCACGTAAATTGTTCCAGAAGCAAAGGCAATGTCATGTTTTCTCTTCAAATGCAATGTCATATTTTCTCCTCATATGCAATCAGTAGGGGTCTGGCATGGAAAAAAGGTGAGCACCTGCACATGGACACACTGAACAGGCCAACTCCATCTTCAGAATCCCAGGCTTGGAAATTACAGGCTTGCTAGGGCAAAATTATCCCTCATGTAGAAAAGCAGATGAACTCTCAGAAAAAAAAATCCCTTATTAATCAATAGCTGATCTCTTTAAGCAAATAATTTCCAAATTTAGGAGCTGTGCTACCACAGGGAGACCCAGTAGGGATTACAGCAGCAGTTTTACAGCACAGAGGGTCACCAACATCAACTTAATTTACTGAGCCTTTAGAAGGAGAAGGGTGAAATTGGACTGTGGTACAAATCATGTTACTACTGTAAGTTAGTTTGCCAGACACAAATATCCTTCCAGCTAGGTAGCCTAGTGCTATAAGTTAACATATGTCAGACTGCCATAGACCCGCAATTTAAAGTTTCCATTTTGCTCAGTGGGAATTAATTGTTAGGTTCTGGCTTCTTCTGTTTTCTTTTTAATGTCAAACACTCATCCAGCGAGAGCTGCAAATAATACCCTCCTAAGGGTAAATTGTGAGCTCATTGCTCCTTTAAGTCACATTGAGTGAGAATACTCCCTGGCTGTGCTCTGTGAATCAAAGACAGAGCATATGCAATCATCTGAAGCAGCAGCTGCATTTCCCAGAAACCTTTGGGAAACCTGACACAATTACTGATCAATACCCTCTCCAGTTAATTGATGAGCTATGGAGCCGAAAGAGAAAAAAAGAAAAAAAAAGAAAAGAAAGAGGCTATCAATAAGTAATCTTAGTTAGGAAACTGAGGTCTGAGGAGAGATGCTTGAAGTTCAAGGGAGGATGCCCACGCCTGGGAAGAAAAATGAGAGCTAAGGAGAAGAGGGGCATTTGCAGATTGATGTGTCTTTTGAAGATAATGGTCATGGCAGAAACTGAGTAAGGTTTGATGATGAACCCTAGAAAGAATGAAACCATTGCATCCTGAAGACAAACATCTGCTCCTCTTGCTGCTGAATTGGTTCCCGAGCCTCTCATTCTGACCCTCTCCTTATTCCCACTCCAACATCCTCAGTCCCCACCCACACTAAACAAGGTCTCCCTTCAATTATTCAAGATTGAAAAATATTTTCTGTGTATGGCTCTGAACTGGACTCGTTTTAGAACCCAGCTGGTGCAGTAAATCCAACTCCAAGAAGGACAGAGTCCTCCAGTGTGGCAGGACTAAGCACTGAAGAGGAGACAGTCCCAGCAAGACAATAGCAGAAAAGTCAAAGATCATGACTGATGTTTATGAGCAGAGTTTCAGAGCTGGCAGTGAGGGACAAAGGATGGGAAAGCCAGGAGCCTGCCTTTCATTCCTGAGGGCAATGAGATGGCAGTTTTGTGCTTTAGTGAGTGCGTGAACTTTGAAGAGGAGGTCTTCACTTTTATGAGCTGGAAATTCACTCACACATGTAAAAATAGAAATGAGATATATTTATAAAAAGGGGCCTCTGATTCCGTTAAGATGCTCAGAGTCTCTCAAGGAGCTGGCAATAAATTTCTATGAGCATTATGTATAGTGGAGAGAAAACTACCTCTGTGAACTGCAGCCCAGTGCTGCCCTTGAACACGTTACTGATTTACACTCTTGCAACACAAATGCTTTGCAGATTGACACACAGAGTTTTTTTCTCTATCAAACCAGTTCCAGACCCCGTTCACCATGCCCAGCTAATGAAGACACAAGAGAACAGAGTAAGCAAGTTCACCAAGAGGCCACAGGGCGAAGCCAAGGAAGATTCTGGCCGCTGTCATCTGGCAGTGACAGCTGTGGCCACACTGGCTGCTGCTTTTCAGCCTCACTCTGTCTAGACACCTGCAGACACACCAGTCATCATGCACGAAAAAACAGGAAAAAGAATCGGGTACAATTCAGGTAGATGTTGCCTTATGGCTCTCAAGACTTTACAACTCATCAAAATTCAGCATACAGCCTCTTTATTTAGGTCTTTCAGAACTGCAGCAAGAGTTACCAAAGGTGTTTTCTTGCTTTAGTAGAGAAAGCTGAAACAAGTAATATGTGAACACCTGACTCACCCTAGGCATTATCCATGTGCCCAGGAAAGTGCTACAATTTGCTGTGCACAGGCAGAAGTCTTCAAAGTCAGAACATAGGACATGTGGTACCCATTTATTCTGTGCCCTCAGCAGGAAATACTCTGAGTGGAAGGCAGTTTTGTCTCCTGTAAGTATCCCACAGCGGGGCCTCTGGGA